>NW_022589713.1:33234482-33700226 GCF_004348235.1 Phoca vitulina | reverse complement strand
GGGGAGGGGCTCTAGCAGCTGAGAATGATGCCCATGTGACAGCAAGGAAAAATGGAGACCTTACTCCTAGAGCCATAAGGAAACAGACTCTGCCAACAGTTCTTGAGAAGAGAACCATGAGGCCTGGATGAGAACCACAGCCTCAGCCAATACCTTGATTTGACCCTGTGATGCTTGGAGCAAGCAAGAACCCAGCCACTCTGTGCCTGACTTCTGATCTACAGACCTGTAAGCTAATAAGTGGGTGTTGTTTTAAGCTGCTGGGTATGTGATAATTTGTTACACAGCAAAGGTCACTGATACACACCCCCCAGTTACAGAACTGACCTGGAGGGGCAGAGAGGCTGCAGGTATGACAGAGTTCTCTCCAGTGTCCTGCCCCTACTCGGTCCCCACCTTCCTCCACCACCAGGGCACACATACCACTAGATGCCGGTACTGTAAAGGATCTACCAAAGCCCAGGACACACTTTCTATCATCTGATCTATCCAAATTAATCCTGAAGGAATCAAGTTCTTAGCCTAGCAGATCTTGTAGGCAGGTGCTAAAATCATGCGATACGGAGAATAAACTTGCCCATTCCCAAATGGAATCCCATTTGTGGCACGTGTGCACGCGTGCGCACACACAATTGCAGAGCTAAATGTTACCATATATTTTGCCCATTTTCAAGAGAAAGAAACTACAGATATTCACCACTCTAACAAAGAAGAAAACTGCACTGGACTCAACTCAGGGAATAAATCTCATCTCTCTCCCCTCACTCCAGCCTCCCTAATTTGCTTTAAGACTCTGGAATGTGCTAAGCCCCTCCCTGTTCTAGGGCATTTTCATTTTCATAAACTTTCCTCCTGCTTGAAGTAGTCTTTCCTCCACTCTTCAAATGGCTGAGTCCATCCTTAAGGTTTCAACTTTAATACGATTCCCCAAAAGCTCCTTTCTCTGACTCCCCAGTCTAAAGCTGGTCTCCACTTTTTGCTCTTCCCTTTCTTAGCATTTTATCACATTCTGTAATTATATATTGATTTCTCTGTCTGCTGGCTGGACCACTAGAATATAGCTTTATATATTATTCAGCACTCTCTTGGTGGCAAGCAACAGAAATCCTCTCTGGCTTGATTAAACTATAAAAGAGGAGTAGCTTATAGGATTCAAAGAAGACACAGCCTCCACAAAGGCAGGAATGATGGATACTGTAGACCTTCTCAGTCCTTCTCCCACAATTCCAGCCACTTCAGAAATGTGGGCACCACCACTCACATTTCAGATTCCTAGGAGAGGGCTTCTGGTAGGTCAGGTTGAGTTGAGTTTCTGCCCTTGGACATGACTGCAAGTACCAGTGATGGGCTCAGTGTGAGAACAAGAAAGCACAATCCGTTACTTTGTTATTAGAGGGGAGGAAGGATGAGGTGGATGGCTTTCTGTAGGGAACACACCAGCTTTACCACTTTGTCTGAACCTGGATTGTGGGTAAGGCTCTGGACTGAGCCGTGTTACTGTGTCTGTTTTCAGTATCCCTGAAGGTCTTTCAGTCTTTAGATTACACGTCTCCAGCAGGTCTTACCACCATCAAGAGGCTCTATGTCCCTGTGCCTAAATGCTACAGATTAAGTATTTGTGTCTCCCCCAAATTCATATGTTGAAACCTTATCCCCAGTGTGATGGTATTAGGAAGTAGGGCCTTTGGGAGGTGATTAGTGTCCTTATAGAAGAGGCCCCAGAGAGTTCCCTCCCCTCTTCTGCTACGTGAGGACACAATGAGAAGGCACCTGTCAACGAGCCAAGAAATGGCTCTCGCCAGACAATGATGAATCTGTCACGACCTTGATCTTGGACTTCCCAGCCTCCAGAGCTGTGAGAAACAAATTTCTGCTGTTGATAAGTCACTCAGTCTATGATACTTTGTTATGGCAGCCCAAACACACAGACAGAGACTGGTACTGAGAAGTGGGGTGCTGATCTAACACACCTCAAACGTGAAGGTAGCTTTGGAACTGGGTCATGGGCAGAGGCTGGAGGAGGTTGGAGATGTGTGCTAGAAAAGCCTACACTGTTGTGAATGAAGCTTTAAGGGCAATTCTGATAGAGCTCAGAAAGAGAGCCAGAGCAGAAGCCTCGATCTTCCTAGAGAATACTTGAGTGATCCTGAACAGAATGTTCATAGAAATATGCAGGTTTAAGGCCATTCCAATGAGGTCTCTGATGGAGATGAGGAACATGATACTGGAGAGTGGAGGAAAGGCCATTCTTGTTATCAAATGGCAAAGGACTTGGCTGAATTGTGCTCAGGTTCTAGTGTTTTGTGGAAGGTAGAACTTGCAAGTGATGAGCTTGGATATTTAGCTGAAGCAATTTCTAAGCAAACTGTTGAAGGAATGGCCTGGGTTCTCCTGATGGCTTATAGTTAAATTCGAGGAGAAAGAAATGACTTAAAGATGGAATTTTTCATCAGAAAGGAAGCAGAACTTAAAGATTTGGAAAATTCTAGCCTATTTATTTTGTAAAAAAATGAGGCAGGGTTTGGGGCAGAGAACACTAAGGGTGTGGCCTAACGACATTTGATCAGGAGATTGTATGAATCAGCTACCTCATCAGAAGCCCGGAGCTATTGTCCAAGACAATGGAAGAACCACCACCTAAGGGAACTCAGAGGTCAGCAGAGTGGTTATAAAAAAGGGGCTTCTAGTGCCCGCAGGACCTCTGTCTTCCCATCAGCAGCTCTGTTTCCCACATTTACGGTAGAAGTGGGGGGAGATGTCAGTGTTTCTGAGCTGCCCCAAGTGTGGCTCCCGTGGACACAAAGCACCATGGCTACCCCTCCAGAGGGAACCGGCAGACTTCGCTGGAGTCTGTGTGGTACTGTTTCTGCAGAATGCTTGAGCTGGGGGACTATGGCTGCTGCCACCCGATTTCAAAGGATGCCCAGGCACAAAGCTGGGGGAGGGGCCATTAGGCTAAGCCATGAGGGCAGGGCCACCTGGGGTCTCCCTTTGGAATGGGAATGTCTATCCTGTAACTGCCCACCATTGTATTTTGGAAGCACATAACTTGTTTGATTTCGTAGGTGCACAGCTGGAGAGGAATTGCCTGAAGACAAATTGGGACTTAAGCCTCCGCTGTATCTGGTTTAGATGATATTTAGCGGAGACTTTGGACTTTGGCTTTGGAGTTGATGCTGGAACAAGTTAAGGCTTTTGGGACCGTTGGGATGGAATGAATGTATTTCACATGCCAAAAGAACATGACGTTAGGGGTCTGGAGCAGAATGCCATAGAATATTTGTGAATACCAGTTTTTAGACTAAGACAACAGATGAACCAGATACCATATGCTAGCCCAGGCTGTGCACACCACAGAGCTGGAAGGGTCCATATGCACCCTTGACAAGACAGCAGGATGTAGCGAGAAAAACTGGGCTCTGGAGAGACCACTGAGTAGGAATTCAGCCTTACCACTGTGACGTCGGCCCAGTCATTTAGCCTGAGCCTCGATTTCCACATCTATAAAATGGGTATAATTATATATACTTGTGAGCACATGGCTTTACATGGCTGCCTAATAAAGCCTTTCAGGGATTCCTTTCTACAGTATCACCTTATTTTCTGCACACCACCTATCACCATGAGAAATTATTTTATATTTTATGTATACATTTATACCTTTATTTCCTTACCAGAATGACAGACAGTTCCAGGAGAGCAGGAACTTACTTGAATTATTCAAGGCTGTATTTTCAGTGCCTGGCACATCATAGCCGCTCAATAAATATCTACTGAATAAATGAATCGTGAATGAATAAATGGGGACACATGAGGGAAACAGAAGAGCACACAATGGGGATCGTTTTATTTCTGGCCTCTTATGTGGAGGGAAGGGACAGCTCTAGCAAATAGGCTGCACCCTATGAGCCACGTTTTCTGTGTTCCTGGTATTCTATTTGTTTTCCTTTTGTTGTCCCCATGGCCTTAGTCATTCTTTTTAAACATTCCAACTGGGTCTCAGCAGTGCCACAGGGTAATAAACGAAAGGCTGAGGGTCAGAGGACCTCCCACCTCCGAAGATGCCAGGACCTGGTGGCAATAGCTAAGGAGCCGGGAATCCTGCTGGAGGTGCCCCCTCTGTCCTGAATCAACCTGGGAGCTCCCAGGTAGTTCATCTGAAGAAAGTAGCAATCTCCTCAACACTTCCTTACAAGTCTGAGGATCAAATGACATAATGTATATATAAAAGTCCTCTATTAAGGACCTGACATATAGCAGGTCCTACATGTATGTCTGTACTAGAAACGACCCTAAAACTCCAAGATCCCGGCTCAGTACATATTTTTCCTTCAGAAATTTCTAAGCATTACCACTCAGTGATAAACTGTACTTTCTCAGAATTACTGACAGCTCTTGGCCCCGTGGCATTTCCTCTTTTTCAAGGAAACAAAACAAAACAAAATGGTCTCTTCTTTCCCAACATTGTGGCAACTCTGCTCCAGCAGAGGAAATGTAAATCGCCCAGCAAGCAGCCAATCTGAGGTGTCATCTCGTGGTTCTCCCGTAAAGAAGTTAAACAAACAATGGAATGCCTGACCCCTTATTCTGAAGTTTTTCCACCTGCTTTGTAATTAAACACCCGTTTATGGCCCTGGGGGAAGCAAGGGTGAGTCTTGAGCCCCGAGCCACTGCAGTCCGTTTGCAAGCAAACTTCTTGGTGGGCCTGACAAGATTCCTCTGAAGAGTCAGGACACCCCACCCATTGTTCCTGGGGCTCTGGGGAGACCCAGACTGATTCATGCCTGTGAGGACGCTGCCCAGACAGCCCACTGGGGGCCAAGAGCACTGTCTCCTGAGCAAATGCAACTTAGAGCAGATGGGCCACCTTTTAGCCCTGGGGCTTTAGAATTATTTGTGAGCTGTTTTTTTTACCTTTTAAAATACTTCAGCCCGTTTGATCTTGACAAAACTGCAGGACTCCGCTGGGAAATCTCAAATTCTAAGACTTCAGAAATCCAAGGAAGCTGGGGGTGGGGGCTAGTGAGGTTCAGCAGATTTCACTGGTCGAAACTGCTCCCTGTGGGACCTTGGGGGAAGCTACTTTAAACCCTGCGTGAAATGGGAATAATAATAGTACGCCCTCTCGTGAGTGTAGAATGAGGATTGATTTCTTGGAACAGTGCCTGGCGCATGGTATCATTCAAAAAATACTTCTTTCTCCCTTTTCCCTTTCCTCTGTTTTGCAAAAGGCTATCTTCAGGGATTGAGTAGGAAATACTGGAACATGACTCCTAAAAAAATTAAACTCATGCATGGAGTACAGTGAAAAGAAACTCTCCTTCCTATCGCGAACCCTCATTCCCCTCTCAGAGAATGTCAGTTTCTTGCGCATCCATCCAGATGGTCAATAGAGACACACATTTGTATTTGCATGCACTTTAAAAAAGACAAATGGTAGCACACATCATGCTACTATGCCTTACAAAAAAAAATCACAGCTCTATTGAGATATAATTCACATACCACACAAGTCACTCATTTGAAGTGTGCCTTGCTTTCTTATCTATCATTTATCTCAGATAGTTCCACATCAGCATGATTACATCTGGCTCATTCTTTTCTATGACTGCATCTCATTCCACTGTATGGATGTACCATGATTTTATTTATTTACTCCCATATTGCCAGGCATTATGTTTGCCTCCAGCACTCCCATGATAATACCCTTGGACTTGGGTCTTGGTGCATGTCCAAATATTGCTCTGTTTCTCTTCTTGTCCCTATCCCTTTCCTGGGAGATTGGATCTGTTCCTCAGTTATATCAGTATCATCCCTCACAAACCAACACGTGCATGATGCTTGCAAAATAGATCTCCACATTGTTCTGTTGCTTTTGGCCTATGGTTTTAACATATACTGGGTAACATAGGTTATTACTATTATCGCCACTATTATTGAGACTGAGCATTATGACAGTGGCTTGGCAGGAAAGCAGCAGGGACAAATTGGGGGATATTTGTGGCTTAGTTTCAATAGAACACTAATTGTCTACTAGTTGTCGAGGCTGGGTTTGGCAAGAAATAATCATGGACACATCATGCAGGTTGTAAAGCCCATTTCTCTCCACTTCCAATCCCCCTGCACTTAGAGATGAACTTACATGGGCTTGCATAAAACTTATCCTTAGTTACTGGAACAGTTCTCCTAGATAACCCAAGGCTGAAATGAAGACTCCTGAGAACCTGTCTGACAAGGGACCAGGGGCGTTTTTCAGTCTGTTTTAGAATAGCCAACAGGAAATACTTGCAAGTTTTTGCCACGCACCAGGCATGACTCTAAGCTCTTTACACATAGTAGCTCAGTTGCTCCTTACAACAAGCCTGGGCTGTTACTGTCACAACCACCCCATATTGCAGAGGAAGAAACTGAGGCATACAGAGGCTCTACAGCTTGTCCGAGGTCTTCCAGCTAGTGAGGCAGGAAGCCAGCATTTTTGCCTGGGAGTCAAGCTCCTTTACCTCATTAAAGAGACTGCAGGGGCGCCTGGGTGGCTTAGTTGTTAAGCGTCTGCCTTCGGCTCAGGACATGATCCCAGGGTCCTGGGATCGAGCCCCGTATCAGGCTCCCTGCTCTGTGGGAAGCCTGCTTCTCCCTCTCCCCCTCCCCCTGCTTGTGTTCCCTCTCTCGCTGTGTCTCTCTGTCAAATAAATAAAATCTTAAAAAAAAAAAAAAAAAAGAGAGAGACTGCAGGAGCGGCTTGTTTTGTGTCTAAGTAACGTTGCACAAGAGAACCAGGCCGCGGGCACCACGAGGGGCACACAGAAGACACGAGATATATTACAATTAATGTTCTTATATTATTCCTGAGAGCCACATTCTCCCGCTTGTTAAAATTCTTCATCAGAGGTGTATTCTCTTGAGCCTTAAAGGCTTTGAGGGTTCTCGGATGAAACATGCCTGGGGAAAAAGAAAGGATGCCTGGTGGGAGTGAGTTCCCTGAAGGGAGCCAGGCCCGAGGCTGAATTTCTGTGGCCTTGGGCAACCCTCTTCGTCTTCAGTAAGCCTCAGTTTTCTCACCCGAGAAAGTGGGATACTAAGCATGTTGCCGAGGCCTCGTGGACTGTTGTGAACATTGAATAATGACCTTGAAGCCCTCAGCATGGGGCCTGGAGCAGGGAGGCTGTGGGGAGGGAAGGTAAACACATAAACGCTAGAGACTTAATGCTCGGTTTCAACACCTGCCTCTACCATCCACTAGCTGGGCCAAGTCGGGCAAACCACTTCTAAGCCTCAGTGCCTCATCTGTAGAATGGGGCTCTTGATGGGACCTCCCATGAGGACACTGAAATAGTGAAATGAGATACATCTGCAGGGTGCCTACCAGTACGGAGGAGAGTCAGGCATGGCTATCTTTGTTGTCTGGATTTTGTTTTTTTTTTTTAAAGATTTTATTTATTTGACAGAGAGACACAGCGAGAGAGGGAACACAAAGCAGGGGGAGTGGGAGAGGGAGAAGCAGGCTTCCCGCGGAGCAGGGAGCCTGATGCGGGGCTCGATCCCAGGACCCTGGGATCATGACCTGAGCCGAAGGCAGACGCTTAACGACTGAGCCACCCAGGCGCCCCTGGATTTTGTTTTTAATGCTTGTGTCAGTAAGGGTGCTCCAGGGAGACCCTCCACGACCCGCTGGAGTAGTTTGCTTGGGCTGCCTAACAAAATACCCCAGACTGGGAGGTAAGACTGGGGGGCTTCAACAACAGAAATTCATTTCTCACAGTCTGGAGGCTGGAAGTCCCAAGATCAAGGTGTTGTCAGGTTTGATTTCTCCTGAGCCTCTCTCCTTGGCTTGTCGGTGATGACCTTCTCCTCACATGGTCTTTCCTCTGGGTGCACACGTCCCCGCTGTGTGTCCTCATCTCCTCTTATAAAGACACCAATCAGATTGGATTAGGGACCACCCTAAAGGCCTTATTTTAACTACTTGTTTTTGTTTTGTTTTGTTTTGTTTTAAAGACCTGGTCTCCAAAAGCAGTCACATTCTGAGGTACTGAGGGTGAAGGCTTCCGCATGTGACTTGGGGAGGGACACAGTTCAGCCCATAACAATGGCGTAACATCAACTCACAAGGATTGCTTTGAAGATTAAGGAAACGAGGCACAGGGCAGGTTTGGGCCAGTGTCTGCCCACAATAGGCGCTCAAGAAATGCTACTTTCTTTCCGTCCTCTTGAAAACCCTTCAAAATTGTACCAAATGATGAGTTTGGTCCTCAGCTGGGGGCAACCATTAGAAGGGAATTTGGGGGACTGATGGGAATCCTTGCCAGCTGGAAAAGACAAGTGTCCCTTTCCAGGGCTTGCCAAAGTAGTGGTCCTCCAACTCAAACATGCATCTGAATCCCCTGGAGGGCTTATCAACACCGGGAGTGTGGAGTCAGTAGGTCTTAGACCGAGGATGGGCATTTCCAACAAGTTCCCAGGTGCTGCTGCTGGTGGGTGTTGGGCGGACATGTTGAGAACCGCAAGCTAGAATATTCCTTGTGCATCAGAAGCTATGGATTACTAACAATGGGTGGGGATGAGGAGAGAGGGAGGGAAGGCTCCAGGCAATAAATAATGCCTTACCTAGGTGTCCTGGGCTGTATTCTGAGATATCCCTCATGATGACCCCAGGTCTATGCCCTATGTCTCCACTGTCCCCCAAGGACAGGACTGAGGAAGATTTTCCAAGCACTTTGCAAGAAGTTAACCTGGCTTAGCTTCGGTGCCCTCCTTTGCTGTCTGGGTCCCTTCCTCCCCCTGGTCCGCGCTGGAGGCAGCCCCAGCAGCGCTCCCCAGGTTGCTATAGGCTCAAGGAGAAGACAGGTTCACAGGGAGGGGCTGGTCCCTTCCCAAAGCCACAGCTCCCCCGGGAGGGAACGAAGCCCAAAGCCCGAGCCTCTAGAAATGTCAGCTTTTTCCACAGAGTAGACTGGATGATGTGAGAAGGGAAGGATTTTCTCCTTCTCATTTAAGTACCTTTTATATGTCTAAAGATGTTTTATGGAAACAAATTGTACCTGATAAAGTGCCAGCATTAATCCATTTGATGTGTTTAAGGGAAGCATTTTCACAGCAACAGATCATGTTAATGTAATGCTGATGGATAAGAAATGGCAGAGGATAATTTCAAAAGATCTTTTTTTTAACACGATGAGAAAAAAGAGAGGGTGACTTCCCATTTTATTTTTCCCTGTAAGTGTATCTTTAATCCTAATAGTATTTGCTGAAATAGTGTTTTGGCTAAAATCCAAAGGGAGCTTTCAGAGCTGGGCAATTTCTTTTTACATCTGCTTCACTGACTCAGCCATCAGACAAGCAATTCAGTTCAATAAACATTTATTGAGCCCCTACTGTGTGTCAGGCACTCCGCTGCCTTCTAAGGAGCTCACAGGTGAGACAGGAACCCAACAGATGGCAATGATTCATTAATTGTTTTATTAAATAAATCATTACTGAAGGCCCTGGTCTCCGTCGAGCTCCGCAATAAGGAAGCACACCATCGACTTAACTTGTACTAAAACCTTGAAAATTTTTATATTTTTAAAGGCATGTCTATCCCCATGAAGTCCCTGAACATCATCTTCACTGAAGGAAACACAGAATTACATTTTTAAAGGTGTTCCGGATTCAGGTTAAAGTTTAAGGGGGCTCTGGTTTAGAGTACTTGGATGCATTTTGATTCGTTGTTGTTGTTGTTGTTGTTTTTTTAAAGCAACAAGTTGGGCCCTGGGTGGCTCAGTCATTAAGCATCTGCCTCCGGCTCAGGTCATGATCTCAGGGTCCTAGGATCGAGCCCTGCATCAGGCTCCCTGCTCCCACTCCCCCTGCTTGTGTTCCCTTTCTCACTGTGTCTCTCTCTGTCAAATAAAATCTTAAAATATATATATATATATATACACACACATATATATGTATATGTGTGTATGTATGTATATATATATATGTCTATATCTGTATCTATATATATATATCTATATATATATCTATATATATATATCTATGGCATGCTCCCTGGGGACAGCCCACAGCCCTGAGTGCACTCGTGGGAGGGCAAGATTGAGACTCTCATCCATCATGGGTGGTTTGGACAGAAGAACAGGCCGAGGCCAAGCTGACCTGGAAGGGACAAGGGTGTGTTCCAGGTGAGGGCTCTCAAAGTTGGGCTTGTGGTCATGTGTAAAAGCAGGGCTAGGGCTCTGATTTAGTCAAGTTACACCAAGAAACTTTGAAAAGCAGTCAGCAGAATGGAGAGGAAAGGGGGAGTGAGTGAGAAGAGAAAGGGGAGAGCGGAGAGGAGGAGGGGACAGAGAAAGGTCACGGTGGAAATAATGTCTGTTTCATCTTCCTTTGGGATTGAACTCCATATTGGCAGAAAAGCCACCTTCTAGAGACAGCCCCCAAAGGTCGGGGTTCAATGGTCTCCCCTTCATAGTGGGGTATGTGCATATTCATGTCCAGTGAAAAATGTTTCCAATCTTTTAAGTAGTCCCTACACCCAACATGGGGCTCTAACTTATGACCCCGAGATCAAGAGTCACATGCTCCACTGACTGAGCCAGCCAGGCGCCCTTTTCCAATTTTTTTTTTAAGATTTTATTTATTCATTTGAGAGAGAAAGAAGTGAGAGAGAGCAAGAGCAGGGGGGAGAGGGAGAAGCAGGCTTCCCGCCGAGCCTGGAGCCCGACGCGGGCCTCGATCCCAGGACCCTGGGACTATGACCCAAGCTGAAGGCAGACGCTCAACCAACCGAGCCACCTGGGCACCCCAGCCCTTTTCCAATCTTTATGACACAGAGTCATTATTTTTGAATTAGCACTGGGGGCTTTTGAGAGTTACCAGACGGAAAGGATGTGTTTGGTTAAGAAAGCTTGTTGTATCATCCTTTCATTTTCTAGTGACCCTTCAACCACTCCAGGAGCCTAGGCCAGAGCTACCGTAGGGTGTCTTGCAAAGAAAGAACTGCCATCCTGAAGACCCAGAATGGAATTGCCCTATAAAGCTCTGACCCTCCACCCTAAGGTATGTCTAGGGTGGGTGGCTCATTTCCCTTTTCCCTCTTCCTTCAGTCATTCCCGGCCCCACCCCCATCCCACCCAACCCATTCAAATGCGAGGTTAGTTCCTTCCTATTTTGTGAGTAGTTATGTCGCTAGATGCTGTGGGCACACCGGGTCAGATTTGTGGGGAACACAGAACTGCCAGCTAGGGTGTTCTCACTGGACCACTGGGTTGGGAGGGGCCAAGTGGCTGAGCATTGCAGAGGGAGGGGGGCAGGAGCACAGCTGGTGGGAGGGGGGCCGGGGCAGATTCGGGGACTGCACAGAATCCAGTAGTTTGGAATGGAGCAGGTAAAGGCAGGGGCTGGGGTGGCTGTGGAGGCCTCAGGTCCTAGAGAAAGCAGAGGGAAGAATGGGAGGGTTTACTCAAGGACAGAATTAGATTTTGCATTTCAGAAAGAGCCTTCTGCTTGTGTCTTGGAGACGGAATGGGATAGAGGCCATTCAGAAGGAGGAAATCCAGGAGAGGTTTTGAGAGACTTGTTAGAGGTTGAAGGTGCTACCATTTCCACAAATGTTGTATTTTTAAAAGGACCCCAAGGCGAGAGTGATGCTCCACGAAGAGAGGAGCCCCTCACGATGGCATCCTGTGCACCCGGAGAGACGTTTGCCAGCCTGGCCACCCTCCCTGCGGCTGAAACCACACCGGAGACCCTGTTTCCATTGGGAAGAACAGCAGTGAGGAGAGGGGGTGGGGAGGACAACAGATAGGAGTGGAGACTGCCAGGCGGGGGGGCCAGAGAAACGTGGACGGAGACCCTGGGAGTGTCTTGGGCAGTGGTGCCCAACCAGCCGTACACTGGGCTCGCTGGGGGAATGCCTGATGCCGACACCCCAGCCCAGACCAACTAGATAAACATTTTTAGGACAGAGCCGGGCATCAGCCTTTTTCAGGCTTCCACGAGGATTCCGACATGCAGCCAAGATTGAGAACCACCGCCCTCAACCCGTGATCCTCAAAGTGTGGTCCGTGGACCCGCAGCATTGCCATCACCTGGGAGCTGGTCAGGTCCCCCCACTTCAGGCCTGCTGAATCAGAATCTATATTTTATTATTTTTTAAAAAGATTTTATTTTTCAGAGAGGGAGAGCGAGTGAGCACAAGCAGTGGGAGCCGCAGGCAGAGACAGAGGGAGAAGCAGGCTCCCCACCGAGCAGGGATCCCGATGCGGGGCTCGATCCCAGGACCCTGAGATCATGACCTGAGCCGGAGGCAGATGCTTAACTGACTGAGCCACCCAGGCGTCCCAAGAATCTGCATTTTACCAAGATCCCACTACCAAGTATGACGGCTATCATACTGACTGCACATTGGAATCGCTTGGGGAGCTTTCAAGAAAACATCTCAGTGCCTGGGTCCCACCTCTACAAGTTCTGATGTGTTGGGTTTGGCATGTGGGAGGGGCAACGGGACTCTTTAAACCTCCCCAGATGATTCCCCAGGGCAGCCAGGGTGGAGAAGTGGTATGAAGTCCAGCAATTCTACCAGCGTTCTCCATGGCCTCAAAATGAAGAGAGGAGGGTGGGGCCTAGGACTCTGTAAACACAGACCCTTAACACTAAATGCAAAGTTAATTTGGAAATGTTATTAAGAGTTTAAAATACTTGAATGGGATCTGTGTCCTTTGCAGCAAATCAGTCCTGGAATTGAAATTCCTGAGGATGCAGAGCAGCCAGAATATTCAGCTGGAAGTATGTTCCACCCTGTCTGTTACGTCTGACGCCATTCAGGGAACGCTGCCGTACGTGCCTAAGCGTGTGCATCTGTGCAATGGGCTTGGCCGCAGAAGGTCAGCGAGGGGGGCCCCGCAGTGCAGGCAGCCTCTAAGACGGCCCCGGGGTCCTCGCTTTTGTTCAGGCCCTGGTTTCCGCCCCTCGAACCTCTGCTGGACCTGATGACCAGCTTCTAACGAAGAGAACATGGCAGAGTGATGGGATGTCACTTCTGAGGTTAGGTTACAAGAGGACGGACTTCTATCTCTGTTTCTCAGAGCCCTCGTTGTGAGGAAAGCAAGCTTCCACGTTGTGAGTGGTCCTGTGGGAGGCACATGGGGCAAGGTCCTAAGTCATAGGGGTGAGCCCGACCACGGCCACTCCCCAGTCAAGCCTGGAGGTGACTGCAGTCATGTGAGAGAGCCTGAGTCCCGTGTGGCACCTAAACTCAAAAGCCACACAGCATCACTTCCACTGGGTCCCACGGTTTGGAGCAGTCCGGAAGCCAGTGGGTCAAGGGGAGGCAAACAGGTCCTACCTCTCACTGGGAGGAGTGTCGGTCTCACTGTAAGAGTATTTGGGATGGGATGTATATGTGTGTGTGTATATGTATACTTATGTGTATAAATATATGTATACACATACACATGTCTATATCACTGCATGGCTCTAAACCCCTCTGAGGAACTCTTCAGATTACAATCAGGGTCTGTGTGCAAGATGAACAGCTCCCACAGAGCAGCCCCTTCCACCAGCACTGATCGGTTCTGATCAGAGCCTTCTGTCTTATATTTACATAGTTTATCCATCTTTGCAAAATGCAATCGGTCACCAAGTATCAGTGCTCCTATTATCACTACTATCATCGGAGGAGCCCAGGGAGGGATGAGGAACAGTATTCCTGGCATCGGCCTTTGGATAAAGACAGATCTGGGTTGGAATCTCAGGATGACCCCAGAGACTGGTTCAACCTTATTAACAGCAATCTCTTGGAGTCTGTTTCCTGATTTGTAAACATGGGGATTATAATACCTACCAGTGGGGTCGTTGTAAGCATGCAGGGAATCTACGAAGCCTCTAGGTCATGATCAGAGTGAAATAATGGCAGGGTCAGTTAGGAAATGCCCTTCCTTTGACCAAGCTGGGAGGAGGGCTTGGGCCAAACAGTCCCGGCTCTCCCAAAGGCTGCCGGGGCGGGATTGGGGGTGGGGAGGGGGGAAATGCCTGAAGCCTCCTGGGGCCTGGGCTGAGTCTAAAGGGTTAAGGTCTGAATTCAGACGCAAAGGGCAGAGGGGAAGGCCAGGAGGGAGGTGGGCTGGCCTGGGCTGGGGCTGGGCACTATTAGCATGCAGCTGGTAAATGCTGCCCCCCGATCCAGGCTCAGCTGTTACTCCTCCCAGAGCCGAGGTTGAAGGATGAAAAACAGCGGGCAGAACTGTTGGTGGAAGGGGTCTCTCTGTGGGAGCTGTTCCATCTCGCACAGCCCTGATTTAAATCCGAGGAGGAGCCCCTGGAGGGGGGTTTGTGAGCCATGCAATGCTAATTAACTCCATTGTTATATTTTGTTTTCAACATTAGAGTCCCTCTAGTATTGGAGCACTTCTTTCTCTTGCAAGAATTTTAAATCTTGCTCCTGTGTACAAAAGTCTATGCCAATATCTTGGGCAGAGGGGCCTGGAAGTAGAGACTGCAGAATTTTCTGGGTGAAGATTTGGGTGGAGACTGGTTTCAATCAAGTGAGAAGTTGATAACCACCGTAACCAGAATCTTCTTTCAATTTTTCATTCTATTTAAACCACTCTTCAGCTTCCTCAGTTAGCTTATATTTTAATGGCTAAGACTTTTTCTTTAAAAGAAAGAGAGGGAGGAAAAAACCAACAAACCAATGAACTAAACCTTGGGAGAATGGAAGCCACGTGAAGGGGCTGATTAGCTTATGCCAAATTCCCTGCAAAAGCAATTCCAGAAAATTCAAGCTCTCTCTGCCAAATGCCTGGACTAGTCTGGGAGCCAAGAAGGAAAGGAGGGACCAGATGTGAGAAATCTTGGCAGGGAGCCCTGGTTGGTTGGGCAGAATCAATTTTCCCAACTTGATCTGATCCCAGAGAGGATCGGGTGATTCAAAAGCTAGTCAGGAAGACAATTGTTCCAGGGCCTTCTGGGTTACTCATAACTCATGCCCTGACTCACCAGGCTGGATGCGCTCCAGGCAGAGGGAGTGAGCAGCTCAGGGTGAGCCCGTAGAACTGGCCGCCCAGCCAGGGGCAAACCCAGAGCCCAATCTAGACAACAGGGCCTGTGGAATCTGGATTTCTGTCCACAGAGCAAAAGATCTGTGCGGTTTATGAGGCTGGTGGTGAGCCCCCTCCCTACCCTCCAAGGCTGAGTTGAGAGGGAGCCCATGCATTCTGATAACTGAGTGGCGTCCTGAAGTGGGTATAGCTCAGCTGTTCCCGATCGGGGGCGTTTATTGTGCGTAGGAAATAAGAGCGTGGCCAGGGTATCTCTGTGACGAAGGGTGACAGGGAGATGCTTTAGACCTGAGCTGTACGGCATGGTAGCCGCCAGCCACCAGCAGTGTTGGAGCACGTGAACTACGGCTCGTCCCAGCTGAGACTCGCCAGGTTGCAAAGACTTAGTATGAAAAAACAGTTTCACAATTGTGTTGATACAGGCTGAAAGGATATATTTTTGGATATACGGAGTTAATTATTAAACATAATTTCGTTTTTCTTTCCTGTTTTTAATGTGGCTACTAGAAAAGTTAAAATTATGTATGTGACTCATATCTGTGGCTCATGTTTTGTTTTCTTGGAAGGACTCACTGCTTTAGACACATTCAAGTCTCATCTCTCCTAAGGCAGAGCGATGAAGAACACGGGCTCTGGACCCTGACTGTTTAGGCCGAAATCCCCAATCTGCCATTATCTGGCTGCAAGGTTTGGTTAAGTCAGATGAAGTCCCCATGCTTCAGTTTCCCCACGTCTAGAATGCGGCTGCTGCTAGCATACGGGCAGGTGAAGCTTCAATAAGACGGACTCGAAGCACGTAGAGCAGTGGCTGACACAGAGTAGGCGTTTAATACATAGTCGCCTTATTATCTACTCTTCACAGTTTCTCTTAACATCAAGAGACAGACAGGGAGGGGTGGGGGAGAGCGGGGCATGAGAGTGTTGCTCTTGCTATCCATCTTCAACCCATTAGTCCCCCCATATTAACCAGTGAGAAGCACCACCCTCCTCACAACGATTTCATTTGCAAATTTGGAAACTGCAGTCAGAGAGGCCGACTTTCTTCGTAAGGCAGAATAAGTCAGCCAGCTCAGAATGGACACTTGAAGTTCTGCCTTGAAACGGGAAGGCATGGGTTCAGGTGCAAAGAAGAATATCTGACTCAGTAGCAGAAGACTTGCTCTAACTCCTGCTGTTTGACCCTAATGAGATTCTTATCTTCTCTGGGCCTCAGATTCCTCACCTCTACACAAAGCTCTCTGGGAACCTTTTCAGTTCTCTTACATCAGTTAGAGTGTTGACATGGTTTTCATGAGCACCTACTATGTACCTGCCACTGTGGGAACAGCAAGGAGTCCATATGGAGCTTCCAGTCCAAGAGGGAAAACATGTAGCTATTAATGACATAGTGATGCAATTTAAATTATACACACACACACACACACACACACACACACACCAACAAATGGGAAAGAAAAATATAGGAAGCTGGGTAGGGTCATACCAGTCAGGGGTCCTAACTAAGTTGGAAGAATCAGGGCTTTTCTGTTTATGTTGAGACATCATGTGAATAGAAAGGGGGGAGAGCTTTGCAGGCAAAGGGAATAGAATGGACCTAGGTCCTGAGGTGCCAGAGATGGAAAGAAAGGTTAGGCAGGGAGGGCACATGAAGTAAGTGTGTCAGGCAATTTTTTGTGTCACCTTGGTTAGGCTAGAATGGCCAGTTTGTGTGGCCAAACACTAGTCGAGATGTTGCTGTGGGAGAATTTGTAGATGTGATTAACATTTACAATCAGTAGAGTCAGAGTAAAGCAGATTACCCTCCATAACATAGGTGGGCCTCATCCAATCAGTTGAAGGCCTTAAGAGCAAAAACTGAGGTTTTCTGGAAAAGAAACTGAGGTTTTCTGTCTCATGACTTTAACATAGAAATCCTGTTGGCGGGGCCATGCTCACTCTGAAAGCTCTAGAGAAGAATCCAAGCCATGCCTTTCTTTTAGTTTCTGGAATTGCTGGCAATCCTTTTATTCCTTAGCTGGTTTGCACATACATCACTCCAGTCTCTATTGCTCTTTCATATGGCATCCTCCCTGTGTGTCTTTGTCTCATCTGTTCTTAGAAGGACACAAGTCATACTGGATTAGGGTTCATTCTACTTCAGCATCTTAACTGGATTATACCTGTAAGGACCCTACTTCCATAAGAGATCATATTCACAAGCACTAGGTTAGGACTTGAACATATCTTTTTGGGGCACACAATTTAGCCCACCACATAACTTACCAACTTTTTAGGTAAAATCATACCCCATATTTAGGGACACATTTACCATTCTCCAGAAATCATTGTTTAAAAACAACAGAAATATAATCATTTAGGGACTCAGAACATCATATAACTTACTTGACTCAACAATGTCTAAAAGGTGGACTTCTGGGATGCTTGGGTGGTTCAGTTGGTTAAGCGGCTGCCTTTGGCTTGGGTCATGATCCCAGGGTCCTGGGATGGAGCCCTGCATGGGGCTCCCTGCTCAGCGGAGAGTCTGCTTCTCCCTCTCCCTCTGCTCCTCCCCCCTGTTCATGCTCTTGTGCTGTCTTAAATAAAAATCTTAAAAAAAAATAAAATGTGGACTTCTGATAACAATTGTAATTGATCCCTATTTTAGCTGAACTTCACTTTAATGAATATCAAAACAAAGTCTTTGCAATTTTAGTCTGTCACTGAGCAAATTGTCCTCTTGTTTCTGAATCAGCATTGTAAGTGATTCGATGCGGCACCAGCCAGGTCTGGGATTGCTAATTAGCCCGGAGCCATGTTCACTGTAAACCCCTAAGGCCTTGGCTGGAAACTAAACAGTAGAAAGATGCCTCAAAGTTTCCTTCCCTTCTGAGAGGGAGCAACAGTTTTGTCTGTTTACTCCTGGGTAGTATGTACTCTGCTTCTAGCTCTCCCTCATGGCCTTAAGGTCATCTATCTGAGGAGGAGATTTTTAGTATCTTTTTAAAAACTCATCTTCAGTCTGCTTAAACAGTTTTATTAGAGCGTAAAATAAAGTTTTCTTTTTCCATATCACAAACCAAGTTTGTTTTTGGTTGATGTTAACCTAAATACTTTATATATAATTATTTCACATAATCCTCACAATGACTGTCATTTGGCTATCAGTATTAGCCACAATTACAGACAGGAAACTGAGTTAGAGCTGTCATTTGCTGATGGTCACCTGGCCAGTGAGTGGTAAAACTGGCATTTGAACACAGGCTTATAGGACTTTATTCCTGACCTAATCATTTGACTTTACTGCCACTTCCTCTATGCCCAACGTCTCAACTGGTGGCTCACGGACCTAGCCCATTCAGTAGAGGAGTGTTGGGCAGTGGAATTTTTTTTAATTTGAATAATTTTTGGCAAGCTTTTTACCTTCTGGTTCATTTATTAAAAGATTTTTAAGGTTGTCTGGGTGGCTCAGTCAGTTAAGCATCCGACTCTTGATTTCGGCTCAGGTCATGATCTCATGGGTTGTGAGATCAAGTCCTGAGTTGGGCTCAGTGCTCAGCAGGGAGTCTGCTTGAAGAAGATTCTCTCTCTCTGCTCCTTCCCCCACTTGTGCTCTCACTCTCTAAAATAAATAAGTAAATCTTAAAAAAAAAAAAAAAAAAGATTTTTAAAGTACTCTCCACACCCAATGTGGGGCTTGAATTTATAACCCTGAGATCAAGAGTCCCATGCTCTACCAACTGATGCAGCCCCTTCTAGTTCATTCTAATTCCTATTTTCTTATACTGTTACACATTTATGCTTCACTCAGGAGTACATCTGATTTTGCCTCTGTCTACTCTTACATGCTAATGCAAGAGTTTAATGGTTTTTTCCTCTGTTTTTTCTCCTGTTTATTTCAAGGCCTTGTTGAATGTGAAGCACTACATATTTCCACTTGAATTCTGTAAATTTGTGACAACTATAATCACTATAGTTATAGCCACTCCTGATTTATAGATATGTTCACTGATGAGAAGGCATTTTCATTTTGTCACAGATGCCATGCCTATTTTTAATCTGAATAATCTGTCATAGAACCATCTACTTATCTAGCTAGATTTTAAAGGACAGGACAGGACAGGAACTTGGGGGATAATGTTTGGATTAAGTAGCTAGTATCCCACACAAGTGGGACTTTTACATACAAAAATATGTAACCTGTGAAAATGAATAAAAGGGAACCTCATTTAGAGTGGATTCAGGAGGCCAGAAGGGGGGAGCTCTCACAAGCCCACCACAAGTCCTCAAATGAGGACCAGGCAGGGAGAGAAGGACCTTGCGTTCCCCACAGGAAGAAGCCTATCTATACTTCACTACTCCAGCAGGAGGAACAAAGGTTTTCTCCCTGTCTGGCAACAGCCCAGCCAATGAGAGACTGTCACAACTCAGCCAATGAAAAGCCACTAGACTTAGAACTCCCAGTTTACTCCAGGGCACTTTTGTTTATAAGAGGCTCCCCCTCCTTTTTCTATAAAAGAGCGTTCCTCTCCTTTGCTTCCCGGACTTGCCTATGGTTTTGCCATAGCTTGCATGTTCCAAATAGCAATTCTCTGCTATTTCCAAATAAACCCATTTTTGCTGGTGAGATAACTGACAGTTTTATTTTTAAGGTTAACATACCTTATATAACAGTCTTAAATATGGCTTGATATTGGGAAACTGGTGTGAAACTACTTTTTAAGTTCACGGAGCTGTCTTTTCAAGCCCACAAGCTGGGACTGTTCAAACTGTCCCCCAACCCACCCCAAAGGGGAACAAAAGAGTTTGGTTTGGTGTGGCTTAAAAATAAACAACTCCTCGGGACACCTGGGTGGCTCAGTCAGTTAAGCATCTGCCTTTGGCACAGGTCATGATCCCAGGGTCCTGGGATCGAGTCCTACATCGGGCTCCCTGCTCAGCAGGGGGCCTGGTTCTCCTTCTGCCTGCCGCTCCCCCTGCTTGTGCTCTCACACACTCTCTCTCTCTGGCAAATGAATAAATAAAGTCTTTAAATAAATAAATAAACAACCAACCAACTCAAGTTCAAAGATCTTCTGCTTCCATAATACCAAGTGCCTTACATCAAGTAGACCATTCTCTGTATATTACATAACATATAGTTCCATACTAGCTCTCTATAGGTTTGATATAGGTTAATGATTGATTACTGGCTTAATTCATGTGGGAAGGGTATCTGGAAAGCCCCAAGTTCTAAAACACTTCTCAGAATGAAACTGCCTTTGAAAGCCATGATAGTGATGGGTAGAAAAGAAGATGTTAGGTATCTACAGAAGGGGCTCAAGGCTCCCTACAAATACCAGGAAAAGCCATACAATCAACCCAATCCAGAGGAGAAGTCATGTTTCATAACTGCTGTTAAGTTCCCGGCCAAGCGGTCTTCATGTCCTTCACAAGTCCAATCATGTTTCCACAGGGCTCTGAGTGAAAGTTACTTCCAAAATTTAAGCCACGTACTTTTCCTTGCCAATTACACTAAAAATCAAACCAAAGACTAATCAGTTTCTTCCCTTGACAAAACACATTTAATATCTCATTAGCTTTGGAAAGTTTCACAGCAAATTGGCATTAATGGACACTCTAGAAAGAGCATTATTGTCTTTCTGTCTAAATAGCTACTGACACTCTTTGTTCTTCCCTTCTTTTTCTTTTTGGACAGTGCACTCTGCACAGCAGCTTTATAAAAGGAGTGTGTGGTGGTATTAGTTCACCTTCTTCTTTCCATCTTGCAGCTGGGGTAGACAAATAGGCTGTCAGACCACTGCATTTCCTTCCACTGCTCTGTCTTCAAGTGATACTGTGGAAAATTAACTTGAAATATTATCAAGAACATTTTTGCTCCTTTTAATTCCAGGTACGGGAGTTATGCCTCATTGTACTGACTCATTTCAAACACCTGGCTCCATTCCAGCTGTCAGATGAAGAGTAACTGCCTAGCAATAATTCTTTTGCACATAGCCACTGCAAAATAAAACCAGTGTAAGGAGATCTCAATTTCAATTTCAGAGATTCCTTCAAATCTAGGAGTTTCCATCCAGGGGAGATGCACCACTACACTTTAAGAAAATGTACTAAAAGTCAGACTCTTCTCTAAAAAATAGCAAAATGAAAAGCAAGAAATTCCAAGTTAAGAGCTAGAATGGAGAGAAACCTACTAGGGTCTGGGTGAGTAGGTGTTGTTGTTGTTGTTGTTGTTGTTGTTTTCTCATAGTGGCCACTAGAAGAGAATCATCACAGATTTGGGAACCACTAGGAGAAACTCAACAGGCCAGCCCCCTATCACCAAATAGCATGGTGTCTACTCCATCTCCATTCAATTTAATTCACAAGTTTTTAGCAGAGTTTAATATGTCCAGATCATCATGCCTGTTGTTCTAAAATTCTTTAGAGAAAAATACACGATGCTCTCAGTCACACATTTCAGCAAACTGTAACTCTTGGAAGGGATGGCAGGGCAGCTTCCACAGAAGGAAGATGAAAGGCACTTCTGCTGGAAGCATGTTGCTATAGTTGTAAAACGGGTTGCTAACACCATCTCTTATGGTATCCAATTCCGAGGAGTTCAAAGTTCGTAAGATTAAAAAAACACACACACACACAAAAACCCAACAACAAAAAGCGAGTTTACAAGATAAATTTCTATTTAAATTTGGGGCAGGAAAAATTTTGTCTTTCCATGTAATCTCATATGCTTCCTTTTCATGTATAAAAGAAACTGTGTTTGCAACATAAAGCTAAACTTACTATAGAAGTGCAATAATAAACTACTCCAGCTATTTGGCAATGCCTATTTTTTGTTCATTTTATTTAAACTTGTTTTCTTATTATTTTTCTTAAAGATTTTATTTATTTATTTGAGAGACAGCGAGCAGAATTGGGGGGAGGGGCAGAGGGAGAGGGAGAAGCAGATTCCCTGCTGAGCAGAGAGCCTGACATGGGGCTCGATCCCAGGACCCTGGGATCATGACCTGAGCTGAAGTTGGATGCTTAACCGACGGAGCCACCCAGGCACCCTTGTTTTCTTATTATTTTTATAAGGTATTTTCATGTGATTTAATATCATGAGCCATCCCCCCCCCCCTTTTGGGCATAGAGTACTTTACTTAAAAAATTACTCCAATTAAAACAAGTTACCACCACACACCTATTAGATGACTAAAACTGGCATCTTTTCTGACCATAATGCCATGAAACTAGAAATCAACCACAAGAAAAATCTGGAAAGAACAAAAATATATGGAAGTTAAATAATATTCTATTTTTTAAAATTAACATATAATGTATTATTTGTTTCAGGGGTACAGGTCTGTGATTCATCAGTCTTACATAATTCACAGTGCTCACCGTAGCACATACCCTCCCCAATGTCCATCACTCAGCCATCCCATCCCTCCCACCCCCTCCACTCCAGCAAACCTCAGTTTGTTTTCTGAGATTAAGAGTCTCTTATACTTTGTCTCCCTCTCTGGTTTTGTCTTGTTTCATTTTCCCCTCCCTTCCCCTATGATCCTCTGTCTTGTTTCTCAAATTCCTCATATCAGTGAGATCATATGATACTTGTCTTTCTCTGATTGACTTATTTCGCTTAGAATATGGAGGTTAAATAATATTCTATTAAACAATGAATAGGTCAACCAAGAAATCAAGGAAGAAACAAAAAATTACACGGAAAAACATGAAAATGAAAACACAAAGGTCCAAAATCTTTGGGATGCAACAAAAGCATTTTTTTTTTTTAAATATTTTTTTTATTTTTTGACAGAGAGAGACAGCGAGAGAGGGAACACAAGCAGGGGGAGTGGGAGAGGGAGAAGCAGGCTTCCTGCTGAGCAGAGAGCCCGATGTGGGGCTCAATCCCAGGATCCTGGGATCATGACCTGAGCCAAAGGCAGACGCTTAATGGCTGAGCCACCCAGGCACCCCAACAAAAGCTCTAAGAGGGAAATTTATAGTAATACAGGCCTACTTCAAGAAACGAAAAATCTCAAATAAGCAACCTAACCCTACACCTAAATGAGCTAGAAAAAGAACAAACAAAACCCAAACCCAGCAAAGGGAGGGAAATAATAAAGATTAGAGCAGAAAAAATGATATCGAAACTAAAAAACCAATAGAACAGATCAATGAAACCAGGAGCTGGTTCTTTGAAAAGATCAACAAAATTGATAAACCTTTATCCAGACTCATCAACCAAAAAAAAAAAGAGAGAGAGAGAAAGAGAAAGAGGACCCAAATAAACAAAATAACTAATGAAAGAAGAGAAATAAAAACCAGTGCCACAGAAATACAAACAATTGTAACAGAATATTTTGAAAACTTATATGCCAACAAATTAGACAACTTAGAAGAAATGGATAAATTCCTGGAAACATATAACCCACCAAAACTGATGCAGGAAGAAATAGAAAATTTGAACAGACCAATTACCAGCAATGAAATTGAATCAATAATCAAAAAACTCCCCAAAACCAAAAGTCCAGGCAGCTTCACAGGCAAATTCTACCAAATATTTATTTTCTACCAAACATTTAAAGAAGATTTAATATCTATTCTTCTCAAACTATTCCAAAAAATAGAAGAGGAAGGAAAACTTCCAAATTCATCCTATGAGGCCAGGATTACCCTGATTCCAAAACCAAATAAAGACACCACAAAAAAAGAGAACATCAATATTTTGTTGAGGATATTAACAAACCAAATCCAATAATACATTAAAAAAAGCATACACCACAATCAAGTGGGATTTATTCTTGGGATACAAGGGTGGTTCCATATTCATAAAACAATCAACATGATACATCACATCAATAGGAGACAAGATAAAAACTGTATGACCATTTCAATAGATGCAGAAAAAGCACTCAACAAAGTACAACATCCATTCATGATAAAAACCCTCTGCAAAGTAGGTCTAGGTGGAACATACCTCAATATAATAAAGGCCTTATATGAAAAACCCACAGCCAACATCATATTCAATGGGGAAAAACGGAAAGCTTTTCCTGTAAGGTCAGGAACAAGACAAGAATGTCCATGCTCACCCCTTTTACTCAGCACAGTACTGGAAGTCCTAGCCACAGCAATTATACAAGAAAAAGAAATAAAAGGCATCCTAATTGGTAAGGAAGAAGTAAAATTCTCACTATTTGCAGATGACATGATACTCTATATAGAAAACCCTAAAGACTCCATCAAAAAACTACTAGAACTGATAAATGAATTCAGTAAAGTCACAGGATACAAAATCAGTATATAGAAATTTGTTGCATTTCTATACACTAATAATGAAGCAGCAGAAAAAGAAATTAAGAAAAAATTCCCATTTACAATTGCACCAAAACCAATAAAATATCTAGGAATAAACTTAACCAAAGAGGCAGAAGACCTGTACTGAAAACTATAAAACATTGATGAAAGAAATTGAAGATGACACAAAGAAATGGAAAAACATTCCATGCTCATGGACTAGAAGAATGTTGTTAAAATGTCTATATTACCCAAAGCAATCTACATATTTAATGCAATCCTTATAAAAATGCCAACAGCATTTTTCACACAACTAGAACAAGCAGTTCTAAAATTGGTATGGAACCACAAGAGACCCTGAATAGCCTAAGCAATCTTAAAGAAAAACAAAACTGGAGGTATCACAATTGCAGACTTCAAGTTATATTACAAAGCAGTAGTAATTAAAACAATATGGTTACTGGCATAAAAATAGACACATAGATCAAAAGAATAGACTAGAAAACCCAGGAATAAACCCACAATGATATGGTCAATTAATCTTTTTCAAAGGAGGGATGACTACACAGTGGGAAAAATTCTCTTCAACAAATGGTGCTGGGAAAACTGGACAGCTCCATGTAAAAGAATGAAACTGGACCACTTTCTTTCACCATACACAAAAATAAACTCAAAATGGCTTAAAGACCTAAATGTGAGACCTGAAACCATAAAAATCCTAGAAGAGAGTATAGGCACTAATGTCTCTGACATTGGCCATAGCAACATTTTTCTAGGTATGTCTCCAGAGGAGACAGGGGAAATAAAAGTGAAAATAAGCTCTTGGGATTACTTCAAAATTAAAAATTTCTGCACAGTGAAGGAAACAATCAACACAACTAAATGGCAACCTACTGCAAGGGAGAAGATATTTGCAAGCAACATATCCAATAAAGGGTTAGTATCTAAAATATATAAAGAACTGATACAACTCAACACCCAAAAAACAAATAATCCAATCAAAAAATGGGCAGAAGACATGAACAGACATTTCTCCAAAGAAGACATACAGATCGCCAACAGACACATGAAAAGATGTTCAACATCACTTATCATCAGGGAAATGAAAATCAAAAGTACGATGCGATATCACCTCACACCTGTCAGAGAATGGCTAGAATCAAAACCACAAGAAACAACAAGTTTTGGCAGGGAGGAGAAAAAGGAACCCTCTTGCGCTGTTGGTGGGAAAGCAAACCGGTGCAGCCCCTGTGGAAAACAGTATGGAGGTTCCTTAAAAAATTAAAAATAGAATTATCCTACAATCCAGCAATGATACTACTGGGTATTTATCCCCCAAATACAAAAATACTAATTCAAAGGGATATATGCACCCCTATGTTTATTGCAGCATTATTTACAATAGCCAAACTATGGAAGCAGCCCAAGTGATAGATGAATAAAGAGGTGGTGTGTATACACACACACACACTTAAATATTATTAGGCCATAAAAAGAATGAAATCTTGCCATTTGCAACAACATAGAGCTAGAGAGTTTAATGCTAAGTGAAATAAGTCAGAGAAAGACAAATACCACTCATATATGGAATTTAGGAAACAAAACAAATGAGTAAAGGAAAAAAGAGAGAGACAAACCAAGAAACGGACTCCTCACTATAGAGCACAAACTGCTGGTTACCAGAGCGGAGGTGGATGGGGGGGCGGGTGAAACAGGGGATGGGGATTAAAGAGTATATTTATCATGATGAAAAAAATTTTTAAAAATGACTAAAATCCAAAAAACTGACAATACCACCAATTGCTGGTAAGGATGTACAGCAATGGATGTCTCATTGGAGACTCAATGGAAGTCTCAATGGAAGTCTCATGGTGGGAATGCAAAATAGTACAGCCACTTTGGAAGACAGTGACAGTTTCTTACAAAGCTAAACATAGGCTTACCATATAATCCAGAAATTGTGCTTCCAGGTATTTACCCAACTGATTTGAAAACTAATATCTGCATTGCATGTGAATGTTTATTGATGCTTTATTCATAATTTCCAAGAATTGGAAACAACCAAGATGTCCTTCAATGTGAGAATGGATGAAAAAATTGTGGTATATGTATGTTGTTCAGTGATAAAAAGAAATGAGCAATCAAGCCACAAAAATCTTAAATACATATTGCTAAATGAAAGAAGCCAGTTTGAAAAGACTACACAGTTTATGACTCCAATTATATGAAATTCTGGAAAAGGCAAAAATAGAGAAATAAAAAAAGATTACTGGTTGCCGGGGCCAGAGGGAGGAACAGAGCACTGAATGGGTGGAGTGCAGGGGATTTTTAAGGGAGTGAAACCATTCCATATGATGTTGTAGTGGTGGATACAGGACACTACGTATTTGTCAAAACCCATAGAAATTTCCAGCACAGAGAATGAATCTTAATATATGCTGCAAACAGGTCCTTTAGTAAGTTGGGAAATCCTAGGATAGAATGCAACAAAACAAATCATGTTACAAATATATGGAAAACCTCACTGAAGGAGTGAGGGACCTAAGTGACTTTGGAAATGAGTGGAGTCTACAAGACTAAAGGCAAAAGAACCTGCACATAAGCACTGTCTCTAATTAATAAAGTTGTTTCTATGGGGTGGGTATGGGTTAGCCATGGGTTAATATGTATACATTGTTGGAATTGAACAATTAGGTAAAGGGATAGTGGGTGAAGCGAACCATCCATTGGAGTGGGAGGTTGGAATATTCCATGTGGTGATGGATTAGAGCTAAAAACAACAGCATGAGCTCATGTTTAGCTTAATATAGATACAGGTAGTTACATGTGGAAATATTTAAAGATATGTATATATAAGCAGGTTAGTATATATGTTCCTTGCCCTGTCAACTGAGAGGACCTATAAGCAAAGATACCCAGTCGCGACAAGCACACCAAGCACCCAAATCTTGATCTCTAATACCATTCTCTAATAAAAGGAACCAGAGCCCTTTGGTTCTTCTAGGACTGGGGCTGGAAATATATAAGATGAACTTGGAGCATCTAGAATGCCAGAAAGTAAGGAAGGGCTAACACAAAACAATCCCATGATGATGAGGGTATGTTAGAGGGACATAGGAGCCAACTGAAGAGCTCTCAATGGCCAAAGTTGGAATAATTTGAGCAACACGATGAAGTAGTATTATTGGATTATAACTCAAAGCATAAAATATATACCCATGAGGCTACTGGCATACATAAATGACTGAATAAATAAATAAATAGAGAACAGAGAAATCTCTCATGTGAAGGAATTCCAAACATTTTATGTAAATACTCTACCCTCAAGGTGTGGAGCATAGCTTCTTATTCCTTAAGTGTGGGCTTCCTTCCAAAAAGTACAGTATGGAAAGGAAGGAAAAAAGTAACTCTACTATGGGGGAACCTGACAAACACGGCTTCAGGCCAGGTATCCCAATAACAAGTGATGTCATGTTGACAATACATCCTTGAAATGTGATGAAAATGGCACTTGCCCTCTGTGGTCTTCATGCCCAATACGCATAACCCCAGGCCAATCATGGGAAAAGCATCAGACAAATCCAAATTGAGGGACATTCTGCAGGATCCCTGACCAGGAATTCTCCAATCTCTCGAGGTTATCAAAAAGTCAGAGAAACTGTTACAGCCAAGAGGAACCTAAAGAGACAACTAGATGTAATGGGGTATCCTGGATGGAATCCCGGGGCAGAAAAAGGACAGTAGGTAAAAATAAAGGAAATCTGAGTCAAGTATGAACTTTTTTTTTTTAAGATTTTATTTATTTATTTTGACAGAAAGAGAGATAGCGAGAGAGGGAACACAAGCAGGGGGAGTGGGAGAGGGAGAAGCAGGCTTCCCGCGGAGCAGGGAGCCCGATGCAGGGCTCGATCCCAGGACCCTGGAATCATGACCTGAGCCACCCAGGCGCCCCAAGTATGAACTTTTGATAGTAAGGATGTATCAATATTGATTCAGTAATCGTAACCAATGCACCCTACTGTTGTAAAATGTTAGGGGTATTAGTACCAGGTACGTGGGAACTCTGTATTACCATCATAATCATTCTATATGATTTAAAATTAAAATTTCAGCAGTGCCTGGGTGGCTCAGTCAGTTAAGCATCTGCCTTCAACACAGGTCATGATCCCAGCGTCCTGGGATCGAGCCCCACATCGGGCTCCCTGCTCAGCAGGAAGCCTGCTTCTCCCTCTGCCCCTCCCCTGCTCGTGCTTTCTCTTTCTCCCTCTAATAAATAAATAAAATCTTTAAAAAAAATTTAAAAGTTCATTTCACATACACACTCCTCCAGAGCATGGGCTTGTGTTTCAGAAGGGGGATTTTGCAAGCCTATCAGGCAAACACTTGGAGTAGCTGGGGCTCTGAGCAGCATCTGTAAGGGCAGAATTTAGACCACCTCGCAGTGGTTCAGAAAAGAGGTGCTACTCTCATCGTCCCAAGAGGTCAAGCCTGGACTTCTCACCAGTTTCCAGTGGGGGAATCCATGCAGCAGGGAATTCTTGGAATTTAGCCCAAGGGAGTAGAAGAAACTCCTCGGAGAAAATAATTTTGGTTAATTAAGTGGAATCCGGTGTTGTCCCCACCGTGCAACTCTTCTCTGGGGGAAACCAGCACCACCGAGCACCACTTTCTGTTAGGCTGACAGAACCGTCACCCACTTTCGCCCCTCAGGTGGGACTCTGGAGCGAGTAATGAGGCCCCAGTGAAGGCACCTGTGGATACACTGGGGAGGTGAATCTAAACGCGGTGTTGCGGTGGGTCTGGGAGGTTCCTTGAAGCCCCCAAGGCCCCTGTAGAGGAGAGGGCCCGTGGGAAGGAGGTGCCGTGTTGCCAGGCCTTCCGACTTTTCATGAAAAGCCAGGCATTCAAAATGTCATGTGCAACTGCAGAACTTTTAACTGTAGGCAACTCATTCAACTCCTTTTTGAGAAAACACTGTGCTGGCTAAACAAAACACCTCTGACAGTGGTACTCAGCTGGGGGAGCCCCGGTCTGTGACCTCTGAGAAAGGGGAACTCTCCTGACAGTGCCCAAGTTTCAAAATTATTCATTTAAAACCCAGGAAGAGGGGCGCCTGGGTGGCTCCGTCGTTAAGTGTCTGCCTTCAGCTCAGGTCATGATCCCAGAGTCCTGGGATCGAGCCCCACATCGGGCTCCCTGCTCAGCGGGGAGTCTGCTTCTCCTTCTCCCTCTGTCTACCACTCTGCCTACTTGTGCTCTCTCTCTCTCTGTCAAATAAATAAATAAATAAATAAATCTTAAAAAAAATAAAAATAAAAATAAAAAAAATAAAACCCAGGAAGATGGAACCTGCATGATAACCAGGAGCCACTGGGACATGCAGCTATTTAAATTAAAATTAATTTTATTAAAATTAAAATTAATTTAAATTAAATATAATTAAAAGTTGACTTCCTCAGTCACACTGAGCATATTTTAAGTGCTCAACGGCCTTTTCCATCATGGCAGAAAGTTCCACTGGACAGTGCTATTAAGTATATAGAATATATTGGGGGAGCACCTGGGTGGCTCAGTTGGTTAAGTATCTGCCTTCGGCTCAAGTCATGATCCCAGGGTCCGGAGATCGAGTCCCACATCAGGCTCCTTGCTCAGAGGGGAGCCTGCTTCTCCCTCTGCCTGTTGCCCCCGCTGCTTGTTTTCTCTCTGACAAATAAATAAAATCTTAAAAAAAAAAAAGTATATAGCATATATTGGAACAATTGGCAAAATTTGAATATATTTGGTAATAATTTGTATCCATATTAAATTTCCTAATTTTGACCACTGTATAACATAGTTATATAAAAGAATGTTTTTGTTTTTATTTTTTGAGGGTGGGGGGACAGAGGGAGAGAGAGAATCTTAAGTAGGCTTCATACCCAGCACAGAGCCCGATGCGGGGCTTGATCTCATGACCCTGAGATCATGACCTGAGCCGAAATCAAGAGTTGGACACTTAACCAACCTGAGCCACCCAGGCGCCCCATGAAAGAATGTTTTTAATCTCTGGATGAACATGTGGAAATATATAGGGGTAAAGGAGATAGGACATCTGCAACTTCTCAAAATAACGCAAAAAAAACCACACAAAAAAAACACCTAGAATGATAAAGCAAATGTAGCAAAAACACTAACAACTGGTGAATCTGGGTGCTATTCTTGCGACTTTTCTGAAAATCTGAAATGATTTCAAAAGTAAGAGTTAAAAGGGAAAAAATGGAGAAACAATAAGTACTGCAGGGAAGTCAAGAAAGTTATAAAGTTGACTCCATGAAGCAAGTGGTGGTCCTCAGCTGTGGGTGGTGGTGTCCTATGTCACGGCATATTTCAGGGGGCTTCACTGCATACAGAGTTACCCCCTGTGCCCTCCGTAGCCCTTCAGAACTTCTCCGTTCCCTCGTGGTGCCTTCTTACACGCTCACTGGGCAAAGGGTCCCCAGTTCGAGTAAACTCCTTTCTGGTTTCCCAGTTGACATCATCATCATGTTACATGTCTTCTTGCTGTAGACCGTCCTCTGACCCTCACTGCTCATGTTCCACTGGGAAGAGCCTAGCATAACAGCAGTCCGCAGCTGTAGCCCACATTGGTTTGTGTGTGTGTGTGTGTGTGTGTGTGTTGTTTCTTTCCCACATTGTTTTTATACGTTGATTAAAACTGGGCAGTGCACCCCAGAGGGCTTCTTGGCACGGGGCTGTCATGACCTACCCATCTAAAGGATCACTGCTCTAAGAGCTTTTTATTTTTTTAAAAAAGACTTTATTTGCGAGAGTGAGAAAGAGAGAGAGAACAAGAGAACACAAGCAGGGGCAGAGGGAGAGGGAGAAGCAGGCTCCCCGCTGAGCAGGGAGCCCGATGTGGGGCTCAATACCATGACCCCAGGATCACGACCTAAGCCGAAGGCAGACGCTTAACCAACTGAGCCACCCAGGTGCCCTCTAGGACCTTTTTAAAATTGGTGTTTACATCTTTATGTACAATTATACTTAAATGTGCCAATGCAATGGTATGCGTGGATTTAATTTCAGTGCCATTGTTTTCTTTTTCCTCTTTTGCTTGTCCTCCCTGCAACACCTTTGTCTCTTCTTTTGGCTTCTACCCAGGGTGCAGCAAGTCCTGCTACGTTTGCTTCTATTGTGACCACAGAGCCCCCCACGTTGGTCACATCCAGGTGTCTGTCCACCTTCCCTGGCATTGGGAGTGGAGACGAAAGGATCTGTGGTCCCAGAAGCCCCTTAGCTGGTTTTCTAGGTAAGCCTTTTATTCTAAGAGCACCTTATTGTTATTAAACTTTGTTAACTAGCAGGGCACTGGCTGGTGCTGTGGTCATAGATCTTGCATGGTGTTTTAATTAAATTCAGCAAACATTTCTTGAGAGCCTACTTTGGGGGGGGTGGTGTCCAGGCACCCTGCCAGGTGCGGCTGATACAAACATCAATAAGACCTTGCCCTTGAAGAGTTCCCAGGTGGCAAAAACCAAAACCGTTAAAAGTGCTGTTTTTACCAGCCGTGCCAGGGGAAACTGGGCATGGCGCTAGAAATAGGATCTCCTCCTCCGGGGGAAGGCACCGTGCCTTCCCTGCAGCATGCCTTCTCTCTCAGTATAATTTCTGACATCATGAATCTAGCACCCTGTGATGTACACTCCTCAAACTTTCATCTCACATGTAATTCCTGCCTTTTATACTCTCAAGCTCCCAGACTTGCTCTTTCTCCCAACTAACAGGCAGTTTCAAGTTCAACCAATTCGGGTCCAAAATAAAACATCCAAGACAGGAATGCACCTGCTCCCCCAGCCCCTCTTTGTGTAGACAGAAATCATTTATTGCTCAGCTCCCTCCTCTTTCATGAGACCCACACGTGTCTCTCAAGGCAGTTCCCATCTTTTCCAGGATATTCTATTAACTCCTTCCCCACACCCACTCGCAGGCTTTGAACGTATGGATAATCCGACACTTCCTCCCTGTACGAGTAGTACCCTGTGTGCGGCATCAGATAAAACTCTCCAGATCGGGTGTGTGCATTTTGCACGGTGGCTCGGCCAGCAAAGCTCAACCACACAAGGAGTGACGCCGACCTACAGAAATACAGCCATTAAACTCAGATTTAATCTGTCTCAAGCTTAACATCCCCTTAGCAGAATTTCCAGAAATACCCGGGGACACTCTAACACCCCCCACATGACAGGAGGGCAAGTCAGAAAGGAAAGAGATAGGCACCTTAACCTCCAGCAGTAAAAATAAATCTTACCTTTACCCACAACAAAACCTGTGATCCTGTGAATATTCACTGGGCCCCTCCCAGGGCCTCCAGGGGCAAATGAGGGCCTTCAGAGCTCAAGAGCTCAAGCTTCCATAGCTTCCTGGCAGATCCAACTCTGCTCCCATCAAATATTTTGAGTCACTCCATAAGATCCCTGAGCATTTCCTGCAGAGAGCCTTTGATTTGAGCAGGCTGTCTCTGGGGAGTGCATTCCTGGGATCCTTATCCTTCTTTTCTCCGGGACATATTGATGAACCCTCAGTTACTCACAGCCAACTGCGACACCAAACTCTTTAAGTCCGAGCCACGGGGCTCAGACCACGTTGGCCAACCCTTCAGCTCTGCTTGTCCCAGTTTTAGCTCCGAAAGTCCCACCTCCCGGGAAACCCCCTCAGTCCCAGGAGAACCAGGGTGGTTAGCGACCCTGGTGTGGGCTCTAAGAGGAGGCATAGAGTGGTGTGGACTTCACAAGCACAGGACTTGGGGACTGCACCCCTGCCTGCCTTCCTGGCACGATCTGGAACATCCTGACCTTCCAAGCAGGGGAAACTGACTCTGACCAACTAATGCAAAAAAGGAATTTTTTTGAAAGAGTATTTTCCTTTGCTTGTCTCTTACTTTGAGATTTGAAAAACTTGGGTAAGAGCATCTGATTTGCTACACTGAGCCACAGGTCAACAAACGCACAGTTGGGACAGGAATGCAGCTAGAATTTGCCCTTTTTGGCTGTGATGGGAGGTGGGCTCTGTGGATCTCCAGCCGCATACAGTGAGGAATTCCCCAAACTTGGGAATGGGGTTCAGATGACTGCCAACAAAACCATGAAGTCAAAGGTTAAGAGTTTATGTTGTAGGGGTGCCTGGGGGGCTTAGTCGGTTGAATGTCTGAGTCTTGGTTTGCTTAGGTCGTGATCTCAGGGTCATGGGATGGAGCCCCAGGTTGGGCTCCGCACTCAGTGGGAAGTCTGCTTGGGATTCTCTCTCTCTCCTTCTCCCTTTGCCCCTCCCCCACTCAAGCTCTCTAAAATAAGTAAATCTTAAAAAAAAAAAAAAGAAGAGTTTATATTATACATGCATTAAGCATGAACAGGTGGGGCTGAGAGTGGAAGGCAAGCTATGTGTGTCACGGTTCGCCAGAGCAGCTTTATAAAGAGCCAACACCTGCCTTACAATTTTTGGGGCGGGGGGTGCCCATGAGGAGGGACTGGGATGTGGTCTGTGTGCTCAGGATCTGTTTGAATGAGAACGGGCAGCCAGCAATGGAGGACTGGTGGCAGACAGGGTCGGAACAAGATGGTGTGCTCTAATCCCAAAATGCTCCAAGGCTTGAAGGCAGGGGCATTGATATTCAGGGGACGTAGGGGAAAATTACAAGATCTTCCCCTTTAACTCAGGGACTGCCAAATTGCTTGGACACATTAGATAAGAGGGGAGAACTTACATTTTTTTCTTTCCAAGAAAAGTGTTAGTATGCTTGCTCCTTTGGGTTTGTCACAGTTTCCCCTTTACCCGACGCCAGGAGCAGCAGCTCAAGTCAGAACTTTGTTTTTTTTTTTTTTTTTTTTAAAGATTTTATTTGTTTGACAGAGAGACACAGAGAGAACATAAGCAGGGGGAGTGGGAGAGGGAGAAGCAGGTTTCCCGCTGAGCAGGGAGCCCGATGAGGGACTCAATACCAGGACCCTGGGATCATGACCTGAGCCAAAGGCAGACGCTTAATGCCTGAGCCACCCAGGCACCCCAGAACTTCAGTATTTTTCAAAACCCATCTGGCTCTACTTATTCAATCTGTTGTCACACCCCTATGTCCCTTGTTTGCAAAGGAAGAAGTCCCTAGATATTTTCAGAAAGCTGTGCTTCAAGTCAAAAGCCTGCTAGGCTTTCCAGGGCACTGGAAGCCAGAGTTCCACACCTGCCATCCCAGCCCCGTGCTTTCTCCTGGTTGCCCTGCCAGCCTCCAGCCTCCACAGGGAGCGACTTGTCCCAAACATGTGCCTTGTGTTTGGACTCTGTGGGAACAAGATGTGGTTGTTTTCCTGCTGAAATGCACTTTCTTCCCTTCTCATCTTTAAAACCCCACCTGTCCCTCATGTTTCTGCTTTATTGCTTCTTTTCCCTGAGACCCGCCTCCTCTCGCCCTCCCAGCTGGCTGTCAACCTTCCAGCCTCCGAAGACCCAGAGAGTTTCACATAACCCAGTAACAAGCCGGGTCTCCCAGCCCCTTGAAATTGAGACCTTGCTACTTTCTAGATCAGAACATAGACCCCACCTGACGGCAGGTTAGAGATGCTGAGTCTCAGCCCCGCCCCAGACCTGCTGCATCAAAATCTGCATTCGGAGATTCCCAGATGACTTGTATTAGATGTGAAAGTTTGAGTAGCACTTCTTAAGATCATTAGTCCCCAACTCCAGCTGCCCTAGAATCTCTTGGGGGAGTTTTAGAACGTACTGATGCCAGGGTCCCGCCCCTAGGGATTTAGATGAAATAATCTGAGGTGCCATCTTGACATTGTGGATTTCTATAAACTTCCCAAGTGATTGGAATGCACAGCGAAGTTTGAGAACCACCGGCCTAGCATGATCACTCAATCCCTGTCCCATGCCCTATGAATTTCCAAGACCTTCCATAAGATTTCTGTTCTGCAACTGTCTTGGGGAGTGGTGGGGACGTGGGCATATTCTCACCATCACCTCTTCCTCTGGGGTCCTTCCTCACAGCTTACGCTGGCACTGCATCGGCTTAGCCAGTTCTTGGAATCCCAACCCCCACCGGCCAAAGTAAACTTTGATTCGCATGTGACCTCTGTGGGTGTGGTACACCGAAGATCTGGGAACAGCGGTGAAGCAGGGGAGGAGTCTACATGGGCGCACAGCAAACACCCTCTAAGAGGGATTATTTTGTCAGTGGTTAAGACAATAAAATGTTTCAATATATTTATGTTTTTATGTACCTGATAATTCTGCCTTGATTTTATAGTTCTATGGGTATGTTTCTTAACTAGATTCAAATGCTCTGAGGGTAAGAACCGGTGTCCCCAGTTCTTAGCCTATATTGGTGCTCAACTAGTGACTCCTGAAAAACTGAATTAATAGCTCAGGATTTAAAAACAGATGTGTGAGAGGGACAGGCTTTGGACCAGAGATTAATCTTGAGACAGGAAAACTTTTCAAGGGTAGGAGCAGAAGGAGTGAGGTTCTTGTTAGTGGTAGGGTCGCAAGCCTAGCGTGGGACAGACACACCCCTAAACCTATACTGTCCGACACACAGGTCACTCTTGAGCGCTTGAAATGAAGCTAGCTCGAATTAAGATGTAAAAATAACACCAGACGTTGAAGATTTAAGGTGGAAAAAAGTTGTAAAATATCTCATTATAGATCATATGTTGACATATTTTTAGGTAAATTGGATTAACTAGGATATATTAAAATGAATGTCACCCATTGGTTTACTCTTTCAATGTCGTGACCACAAAGTTTAAAATTACATAGGTGGCTCACATTCCATCTCTATTTAATGGCTCTACTGTCAACACTGCCCTCCGAGAGAAAGACGGACACACCAGGAGGTAGAAGGGGGCTGCCTTTGAGGCCAACTGGGTGACAGGCTCTGTGCTGGACCCCATAACCCCCTGAACAATGAGCTGTATCACCACTTTGTGGATGACTAGGCGCAGGTTCACAAAGGCTAAATATAGGGGCGCCTGGGTGGCTCAGATGTTAAGCATCTGCCTTTGGCTCAGGTCATGATTCCAGGGTCCTGGGATCGAGCCCCACATCGGGCTCCTGGCTCAGCAGGGAGCCTGCTTCTCCTTCTCCCTCTGCCTCTCTCCCTGCTCATGCTCTCTCTCTCTCTATCTCTGTGTCTCAAATGAATAAATAAAATCTTTAAAAAAAAAAAAACAAAAAAACAAAGGCTAAATATCACGAAGTGCCCAAACCACTCAGCTGGTGAGAGAAGAGCTCATATTAGAATTTCTGCCTGCTGAATTCTAAAGCCCAAAGGTAGGGCCCCCCAAGAGAGGAAACCCACTGGGGAGAAGGTCAGAACCAAGCCACACAGCAGGTGTTACAGGAGTGAGAGGTGTTTAGTTTGGAGAAGAGATCTCAGGACGGACCACGGAACACCATTTTCAAATTATCTGAAGGCTCAGCGGTGGTCAGATGGCGTCTGTGTAGCTCCAAGGGGTAGGAGGAGAGTGTAGGAAGAAGAAGCTGTGAGAAGGATTTCCCGAGACAAAGGAAGAATTTTCAACAGAGTGGCCCAATTCGGTTGCTTTGGAAGGCAGAGAGGGCCAGGTGCGGGAGAGGACCAAGCAGAGGCTGACACTCTGCAGACTCCAAGCACTGCGAGGCTGTGTGGTGGTTCTGGAACATTGTTCTGTGGAGTGGCTGCGTCAGGATCACCTGGGTGTTATTCAAGTTAAACAGGTCCACGCAGGCCTATTGAATCGGAATTTCACTGGGGTGAGGCCAAATGAGTTTTATTTTGAACAAGTGCCTTCAATTATTCTGACGTGCGGCCAGGTTTTGAGGCCAGTGGTGCATAAAGGACATTTGAGCATCCATTGGATGGTTCGACTATATGACTTTTCAAATCTCTTCCAATGTTGAAATTCTATTATTCCGTGTCACATAACACTTGCCAACAAAATTATGGTCTGTGAACTTGGCAAGATGAATCCTTTCCTTATTTGGCCTGTTTACTATTTAATGGGAGGATTTCTTTAGTAAGCCAAAACAGTAAAACTCCTAGCTGCTTACATTAATTGAAATGAATTAGATTTTACTTCTTTTGTACCTTTGGTGAGTTAGGGGTTCCAGAGTAGGGGCAAGATAAAAGAAGAACTATTTTCTCATCTCTTCTGCTTAATAGAAACACCAAATTTTAGCCCTCATTGCCGGGAACCTATTCCAGACTCTGTAATAGAAGCCCATTTGGAACTTTGGTTGTTTTACTACGGATGAGGATAGCAAGGGGCTGCAAAATTCTGTCTGTGGAATGAGACGGTATTAACAATTTCCAAGGAAGCGGTTTTCACAAGCTTGATTCACAACACACCAGTGACTAAAAGAAATAAGTGCCAAGTCCCATCAAGTTGAGGTATTGTTGAGAACACAGCTGGGACATAGACAGAGTTGGAAAATGCAACCAGAGGAAAACCAGCAGCAGCAAAAAGAGAACCAGGAAAGAGGACATTTGTTCCAGAGAACGAAATTGGTGGCGCTCAGTCCAAAAAGAAGGGAATCATTGAGGACTGAATTTAGCATCACAGGACATCTGAATCACCCAACTCAGGTGCTGTATGCTTTGCTTTCTCCCAGTCACAGTGGGGACCGAAGAAAAGTAGGATGTGAGTCCCCTCTTTAAAAAGCAAATGAGGGGACGCCTGGGTGGCTCAGTTGGTTAAGCATCTGCCTTCAGCTCAGGTCATGGTCTCGGGGTCCTGGGATCGAGCCCTGCATCGGGCTCCCTGCTCGGCGGGGAGTCTGTTTCTCCCTCTCCCTCTGCTCCTCACCTCCTGCTCATGTGCTCTCTCCCCCTCAAATATATATATAATAAATAAATAAAATGAAATTGTCACTTCTTTGGATAAAGCACAGTTTGTCATTTTGCTGCCCTTTTCATTAAGGGATGGCCTCAAGGACAGGTACTGACCTGAAGAAATCAGCTAAGGACACTGACATGAGGCCAGGTAAAAAGCAAATGTGGAAGCAACCGTCTTAACTTAAAGTTTGAGCCAATGACTGCTCAGTTGGGAAAAGTCATAAATGTAGAGTAGTCAGTTACTGGTTTCAGCTTCTCTATTTCTCCATAAAGGGTATTATTTTGTTCTTTGTTTCATTCAGCTATTAAACATGGTCTTTTGAGAACAATATCTGGATTTAGGACATGTGGAATCCACTTTTCCTTTGAGAACTTCAATAAAGTCATTCGTCTCCACTCCTTCTAGCTTATCATATTTCTGGCACAATTATAACAACTGTTTTTATCATTCCTTCTTGGATAATTTGATTCTGGTCCTCTTTGCCCCTTCCAGTTCTCGGTTCAGATTATCTCTTTTGAAATATGTGAGTGGGCTGTGGTTATTTCGGACTGGTGTGTGCAGTGTGTGAGCCTAGATAAACTACGGCCTTGTCGACAGTTCAGAGAAGATGAATGGGGAATTGTTCAGGTACGCAGTTGGTAGTAAATGCTCCAGAATATTCCCAAACTAGGATTTCTACTGGAAATTTGGAGACACCCAACACAATCGGACTTTTCTTTTGTTTAAAGAAGTGATTCTCCAAGTCAGATCTTCCGTGTCTGTGAGTTAATCCAAAAATTCAACTCCTTTCACTGATTTCTATTTTTATGTAGCACTCAGCCCCACTTACCAGTAATCTATAATCTTAAAATTAGAACCATACTGGAGTATGCAGAAAACTCTTTGTCTTCTCCTAAGAGTTCCAGCTATGACAACATTTGGCATCACTAATTTGACTAATTTTTTTTTTTTTTTTTTAGATTTTATTTATTTTTAGAGAGAGAGAACTCTCATGCCACTGCACAGGAGTAGGGGGGCAGAGGGAAAGGAAGAGGGAAAGAAACAGACTCCCCACTGAGTGCAGAGCCCCAGACACGGAGCTGCTCTCACGACCCTGAGATCACGACCTGAGCCAAAATCAAGAGTCGGAAGCTCAACTGATGGAGCCACCTAGGTGCCCCGCTATTTTTTTTTTTCTAATGAATAGATTTTATATGTCGCATGCATTGTGCTTCAAATATGAATGAACCACAGCTACAGCTAAATAAAACATATACATCTACATGTAAATAACAATTTCTTCCTCTAACCTGGTTGCTGTTTCACTGGGAGGTTGAAATGGGTGGGCCGTTGGAGTCTTTTGTCTCAGCCAAATGGTCTGGAACCAGGCAAGTTTGTGAGGCGCTGGTCTAAAACAATGAGCTGCAGGAAAACTAGAATCGCTGGTTGGAGTCAGACCAACCTAAGAGCAAGCCCTCGTCAGGGCCTCTGTTCTAATCTGCAGGCTGCCGTTGCACAAGGCCATGGTGGGGAGGGGCTCCTGGGGTCGAACCCGTCTGTACTCTGCCAGCCAGGCCTCTTACGTTGGGCTGTGTCTACACTGGGGGAGGGGGTGGGGGTCGGAGCTGTTTGTGTGTTTTAGCTCACGTACATAAAGGCATATAGGCCGTCTGCAGCCCTGGTAGTATATCTTAGTAGCATTTAGGAAAATGGTCACATCTCTGCAGCTCAGGCTTCTCCTCTGCAATTGTAGAATAAGTCCTACTGTGTAGGATTGATGTAAGGTAATAAGATAATGTATGCAAACGGCCTGATACATAGTAACAGAAGCTCAGCAAAAAGAGTACGGTTTAGTCCCAGCCCTGAGCTCACATGGTAGCGTGAGATGGGGTGTTGGGACTCCTCCTAGCTGAGGTGCTGGCCTAGCAGCCCATTCTTTAACCTTTCTGGCCAAGTAGGGAGGTCAAGGTCTTTGGAGACAGACAGGCTAAAGGGTCAGTTCCAATTCTGCTGCTCACTCATTATGTGACTTTGAGCAAGTTATGAAACTGCTCTGGGTCTCCTGTTTTCCTCATCTATAAAGTAAGTACAAAAAAAAAAAAAAAAACAAACTTAAGTCAAAGGGCTCTTGACAATCTGAAATGAGTTAATAAGCTAAGCCCCAGAATACAGCCGGCACATTTTAGGGGCTTGACAAACTTGCCTTCCTCTCTCCCACTCCTAACCCCTCCTAATCTAGTGCTTTGTTGTATTTCATGTTTACTAAACCCCATCCACGGAGAAAGTCAGCCCCGGCTTTCATCACTGCGCTTTCCTTAGGCCAAAAAAATTCCTTACAGCTTTCCATGTAAATTTTAATAAAACCAAATAACCATTTCATAGACTTAATATATCCTGGCAGCCATGTAGATAAGCTGGGTGGAAAGGGTAGGGAAAAGACACAAAAACTGATACTAAATAGAGAGCTGGAAAACCATCCTAGATACACGGGGGGCTCAGGATGGGGCAACAACGTCCCTATGAATCAGCGATGCCCAGACAGCTGGCGATCCCAACGAGAAAAATGGAAATAGAAAAACATAAAATTACCCATCCTGATGTAACTGAACACCTATATATGAAAAGCAAAACTTTAACATATTTTTATAACCTTAGGGACAGGCAAAAATCTCTTAGTGATGACACAAAAAAGCAGAACTCAAATTAAAAGGTGGATACATCCAAGTTCATCAGAATGAAAACCCTTTGTACTTGAGCAGCACCACAAAAGTGTTAAAAGACTAATGGCAGACCAGAAGGAGATATTTGCAACGAATAAGACAGACGAAGGATCACATTCAGGATATGCAAAGAATTAAAAATAAGACAAAGACAAACCAACAGAAAAACAGCAAAAAACAGGGACAGGCAGTGCACAGAAGAGGACGTCTGGATGGCCAACAATCCCAGTTGAGGAGGTACTCAACCTCCTTGATCATCAGGGAACCAAAGGAGATTTAAAACCCCAAAGACCTCCCATCAGATGAGCGGGAATCAAAAAGTCGGAGAAAACCAAGTGAGAGGATGCCGGAAAACGGGAGAGCTCAGGCGCATGCAGGCGTGCGGGTCCACGCCGCTCTGCAGAGCCATTTGCCAAGATCTAAAAAGGGTGAATCCACCTGCGCTCTAGGAAATCACAGCCTTGTCGGAAATAGCTACACATTGGAAACCGCCTGATCCGCCATCAAGTTGGGAATAAATACACGGAGGAATGCTCACACGGTGAAACCCCACAGGGCAATCCCAGGAATGAGCAAAGCCTGTTTGTGCCTGTGTGGGTCTAGCTCCCAGCGGAGTGAACACAGCAGCCCCTGGAAGGAGGTCCATTCATGTAAAATGATAACCTAGCAGTACTGAACCCTGGTTATCACACATAGCCACGCAGTCTACAGGAACAAGAGGGACACAGGTTCAGGATTGAGCACGCCTGGGGGAGGGAGGGAGAGAAAGCAGGGTTTCCTTGGATCTGTAATATGTGTTCTTTTGTTTTTATTTTTTTAATGACAAAATGTCAACATTCGCTCATTCACTCTAGGTGGTAGGCATATTAACATTTTCACTCGGTTTCATTTAAAAATGGTCTTCAAGCAAATAGAAAGTATTACTTAGAACTATGGAACTTTGCAAATGGATGATGAAGATCAAGTTTGAGCTTTGCCAGATGGAAGTGAGTGTACAACAGTTACGGGATCTTAAATTATTAAGAAATTGGGTTGGAGGGGGAAATGGAAGGAAAGGAATGAGAGGGGAGAAGGGTAAGAAGATGAGAAGCTGAATGAGGTGGGGGGCATGTTCTGACAACACTGCCCGATGCTGGGAGTGACAAGGCCACAGCAGGGCCCCAGAGCCCAAAGGCCCCCCTCTCTGCGTCTATGCTCCAACCTCATGTACTTAATCGACATTTGTTCACCCAGGTCACCCAGAGCTTCGCTTCCTCCAGCCTGTTGTCAGCTGAAGCTTTCACCCACTTTCTCCCTTCCTTCCTATTTAGCATTTGGGTCCAAGCCTGTGCCCCCTTTTCCTTACCCCTAGGACACTGTGATCAGGGCTTTTCTGTAGCAGTGCGTATAAAAATATCCTGTTATTTTGCCTCAGAGTTTCTTAAAATGTCATCAATTTATACTTAAAATCCCTTTATGCCAATTTACAGCAAGGCTGGGCGAATGCAGTCATGCCTCATCATCAACACCGGCATCTCTCGAGGGCCCGCTGAGCACCGGGACACGGGCTATAAATGTACACCCTGCCGGCTGGTCCACCAACGCTCTTCTATTGCCGTAGCTCTACTTATAAGAGGCGCCTTTCCTTTAAAGGACCCAGGGATTGGGGTCCCTGGGTGGCTCAGTCGTTAGGCGTCTGCCTTCGGCTCAGGTCATGATCCTGGGGTCCTGGGATCGAGCCCCACATCCCTGCTCAGAGGGAAGCCTGCTTCTCCCTCTCCCACTTCCCCCGCTTGTGTTCCCTCTCTCGCTGTGTCTCTGTCAAATAAATAAATAAAATCGTTAAAAAAAAAAAAAAAAGAACCAAGGATCTAAATACATGGTCATCGCAAGCACTTAAGTATATAATAGATCTAATAATTTGTTATTAAGTTTGTGGACATGCTAACTACTTGCATGGCTGAGAGGCACCACAGAGGCCGGAGTTAGAGGCAGTGAAAATGAACCGATCAAGTTGCCAGCATTGTCAGAAACCACACTTGAGTAATCACAGCCTTAATAAAGCAGTTTATGCTTCGATGCATTTGTAATTTAACAATGATTTCTTTCTATGGGGTAACACCCAATAATAACATCCAAAGACTAGGACCTTTATCACGTAATTAAATATCTTTAGTTCTAATATACGGACAGTTCAGAATAGGTTCTGGGGTGGGGGGGAGGCGGCGATCCTTAATTTTAGTTTCTCCTAATTTTTTTCAGATTATTTAATAAGCAGCCTACCCATCTTCTTTGTATGCCTTTTCTCCCTGAGAAAAGGGTAAGTGCTATGGATGTACACCTTTTCCCAACCAGCTCCTAGCAAGTTCCATATGTCTAATATGAAAAAAATACACTGTATTTATTGTTTAAGAAGGTGAAGCTTTATTTAAAGGGTGTATTTTTATTGCATCTATCTTTTTGCTCATACCAGATGCTTTTAAAGAAAAAAGCAGGGAAGGACAGGCAAAGAAATGTTAAAATACCGAGAGAACACTCTCCTTCCTGGAATGTGTCAAGTGATAAAATATAATAGATTGAACCGTTTTAACCTAAGGCAGCACTTTCATATATTTAATATTATGTAATATAGCCATGGCTCGATTTCCATAAATGGACCATGTTTAATTGCTAATTGTAACCTATTTCGCTCGGCTCCTCTACCCTGGGCTGCGGATCCTCCCAGAGCAGAAGAGTGGGGACCGTTTCACGGCTGACAAAAACAGTGCTCCCGGGGCACCTGGGTGGCTCAGTCATTAAGCGTCTGCCTTCGGCTCAGATCATGATCCCAGAGTCCTGGGATCGAGCCCCACGTCAGGTCCTCTGCTCAGCGGGAAGCCTGCTTCTCCCTCTGCCTCTCCCCCTGCTTGTGCTCGCTCTGTCAAATAAATAAAATCTTTAAAAAAAAAACAACAACAAAAAAAACAGTGCTCCCTCCCAAGCTCTAAGGGGTGCCTCATTCTCCAAAAATGGACAAATCCTCACAGTCTGGGAGAGCACGGAAGGGCCTTTGTGCCTGGCCCGCCTGCCACTCCCACAGTGTTTGGGAGAGAAGTTTAGCCAGGAGACACAACTTGTCTGAGCATTGGGATGAAGTGGTTCTCAGGCTCCGAGGGGCTTGAGCCACTAGGATTCCCACAAGTATTTTCTTACCAGTAACAGCGGGAGACCTGACCTTTGCCCAAGGTGAACTTAACAAGTGATGGGAACAGAGAACAGGGTTTCCTTCAATAGCAACATCATGTCAGTATGGCTCTTTGATGGGGAGCCTGGAGACCATCTCTCAGGCCTACTTTATCCACACTACAGGCCTTGTATGGTCATGTGCTAGGTCACCCAGGACGAGTGTCAGTAGAGACCTGGACAAGCCCACACTGACATAGTCCAGCAGGGTTCTCCATGTGCCTTCCATAGGTCACCCCTACTCTACATTGGGGAAGTCAAGGCTTGAGCAGGCTGACTTTGCCTGAGGTCATAGCACCCTCAGCAACAGCAGGTGGTCTCAGATCCAGAATGGGGACTCCAGGCCTGCTCTGTCCACACCCCACCTCCTCACTTGCCTGCAACAGCATGGCTGGGGCTGGGGGCCTTTGGCTCTGTGCTATGGCCGGCCGTCTATCACCGGGGCTGTGGAACATTCCTGCTTGACCACCCACTTTTCACCTAGCACTAGCTAGCCCGTAGCGAGCGGGGGCCGGGACGCCGGGCAGGAGCTCTTTTCCTCCCATCTTCCTGTGTTTCCCAAGTCGATGGGACTAGCCTGAGGGAGTTGGGAATGAGGCAGACCTAGATTTTAATTCCTCAACTGCTACCTACCAGCTGTGTATCCTTGGGAACCTCTATGTGTCTTGTAAAGGTTTTTTCTTTGTATAAATGAGACTATAAATATCTCCTTAGGGCTGTGACAATTAAATAAGTTAATGTAGGTGTGTTGCTGGTACATGATCAAGAGAAATGTTTTTTTTTTTCCTTTCTCTTCTTTATTGCCCCCCCCTCCACCCATGCTCCCTTTCTGCATATGGAGAGCTCTTTCCCAGGCAGCGGAGGGAAACGTGGTCTGCGGCTGCACCACATTAGTTGATTTCTTATACAACTCTAAAGAGTAAAACTCTCATTTAGCCTTGGCAGAAATTTAGTCTTTTTAGATCTATAAAGGGCAGGTTGCTGAGTTCAAGTGCATTAGTAAGGCAAGGCCAGGCTTCTGCTGTGGTAAAAACCCCGAGTCACAGAAGAGGTTATTTCTCATGGTGGGTGGGTAGTGCACCATAGGACGAGGGGCTCCCCATGGCAGCTGCTTCCATCCTGTGACTCAGTGGGCCCTGCTGTTTTTTTTTGTTTTTTTGTTTTTTTGTTTTAAGATTTTATTTATTTGACAGAGAGAGAGCGAGAGAGGGAACACAAGCAGGGGGAGCAGGAAAGGGAGAAGCAGGCTTCCTGCTGAGCAGGGAGCCCGATGCGGGACTCGATCCCAGGACCCCGAGATCATGACCCGTTAAGCAGATGCTTAACGACTGAGCCACCCAGGCACCCCTGGCTCCCCCTGTTCCTATTGGGTAGTTCCAGCACCAGCTCCTCATGGCCTCCGCTCACACTGTTTTGGCCAAAATTAGCCAGAGGGCCCTATCTGCATGTAGAGGCATGACAAGTGTATGGTCCATGTTCCCAGGAGGAAACACAAGGCAGCAGGTGAACACAGTCTTGTCCCTGTCATATCAGGGTAATGAGTTCAGGGAGAACACATCATTTTTAAACAGGTTCGAGTATCTTCAAATCTATTTATGTACATAAGAAAATTAAGATACTGAAAACCACCACCAGCCGGTAAATGGATAAACAAATTGTCATCTATCCGCACAACAGAATACTACTCGGCAGTGAAAAGGAGAGGACATCTAAGATACACAAGAGCAGGGCTAAATCTTCAGAGAGTTATGCTGAGTGAAAGCAGCCCAGTGAAAGGGAGTCCTACCAGATGAATCCATTTATATGGAATACTGGGAAATGCAAGCAAATCCACAGTGACGGCACAGCAGTGGTTGCTCGGAGACAGGGACCGGAGGAGAGACGGGCTACAAAAGGACACAAGGAAACTTTGGGAGGTGATGAAAGCTTTACCTTCATGTGGGTCTCCTTCCCCAGGCATTTACATATACCAAATTTTACACTTGAATATGTGCAGTTTATGTTCCTCAATGATACTTCAATCAAGTTGAAAGAATGAAGATGGAGATTCAAAATTATTTTATGTATTATTTATTCCTAAAGAATGCAGTTGTCTCTCTTGGGTGTTCTCTGTATTTGAAAGCCATAAAATGGCATTTCATTACACATACTGAGTAGTTGGTACACCACTCCCATGCTCTCTTCTGTTTACTCCTGATTCATGGCAGAAAGAGACTGCTGCTCAGGGCTTTGCAACTGAGAGAGAAAAATCAGATTCAAATCTTGGCTCACCACTTGCTAGCTGCCTGGCTTTGGGCAACTTATTGAATTTCTAGGAGACATGTCCTACCTCACAGAATTGTCATGCAAGTGTGTGTCGAGCTGTTCCTGGGAGCCTGCCAGAGCGCTGCTCAAACCTCAGACACCTGTCTCTACCCGCACCCCCACCCCCCCACCAGTGTCTTGCTGCCTTCCTGCCCCACCATTTGAAACTTCCTATTTGGTTGTTCCTCTGGTTTTGAAAGTGGTTCATCTCCACCGGTTCCCAGATCATGTACTAAATGCAACAAAATTTAAGGGGTTGCCAAAAAAACCTCAGTAATCAGATAAATCATATTTTAAAAACATCAAAAATATAAAAATCCATGATGAACAACAGGAAATAGAGACAAGCTCTGTCCCTCCCAAGTCCTTGTCAAGCCCTTTCCCCAGTTCTGGCAATTTGCACTGAATCTAATGCCTTTACACACCTGAGGTATTAAATGTAAATACCCCCAGAATAAATGAGTTCTATTTCAAGACTTTCAAGTATTTCTTCAAGAGCAAGGCATGAAGGAATTGGGAAAATTGCTAGAATTGGGGAAAGGGCTTGAAAAGGAATCGAGAGGGACTAACCTGTACTTCATTTTTAATATCTTATTCACCATGGATTTTTGTGTTCATTTTTACTTAAAAAATATTTCATGGCTATTATTTATTTTGATTACTGAGGGTTTTGGAGACCCCTTAAATTTTGTGCCTGAGGTGAGTGCACCCTTGGCCTAGAGCCCTCCAAAAAGACAAACCTTTCATCCCAGAGTTGCTTGGGTCAGAAGGACAAGCAAAGGGAGGTGGTCTAACGTGTAGGTGTGTGCAGGACTTAGAAATGATCATCTGAGTTTTAACTCTTTATTCTGCACTCCATACTAGCTGTGTGAGCCTCAGGAGACAGGTGTGGGTCTCTGCTTTCCCAACTGTGAAACGGGCAGGACAATCACCCACCGGGGTGGCGAGGGAGTAAGATTGTCCTGTAGTGGTTAAAGGTGTAGACCCTGGAAACTTGTTCCCTGGGTTCAAATACCTGCTCAGCCATCTCTTAGCCATAGGACCTCAGTTTTCTTGAGTGAGGGGATTAGAAGAGATCCCAATACAGACCTCAGAGGACCACTGTGTGGATCAAGAGTCAATACATGTAAAACTCGAAACCAGGACTTGACGCAGAGTAACCATTCAGTATATATTTGCTACTATTCTTATCACCAGCCAGTTGTTTTAATGATCAAATTTCTCAATATTCCCAATAAAAGGGTAAAAGCCCTTTAGCAGCCTGCAGCCTGCAAAATCCCACGGTTAGCTATGATTATCACATGGTCTAAAATGAAATCTGAAAATCGATTCTTTGGTCACCTCTGTGGCCGGCAGAGTTTTGGTTGAGCCCAATTAATCGCAAAGGACAAGCTCTAAGTCTGACAGATCATGACTAAATGGAGTTATATTAATCTCGAAGACAAGAGGAAGGTCGTCTTTCTCCAGAAACCGCCCCAGTGGTGCAAATGATTTTCTTTCACATCCATTTCTGGCTTTCCCCTCCTTTGAAGACAGCACTTGAAACCTCTTTTGCATAACTGAATCTTCAAAAGTTTACAGACCCATAAAAGCAAGCAGCTAAAAGGAACCATTCAAATGAAGCTCTTTAGAAAAGTAACTGTGGGAGTTTCAGAAGGGGAGGACTTTCTGTGGATTAGAAACTGAAGCTTAACATTTGAAAAAGTAAAGGGACACTTAGGTACTTGTTGATTTGATTTTGTGTAAGTAATCTGAACTTTTCCATTCAGAAGAAGAAGAAGAAAACAAAACAAAAAAAATGCAGTGAGGTTTTCCTGGGCCCAGCTCCTCTCCACAGATATTGAAAAATAACCCCTAGAAGAAGACTTATAATTCAGTCCCTATAGATTTATTCTTTCCCGTTGAGCAACTGGAAACTAAAAACTCAGTGACAATAGGGATAATTTCTTAGGGCGGAAATAAAAATGATAGACCTATAGACTGTCTCATTATGTAAATACATATATGGAAGTTAAGTGGGAACTTCTGAAAGATTGGTTCCATTGTATTTGGGAGAAATTTAAGTTTGAATTTCAATTCCCAATCCTTGAAAAAGTAGAAACATTTATTTTAAAAACAGACTCCGTTTGACTTTTTTTTGAGTGAGGGCAAACATGTGTCTCCTTCCCCTCAGGCAATGACACTCCCCGGTGCTCCTGGACCAGCTGGACTCCGCCCTGGGGGAGGACAGAGGCAAAGTGACCCCCACCATGGCGATGTAACTGCCACAGTCAGAGAAAACTAGAAGCTTTTAGAGTGGGGACAGGGGGCTTCCCTCACTGCCTCGTCCCTTCCTCATGCTGTAACATCACAAGGTGGCTTTTGAATCACTGAATGGTTATGAATAACTGGAAAGAATTGCCTCGAAGAAGAAAAGCATTTCAATAGGGTGCCTAATAGGACTGTTTCCAGAGTCCAAAAGAAGCAGCAGAAGAAAAAAGCCTCTTCAGAAAGGTTCCCACTTGGGTACAGGCTAGTTTATAGCTTCGCTCTACTGGCTCGGATTCACTCTTCTTTTCGTCTCTGTATTCGGCCTCTGTACAAAATCTCCGGACTTCCACCCTGCTTAGGAAGGAAGAGCTCATCTGCCACCTCAGGAGTTGGTCTTGACTCCACCTATGCAGACACAGGACAAATAACCCCCACCAATACTTTGCCCCCAGTCTGGGTTATTTGCTCTAGAATACTCCAGGGAGGGCTTTGGCACCCCTAGGTCACACATACTCAAGTTCTGTTAGTGAGGTTAAGTTATGCTTCCTTATTCTTTCTGGATTTCATTGCATGGCTCAGCTGTGAACAAGATTTACATCGTCATAAAAATGTAAATACTGAATGTTGACTCAACCAAAAATTGTGATATAACCATACTGGGAAGACAGGAGAGGAAGAGTTTGTGTGTACATGGTGGTGGGGGCCAGCACCAGGAGGGGAAGGGAAGGTGTGACCATGCTAAATCCTCATTTTCTGCAATAGAACTAAATGATACTTAAAATGGAAAAATCCAGAAATAACAGTATGAGCACATTAAAGTATAAACACCATAAGAAATTGCTACAAGCTTTCAAAGTGTCTCTGGAGAGCAATATTTAAAGATAGGGAGGGTATGATGGGAGATTGCTCTGTTTCAGTAGTTTTGTGGTACCATTTAACTCAAAACTCAACAAATGTAGGCTTTGAAAACAATAAAAATAAAAACAAAGCCACCCCTCGCTCCATCCCCCCTCCCCTTTTCACTACCTAAAACCTTGAAGTTATCCCTCATCTTTCTCTTGGGCTACATCAAGTTCATAGATAGGATGGGTGTTCTATTTCTACCTAAAGTTAGGGGATAAAGGGATAAGTGGGTTTGGTCTCCCTGTTGGGGGATATCTATTACTGGTGGCTCAGCATCTTTCTGGGAGTAAAACACAGTGACAAAGATGATCGGTCACCATTTGTCTTTTAATGAGCTGCTATCCATTATGCTCTGAAGAAGAGTGACTGTAATGAAATGTAAGGGTGACATCAGCACAGTATTAGGAACTTCCTAGCAAGGGGAATAGGATGCCCTCCTACCCTGGAACATTTTCAAGGGAAAGCCCATCAGGGGCATTCTGGAAGGGATTCCTGCCTTCTATGGGTGGGAGACTAGACCAGCTGCCTTCCCAATTCCACCCAATTCTAAGATTTTAAGTTGCTTTAGAAAAAAGGTCTTAGGCTCTTGTCAATTATACTGCTGCATTCACAATCCTTTTCCCCACAGTAAGAAGTTTCAGTGAAGACTCAGGGCCTACTCTCCACCCACACCCTTCCCACAGGTGTGGACATTTGTCAGCTGTGATAAGAGGATTGGAAGCCACTACCATATATATTTGTTTTATACTCTTTCATTATTATGGCCTATTTTAACAAATAGAGGAAGAGTACTGAGGTCACCCCCAAAACTGGTAATAAATCTGCTCGATTTGGCATTAGTGTGATTTGTAAAGTCTTTTGATGTTCTGGAGATCCCTGTTACACAGGAAATGGCCCACCTCTGGACTCATTGAGTAAGTACAAAAAGTCAAAGACCAGTTTTTTTTAGTAAGTTCAGCATGTCTGAGCTGTTCTTAGAACCTTTGAAATATGTGAATCAGCTCTCCCAGTGAAAAGCCAGGTTAATTGCAGGGTGTGGAGCCAAGAGTCAGACCTTGGTTCCAAGCCCAGTTCTGCCACACTGGCTGTGCAACATTGGGGAAGTTACTTAACCCCTCTGGATAGAAGTTTCCCCCTCTCCAAAATGGGCATAACATCCGGAGCAGTTAGGTTGTGTTCAGCGTAACCAGATTGGCTTCAGCAATAAGGAAATGTATGGGCTCCTATAGCCGGGGGGTCTACAGACTGGGGTTTTCAGGGCAGTTGGTCCAGCCTCTCGGTGAGGTCCTCAAGGACTCCCGCTCTTTCTGCCTCCCTGCTGTTCAGTGTTGGACTCGTTCTAACAGGGTTTCCCTCAGGGTCAACAGGATGACGGCCAGAAGTAATCTGGTTTTCTTGTTCACAGCTAACTGAAGCTAGAAACTGGTCGCCTGTGGCTTTCTCTCTACCCCAAAGGGTGGGGGGAAAAAGATCCAGAAGTCCCAGCAACTTTGCCCTGAATCTCACAGAGCCAAACTGGTCATGAACCCATTTCTGAACCAATCACAAGGGGAGGAGATTGCTCTGATGGGCTTAGATTAATCCAGACCACCCCACGGATCTGGCATCCATGTACCAAACCCCATGGCTGCCACCCAACAGGAGAGGCGGAGTAGACAGAAGGAGACATGCCCCCGGCCTGAAACAACATCTACCTCGCACACAAGTTCACTGGGAGAGAACAAGAGGCCACATGTAAATGTACCTGGGGTGGTGGCCAGACAACAAAAGTCATTTCCTTTCCAGTTATTGTTTCAGCCTTCCAAGGAGAAGTGAACTCCTTTCCTGGGAGGGGGGAACTGAACCCCATCGTTGGGATGGTAGGTCTCACCAGGATGAGCTATTAGAAAGCATCCCGGGTCACCCCCAGGGAGTACATGGAGCCATGACTCGGGAGCCGGAAGTGCTGGGAGCGGCCGTGGGAGGCACAGCAGGGTCTGGGCTGAACTGCCTGACAAAGGGTCTGCACGGGACTCAAGCACCAGCTTTAGGGTCTTCCACTGGGGCTCAGCGGTAGGCCTTCTGTGGCAGCCACCCAACAGTGGTGGCTGACCCGACTTTCCCTCTAGGCCACCTGGCCACATGCCCCAGCCCTGGTCAAGGAGGCAGAAGGCTGCTGTCAGGCTCCTGGGAAAGATCTGGCTTTCTTCCTAGAGGAGCTGCTACTCAACCTCCGCCCCCACCCCCCCACGATGACTGTGGGTGTGGGACCGGCGGGGGCCATGCTTCTCCCCAAACTACCATGGCAGACCCAAGGTGTAGTAGCGACACCAGCCCAGATGCCAGCAGGTGCCCAGTTAATTCAAACCCCTATCAGGTTAAGCCACCATGATGCCATGAAACAGCCCTGCACAGATCTCGTGCCGCAGAGAGCACAGTGGAAGGCTTTGCTGCTTCTCTTCTGGATCCACCAACACATTTATGGGAGGCCACGCTTCCCACAGGCTGCTCTTGGCCAGTGACTGAATAGAGGCCGCCGAATCAGCATAGGCTCATTCCTGGGCGATGGGGGCCTCCCCCAGGAACCCGACCCGCACTGCAGTCTGAGACTGTCCACTCATCCTCCTCCTCCCCTGCCCTACCCACTCTCACCTTCCCAGAGATCACACCTGCCCTGCAGTCTTTCTCCCCCTTCTCCGGCCCTGAGGCCTTCCCCTCTTCATCCTCCACCAGCACTGTTCCAAGGCAGCTCTTAGATCTCTACTCCTGTCTTGGCACCTGCTCCTCAGAAGACCCCCCACATGCAGCCATTATAGTCTTTTCCAAAGACAGGCTTTCCTGACAGACTCTTGGAAGATCTCTGTTAGGGATAGAAATGTGTATGACAAAGTAAAGCATTAGTTGAGATTTTAAAGGGTTTAAAAAAAAAAAAAAAATCACCCCTTCCTTCCAGATTCTCAACAATTTGGGAAACAGCTATGTAAGTCAGTCAGGGATCCAAATATCCACGTTATTCCTGCAAAAGCTGGAGCTGAAGCCAAAATGGTTGTGCCAGGACTTTCCACTGAGTTGATGGAACTCACTGAAGCTCACTCAGAACAGCTGGAGAACTTCAGGCTCCAACTTCCTCCACCACTCCCAACACCCCAGCGTCACCCCCAGGACTAGGGCCCATGGGGAGGAGAACCTTGCAGCCATCAACACCAAGAGAAGAGCCCAAGGAGGGCAAGACAATGCATGGGGGGGGGGGGCGGGAGCAGAGACCCTTGAAAGCATGGACACCCCCCTGCAGAGCAATGTGGGCAAACAGGGCACCTCCACCACCTCCGTGGTCAGCAGAACCACGTCCTTTCCCCAGGGTGGATCCAGGGGAAGGTACATGAGAGCAACTTCTCCAGGGCCTCGGAGAAGTAGAAAAGCTTGTTTCGTGAACTAGGAGGGTTGAAGGGAGAAAGGGTGAAGGTACATCCTCCATTATCACAATCATGCCATCAATCAAAAACAACTGCAATCATGTCATCCACCACAATCATGTCACTGTGGTTGTTCCGCCCTCAAGTAGCCACCCGCTCGGTGGTGCAGACAAGATGTGCTCCAAAAGGACTTTGATGACCGGTCCTGACTTGACAGCCTCTGATTCTGTGTACAGAGGCGTTACTAGCTCCCTCTGCTTTTTCCTGTTCTTATTTTCCTACGGCCCTGACGTAACCCCCTGTGGATTTTAAATTTTATCTTTATGCACTTCTGCACAGCCTCATAAATTCTTTCCGGAACAAGGTGTGGGTTGTATAATACATAAGCTATTTATGTAAATATGAGTGGGGTTTTAGGGGTCAGGCGGCCTGGGTTCAACAGCTTTGTTATTTCCCACTGTGTGGCTTTACCCAAGTCTGTTACCCCAGTGCGTAGAGGTGAGGGTTCAGTTAGCTAGCTCATGGAAAACCCTTAGCACAGTGAGCCCTCTACAGAGGCTAGTTATGGTTTTTATCATAGCAGACACACCCTGGTGTCTGTGCCCCACGTATTCCTGCCACAGGGGAGTAAGGCAGACCTTCCACAAGGTGACGCATGGGCAATAATTACTGATGGATCAAGGGAACCTCACTGATGGATCTTGGACTAGACTGGCCAGAGGAGAAAAGCCAGTCTTGAGAGAATGACTACAGGGACTCAGGGAAAGTTTGGATCAAGGCTATTTTTCCAGAAGGGCACAATGTTCCCTCAAACAGCTGAAAAGCTGTAGGGTGGGGGAGAATCTGTGGAGGTGGTGGGTGCAAGGGGAGGTCATTAAAAGAGGATTTGGGGGGGGGCATGAGGATGCCAGACACTTGGGGCTGTTCTTCATGCATTCCCATCGGGAGGCTCTACCTTCAAGCCCTAATGAGGCTCAGGTGTGAACAGCCAGGCATCATCCCTGTTCCAGAATCAGATGCTCCAAGTGGAGATAAAGTGCCAGCACCCTGGAAAGAGACTGCAGCCTCTCTGAGTGCCTAATTTAACATAGGAACAGGGAGAATCCTCTAAAATATGCAAAGTGCCTTACAAGAAAGAAAAGCAGCCCAGATCTGAGCAGTAATCCTGTTGCTAATTCTGTCTCAGATATTATGTATAAAGAACATTAACAACTGGGAGTGTTGTGAGTTTCTTAAAAGCCTAGAAATTCAATCAAGGCTCCCCCAGCTAGAGTAACCAGCCCCTCTTGTTTGATGTGCAAATTATAACGAGATTTTTCATTACACCGAAGTAGGAATTTACAAGCTGCCAACGCGTATCTAAGAGTGTCAAGTGAGAAGCAATTTGAACACACACGTACACTTAAAGCTATTTCCAATGTCTTCCGGAAATAGAAACACCTATAAAAACTCAGTTTAAGATCACAAAAACCCTTTAAAAGCCCTACCTGGGATATTAGAAGTTTCCGCCTCTTCTGGCTATGGCCAATTATAGAACTTCCTCCACCGTAAATCACAACGAACAGAGCTGAGCAGGTGAATCACACTCTTTTTTACAGTAATGACAAGACATAAATTACCATAAAGACTTTCAATCCCCACATTTCCAAGTGCTGCAATTTGAGAGAATGTGCTTGTCTCTTTTCTCACTTGTTATTCACGAAACTCCGTTTTGGAAACGCACTTAGACAACCCGGATTCGAACGGAAAAGCTAGCCCCCTGTCCTCGAACTGTGAACGCCAGCGGGGTTCGCACCGCCAGGGCTTCTAACGTCTCCAGAGAATCTGGAAACCCTAATTTTTCTGAAGGAAAATCTCTAGATTTTTACATGTTGGCAACTAAATACAACGTCTACGGGGATACGGTGGGTTCGACAAGACGTACCTGGGGCTGAGGGTCCAGTGTGCCACCTCAGTCTGCAGGCTTCTGGTTGGTTCTCTGCCTTCTGGTCCCCAGAACCACGTCTGAACCGGGGCCGGCCCCTCGGATCTGGTGAGCCTCCGAGCGCCCCTCCTGGCGTCCGAAGCCCCCAGGTAGCTCTGCGGTTTGGGTCTCACTAGCTCGGCAGGCTTTGGGTTGCTCCCTTTATAGTTGTTTGCTCGGGCTGCCATTTAAAATCCCACACACCTGGGGGCTTCAACAACAGAAACTTATTTTCTCACAATAGTGGAGGCTGGAAGCCCGAGATCAAGGTGTCCACAGAATGGGTCGTCCCTGAGGCCTCTCTCCTTGGTTTGCAAGGGGGTGTCCGCTTGCTGCTGCTTTAGACATGGTCGTCCTTCTGGGCAGGGTGGGCTGCGCGGGGGCTGGTGCCTCTCCTGTGTCCTTATCTCCTCTTTCTGTAAGGACACCTGTCAGATTGGATGAGGGCCCACCCTAAAGGGGCTCTTTTTATGTAATTACCCCTTTAAAGGCCTATCTCCAAATACAGTCGCATTCTGACATACGACTTCTGAGACGGATGTAATTCAGCCCGTAGTCCTTCTACCTCAGTGAGCCCCGTCCCAATTCCCAATTTCTTCCCAAAGGAGAGGGGAGTGGGAATATGGGCATGCCTTATCTGTTCAGTTGCCAGAGAAGAATATTTCTGGAAGACGTAAGAGGGCAAGAGAAGATGTGAACTGTAAGAAATTTCCCATGCAACTCTGTTCTGCAATTCGATTCACTCTCTTTCACGTGAAGGTCATCATTCCCTTTCCTAACATTGAACTGAGCACAGTGATTGAAATACTGGTAAAAATAGTAGAAAGAACGGCAGGATTATCACTGGGAAGAGGTGTTTCAGTATTGCTGCATAAAAAACCATCCCCAAGAGTTAAGGCCTTTAACTGGGTGGGACATTTTTGTAACTAGACTCACAATGTACTGCTATCTTAGTCCATCTGTGAGGCCATGGAAATCATTGCTACAGAGAGATGCTAGGGAGAAAGGGTGCCACTGGAAGTACCATATATTACTTTTGCTTTTGAAGTTTCATATTTAGGGGCACCTGGGTGGCTCAGTCAATTAAGCGTCCGACTCTTAATTTCAGCTCAGGTCATGATCTCAGGGTTGTGAGACTGAGCCCCGAGTCGGGCTCTGCGATGGACGTGGAGCCTGCTTAAGATTCTCTCTTCCTCTCCCTCTGTTCCTCCCCCCTCCTGCTCCTCTCTAAAAAAATGAAAAAATAAAATAAAATAGCAGTCCCTCTATACTTAAAAAAAAAAAGTTTCTTATTTATTAGGCAGTCAGCTGGTCTTTATTGCATCATATTGAGGTTCGGAGGTGTTTTGTTTTGTTTTTTAAAGTGAAAACCAAGGCACAGAGAGACTGAATAACTTACTCAAAGGCAAAACATGGGCAGACTTCAAGGAGGCTCCTAGATCCTTGGTGTCAATATTGAGTCAGTCCTTTGTGGTGTAGACGTGTGTAATAGGAAAGAATGTGAGGGGCCACCATTTGGCATGCAAATGCCCAGAGGGCAAGGCCTTGTCTTGCTCCTCTTGATGGCTCCTGCAACTCCTCATTTGTGTGAAGTTCCACTGACTTCCCCTCGGTGTCTAAAAACACTAATTTGTATGAGAAGATCTGGGTTCATGCCCTGGTTCTCCTACTCCTTGGCTGGGTAATGGCCGTCAGATCACTAAAGGAAGTCTCCATTTCCTCTTCTTCAAAATGAGACTATCAATAGTCTTACTGCTGCACCTACTACTACTACTTTCTACTTCAAAGGATTGTTAAGATAAAATTTAGAAAAGGAATGTGAATACCCTGTAAACTGAAAAGACCAAAAATAACTTTGTTATTATTAAATGTCCTGTTGTCCACTTTGCATTCTCCTTGTCATTTCAGAATATAATGTGCCTCACTTAAGACAGGGAAAAGGACATTCACAGGGAGTTGAGAGACAGGTTTTCATTTTATCTTTACCAGTTATTGACTCTGGGTCTTGGGAAAAATCACTTAATTTCTTTGTGTCACTTTCCCCCGAGGTCAGAATCTTAGGATCCTATGATTTCCTACGACACTGTTATTTCCAGTGATTGACAGAATGCTGCTAGGCCATCAGAGAATAGCTGCACAATCGCTTGGGGCTGACAGCCACTGGGCTGCAAAAATGGGCAAAATTATTAAAATTATCCTCAATAAATTACAAGCATATTTATATACCACACTCTCATATAGGTAAAAAAAAAATTGGAAGCTCTTGCAAATGGAAATATATTAAAGTACACCATTAGAGTTATTTCAATATTTTAAAATAGTTAATTTGCAACTTATCAGAATCAAGCACTACTATCCCAGTGGAACAAGTATGGCATAGATTATTAAATATTGTGGTTTTGATTTCCCCCCAAAATATTTCCTAAATATGATTACTTTCTTTTTTAACAGAACTGACATGACAACTGTTTAAGTAGAGAACGATCTTTCTATTTTAACCTGTTACATGTGAGTGCCCTTAGATTTCAAATTGTATTCTTCTTCAGACTGAAACTTCACAATTGTTGCTGATGTAAGGAAATGTCTTAATTCAGCTCTTTGTCTGTTGGGCCCTGTGTCTCGGGAAACAAAATGCATTCTTTGGAGAATATAAAGCTTGCTATGACCCTGTTGAGTTATGAATAATTTGTGCCATCCAGAAACAGTACTCAGTTTGAAAATACCATTTTAAAGACATCATTTGTTGTTTGACTACCATTTCCTATTTCATACAAAAATTGGAAAACTAGAATAGCGACTTCTGTTCTCTTGGGACTTATATCCTCATTTATTTGATGTCTGCTTCCAACTTGAAAATGTCGTGAGCTACCAGCATTCTGTTTTGATAACTTTGAGGGGGAGGAGGGGGAAATATATGACATCATATGAAATTTTAAAAGGCAACCAGAGTTTGCATGAAGCAACTGCTGTTTACAGGGAACGTTCGCAAGTCATCATTTCCCATCCTCTCAGTCCTTGATGACTTCCTTAGCTCTCAGTCCTCTCAAATGGAGAGGTCAAGGGCTCATCAATCCAATTAAATAGAGACGTTAAAAAAAAAAAAAAGTCAATGTAGGCCAGAACTTCCAGAATTGTGAAGTAGGAACTCAGCAGACCCTCTCTCTAGCAAAACAATAGTTTAACTGGTAAAAATTATTTAAAAAGCAATAATTTAAAGTCTCCGGAAATTGTTTGAAGGGCAGCAAATGGGGGAAAAGTCATTTGGGAAAATCTATTCAACCTTAGTAAGAACAGTCAGAGTCTGTGGCGTTTGAGCCACATCCTGCTTCCTGACCCTCCTTCACCCCAGCTCCAAATTAGGGAAGTGCTACTGGGCTTCTGCTCTGGGCAGGTGTGGCCAAGAAGATGGGGCTTACTTCTTGCCCCAGCAACCAAGCTGAGGCTATGGTTTCACCCTTGGAAGGGCAAGTTCAACAACACAACAAGCTCCCCCGCTGCCTCCCCCACCACCAATGTTGCAGAAGCTGTCTTCTGAACGGTACAGCCATCTTGCTCCTGAGGTAGAAACTCTACTCCAGATGAGAGTACTGGGGTCTCTGTCACTCGCATCCCTGGCCCAGTGCACGGGCTAGGAGGGTGGACATTTCATGGTGCAAGAGATAAGAAGACCAGGGGCTGCCACAGCCCCCCCCCCCCCCCCGGGCACACTTGTAGAGGGGGACATTTATAATTTTGGGAAGAGTGGGTCTCTGCCCCCAGTGCTGTGCAGTGGTGAGGAGTTCTGCTGGGGGGTGGAGGGAGGCAGCGGGTCATAAAGACAACAAGCTCTGCAGCTCAGCTGAGGCAACTATTTGGAACAGAGTGGAGAACTCCATGTCAGAAATAGTGTGGGGTTTTTTTTTCTCTTTTTTTTTCTCTTTTTTTTTTTAGATTTATTTATTTGAGAGAGAGAATGCAAGCACGAGTGTGGGAGGGGCAGAGGGAGGGATTCTTCAGGCCAACTCCCCGCTGAGCACGGAGCCCACCTCAGGGCTCGATCCCATGACCCATGAGATCAGGACCTCAGCCAAAACCAAGAGCTGACGCGTCACCGACGGAGCCACCCAGACACCCCAAACAATGGAGGTCTTAAAAAACAAAAAACAACAATAAAAAGCAGTGGAGGTCTTGGTGGAAATTAAGAGGCTGGTAATTCTGATAAAAGAAAAGCAGCAGAGCAGCCAGAAGTTTAATAGAGAGAAGTAGGAAAGAGACCACCAAGGAGAGCCCTCCTGGGATCACAGTCAATTCAGGGGTTGGGAAGGCTGTGCGTATGCGGGGCGCTGCCTAGAGCCTCCCCTCGCCCTGCCCCCATCACGGCCCCCAACGGAGCAATCAGAGCAGGCGGTAGGCCTGACTTGAAAGCATCCCACAAGTCTCAAAGAGACCCAACAACACAGGGAGGCCTCACTGACTTGAGGGGCTTAAATACAACCTCTGATCAAGCAATGACCGAAAACTAAGTCCCTCTGACACGGAGACATCTGAGGAATCAGGCTTTAAGACAGTTGTCATAGTCATTCGTGGCAATCTGGAAGACTGTGTGCATGTCCAAGGCTGCACCCAGCCAGGGAGCATTCAGAGAGGAGCAGTCAGAGGACTCGAAGATGCTAGAACATAGGACAAAAAAGTAAACACTCTGAATTCCAAGCCATACACATATACCACTGAAAAGGGTCAAAACCTAACTGGCTAAGGGGGCTTAAACACAACCTTTGACCAATAAATGGCTTATACCCACTGGAAGTGATTCCTAGGTGGCCAGGCTAGAAGAGAAGAACAACGTGAGAGAAATCGGAGCACCATCATCAGGGGCTGTGCCCTGCAGGGGAACTAGACTTCCCAGGATTATTTTAGCCAAGTCCCTAAACAAAGAAAGAAACAACCCAGCAAACAGTAACCACCACCACCACCCCTGGGAGTAGTGTCAGTATCCATTATCTAAAATGTTCAGTTTGCACAAAAAAATTACAAGACATGCAGAGAAACAGGAACCTGTGAACCATACACAAGAAAAAAACCCAAACAGTAGAAACTAACTTTGGAAGGGTCCAAATAGTGGACCTAGCAGACAAAGACTTCAAGACAGCTATTATAAATATGTTCAAAGAACTAAAGATAACCATGCTTAAAGCACTAAAGGAAGGTATGATGATACTGTCTCATCAAAAAAAAAAAAAAAAAAAAAAAAGCCAATCAAGAAAAAAGAACCAAATAGAAATCCTGGACTAAAAAGTACAAACCCAAATGAGAAATTCACAGAGGGGTTCAACAGTGAACCTCTGCCAGCTCAAGTGGGCAGAGAAATCAAAAGGAAAATCCTTTGAGATGAATGAAATACTTTGAGATGAACGAAAATGAAGGTACAACATACTAAAACTCATTGGAAGCATCTAAGGCAGTGCTTAGAGGAAATTTTATATCTGTAAGTGCCTATATGAAGAAAGAAGAAAGATCTCAAATCAATAACCTAACCTTCTACCTTAAGACACTGGGAAAAGAAGAGCAAACAAAACCTAAAGCAAGCAGAAGGAAGAAAACAATAAAGAGTAGAGTGGGGATTTATAAAATAGAAACACAACAGAGAAAAATCAATGAGACCAGAACCTCGTTATTTGAAAAGACTAACAAAATTGACAAACTCCTATCTTAAATTGACCAAAGAAAAAAAAAAAAAAAGAAGACTCAGATTACCAGAATTAGGAGTGAAAGAAGGAGCATTACTATTGATCTTACAAAGGATTCTGAGAATACCTTGAAAATAGTATGGCAAAAAATTAGATAACTTAGATGAAATGGAAAAATTCCCAGGAAGACACAAACTATCAAAACCAATTAAAGAAGAAGTGGTGGGGGGGCACCTGGGTGGTTCAGTGGGTTGAGTGTTTGGCTCTTGATTTTGGCTCAGGTCATGGTCTCAGGGTCGTGGGATCGAGCCCCGCACTGGGCTCTGCACTCCGCACAGAGTCTGCCTGACATTCTCTCTCTCTCTCTCTCTCTCAAAAAAATAAATCCTAAAAAAAAAAAAAGAAGTAGAAAATCTGAATGGACCTATATCAAGCAAAGAAATCAAATGAGTCATTTAAAAATTTCCCAGAAAGGGAAACCCACGTGCAGTTGGCTTTACTGATGAATTCTACCAAACATTCAGAGAAGAAGAAATACCAATCCTTCACAAACTCTTCCAAAAACCAGAAGAGGTGGGAAGACTTTCTAAGTCATTCTCTGAGGTCAGTATTTCCTTGATACCAAAACTAGAGAAAAACATCACAAGAAAATGAAAGCTCAATATCCCTTATGAAAGTAGACAACAAAATACTAGCAGACAGAATATAGCAACACATAAAGAGGATTATACAGCATGAAGAAGTGGGATTTATACCAACAATATAAGACTGGCTAACATCTATTAATGAAATACACACTGTTAATAGAAAAAACATCCATATTATAAAGGAAGAATTAAAACTATCTCTATTTGCAGATGACATGATCTTACAGATAGAAGATCTTAAGGAATTCACTAAAACACTATTAGACCTGAAAAACAAGCTCAGCAAGGTTACAGGATACAAGACAAACATCAGATAAAGTCAATGTCATTTCTATACACTAAAAATAACCCTCCAAAACTGAAATTAAGAAAGCAATTCCAGTTACAATGGCATCAAAAAGAGTAAAATATGTAAAAGAAATGCACAACTTGCATACTGAAAACCACAAGACATTGTTGAAAGAAATCGAAGACCTAAATTAATGGATCAGAATGGTCTACATCATGGACTGGAAGATTTAATATCATTAAGGTGGCTATGATCCCCAAATTGATTTACAAACTCAGTGCAATCCCTATCAAAATCCCGGCTGCTTTTTGCAAAAGTTGGTAAGATGACCCTAAAATTCATATGAAGATGCAAGGGACCCAGAATAAACAAAGCAATCTTGGAGAAGAAGAGCAAGTTGGAGGACTCACATTTCTGGATTTAAAAGCTTGCTACAAAGCTACAGTAATCTACCAGTCATCATAAGGACAGTCACATAAATCAATGGAATAGCATTGAGAATCCCTAAGTAAATCCTTATATTTATCGTCAACTGATTTCCAACAAGGGATCCAGTATAATTAATGAGGAAAGGAGAGTCTTCAACAAATACTGTTGAAGTAACTGGATATCTTCACGCAAAAGGAGGAATTTAGAACCCTACACAAAAATTTTAGAACCATACACAAAAATTAACGGAAAATGGATCGTAGGTCTAAATGTAAGAGCTAAAATTAGAAAACTCTTAGAGGTAATTTTGTAGTGATTTCTTAGAAGTGACACCCAAAGCACAAGAAACAAAAGAAAGAATAGATAAATTGGACTCCATCAAAATTAAAGACATTTCTGCATGGAGTAGTATTATCACAGAGGTGAAAAAGCAACCTACAGAGTGGGAGAAAATGCTTGCAAATCCTATATCTGGTAAAGGACTTGTTTCCAGAGCAAATAAAGAACTCTTGCAACTCGATAATTAAGAGACAAATAACCCAATTAAAAAGTATTTGAGTAGGCTTCTTTCCAAAGAAGATGTATGAATGGCCAACAAGCCCAGGGAAACATGATCAATATCATCAGTCATTAGGGAAGCCACAATGAGACACCACTTCATACCCACTAGGATGGCTGTAGTGAAAAATGCAGGCAATAACAAGTGTAGTAAGTATATGGAAAAATTGGAAACCTCACATACTGCTAGTGGAAGCCTAAAATGGTTTTGGCCATTCCTCAAAAAGTTAAATATAGAATTATCATACAACCCAGCCATTCCCCTCCTAGGTATATGCCCAAGAGAACTGAAACATATATTCACAAAAACACTTGTATATGAATACTCACAGCAGCATTATTCATAACTAAAAATTGGAAACAACCCAAATGTCTATCAACTGATGAATGGAGAAGTAAAACATGGTGTTCTTCATCAATAAAAAGGAAAAAGGGGCTGATACCTATTATAACCTGGATGAACCTCAGAAACACTATGGTAAGAAGCCGGTCACCAAAGACTACATGTTGTATGAATCCTTTTATAGGAAATGTCCAGAGAAGGCAGCTCAATAGAGAAAGAAAATAGATTAATGGGTCCCGGTGCTGCATGGGCTGAGGGCAGGGAATGAGGAATGGCTACTAAAGCGAACAGGGTTTTTTGTAGGTTTTTTTTTTGTAAGAGACAAAAATGTTCTAAAAGTAGATTGTGATGATGGATATACAACCATGTGAATGTACTAAAAAAAATTGAATTGTATATATTAAATGAGCACATTGTATGGCATGTTAATTATATTTCAATAAATCTGCTTAAAAAAATCAATGTATGTTTTCCTTGATGAAGATGGAGAACTAATGTCAATCTTCCAAGCAGTTAAAAAATCTTAATGTTAATATCCCTTACTCAAAACACACTCATATGAATGTAAAAACAGTATTTATTTTTCCAGAATGATCCTTACTGGGGAAAGATGACTAGAGAGATTTTCCAGATATGTAAGATTGAAAACCAATGGGAACAAGTGGCCTGATTTAGTCCCACTGAGTGTTACCAGAGGGACCTGCAGAAAGGGTTTCTGGATAACAATAAATTAGAAGAAAAATACCTCATTTGTCTTAAAAATAACACAATTACCAGGAAGCTATGTGTTCCTATTTGGAGGGATCATTTTACATGACCAGTTCTTGCTATGAAATGAAATATCTTTCGACTAAAAATTCTGGCAGATTTTTTTTTCCTCATGGGGATTTCAAAATTTTATTCACACGCTTTTTAAAAGGAGAGAAACTCCTTTGTAAACATGATCTGTTTCTTATACTTTCCAGTGGCTGATTACATCCACATTTTTAAAGCAGATGGCAGTTGAGGATACTAACAAAAAGAAAACACATTTTAATTTCCTTTATTAAATCGGTGTAGGAAGATAATCTCCCGATGATTAAATTAGATAACTTCAATAACTCATTCTTTAGAAAAAATATGGCCCAAATCAGGGAGCTATTTGTGTAGTGACAGTAGAAATTGAGCGGTCACAGGACAGGGAAAAGGCTGATTTTCTTTAATAACAAAGAAGGAGCAACCACGTCCCGGTAGACTCAGCCACGTCGCCCCTCACTCTCAGAGCAGTCCGGATACGGCAGGAATCGCCCACAGCCCTGGTGTTTGGTACACACACAGGGGATGAGCCTCAAGTCAGCACATTCACACTTTCTCCTGTTACAACTGAAGAAAACATTAAGGGCTTGCTCGATTTACTGCCACCCTCAGGAGAATGCCATGTGTCGTGTGTGATGTGACCATTAATAGCGACCTACCATTCTCTTTTCAGAGCAAAGATGCCATAACCTCTTCTTCAAGAGCCTTTTTCACTTTATTACATTTTCTTACTCAGTTGCAGAAGTAGATATTTCCCATCAGGACAAGGAGAATAAGTCATTTGAACTGTCAAATAGGATGTGGGCTTTATTTCTTCGCGATATGAATTACATCTGCCTCACTGCAGGAATGTAAACCAGCCAGACGGGTTCTCCCTGCGCGGATGCAAGAGTAACACAGCGCCCCCTCCCCTTTGCCCGCCGGGCTCTGAATTAGGCAGCTACAGCTCCCCACTGAGCTGGTGCTGCTGTGGACCGAGCCGCGGCCCCTTGCTCGCCTGGACGTGCTGGGTTCAGGAGGCAAAGTGAAGCACAGGGAGGAGCTGACCCATCTCCCCGGAGAGAAAAACACTGCAGAATTTTAGAAAATGAGACTTGGCTGGATTTGTAAGACGGCCCGCGTATTCAGTGTTTCAAGGGCTGATGACATTCGAACGGGTAGAGAGAAGAGCATGGTAGTCGTGGTACAGTAGTTGAAACGCATAGTGACTGCAGTGCTCGCTCTGCTTTCATAGTGGATGCGCGGGTCGAGTCCCTTCCCCTACATTTTAATTTCTTTTTTTTTTTTTATCTTCCCCTACATTTTAGTGGGATCCAACTGGTTCAAGAGAATCAACTTCCTTCCATGATAGAAAGAATACTTATCACACTGTTTCTTTCTTTCTTTTTTTTTCTAAAGATTTTATTTATTTATTTGAGAGAGAGAGCATGAGAGGGGAGTGGGAGAGGGAGAGGCAGACTCCCCGCTGAGCTGGAGCCCGATGCGGGACTCGATCCTGCGACTTCAGGATCATGACCTGAGCTGAAGGCAGTTGCTTAACCAACTGAGCCACCCAGGCAGCCTCACACACTGTTTCTCAGGATCTGTGGTAGATTAGACATGTACCCCCTGCCACTTGGTTTCCTTGCAATAGGTCACTGACATGCCCCCATGGAAAGGGAGGCTATTTCCTCCCCTGGAACCCAGGCCAACCTTTATCACTGCCTTGACCTACAGGATGAAGGAAGTGACACTACGTGACTTCTGAGGTCATATGAGGCAATATGGCTTCCCCCTGACTCTCTGCGGGGGTTATTCGCCCCGGGATCGCCGCTAGCGTGTTGTGAGCATGCCCAGGCTGACAGTCCTCCGGGCAACAGCCAGCACCAACCGCCGGACATGCGAGGGAATGTTCCTCGAGCTGATGATCCCAGCTCCGGGCTTCCAGTTCTGTCGCCGAGCCGCCCCCCCCCCCATCTAGTGGAGCAGGCACAAGCCACCCCAGGCGTGCCCCAAATTCCCGAACCACAGCAACTGTGTGGGATAATAAGAGAGTCATCTTTAAAGCCATTTTGTGTTGGGTAAGTCGATATGCAGCAATACGTAACTAATAGAAGAGCTATGCCTCTTCCCGGTAGGAAGCCAGTGGACGAGGGAAATTAAAAACATCTTAGAACTCAAGATAACAGTATCTCAACAGGGAATGTATGATATCATGGCTCGGGTTGTTCCACAGAAAGGATTTGGTCATCTCCTGGAGCTTGATCTTCCCAGAATGCAAGTCAGTCAGGTATTTATTTATACACTAAATGAATGAGTTTCTTTCAACAAATACCTGTTGGGTAATTATATTCTAAGCATGAGAATAAATCACATATGATCCAAAAACTACATCTAGTCTAGTCTGCCTGCATTCAAATTGTGGCTGTTACATTTATTAGCAAGTCACTCAGCATCTCTGTGCCCCAGGTTCCTTGTCTGTAAATAAGGACAACATTCATATCTACCTCACAGATTCGTACGGGGATTAAAGGGGTTAATGCATATGAAGTATTTAGAAGAGGGCCTGGCACCAGGAAAGTGTTAGTATTGTAATTATTTTCTTTAATAATTTGTTGCATAAAATGAGACTTAAAGCAAATATGGCAGTGTTAACATTTGTTAAATGCATGGGATGTTTTTGTGAGTGTTGTATTAGTCTTGATTGCATTTTTAAATAATTTATAATTTAATTAAATTACACATAAAAAGATAGGGTCTCAGTTCTAGAGTAGTTCACATGTTAGGGAGGAAGAGAGATAACCTATCCTAGTCATAGTGTGTGTGTGCATGCAGATGCACGTGTATGCACATATGTGTGCACGAGGAGCTAAAATCTTTATCTTACCGCCTGGATCCAGAATTCCTTTTAGAGAAAGAACCTGTTTGTTTTGGAAAAACAACTTGATAAGCCACTTCAACTTGGGGTTGAAGGTGGGATCTTGAGGACTGGGTGCTGGCACAAGTTCAAGGATGAAGGAGACTGAATTAGGCTGCTCTACATGAGGAACTAAAGGGAGGAAAGGGGAGAGAGGAGACAAGAAGGAGGAAAAGGAAGGAGCAAAGAGGGGAGCTCTGAAGGGGTGGGAAGCTGGGCTTTAAGGGCATATCTGTTAGGAATGCATTCAGCAGCAAGTTATGGAAAATGGGACAAGGGCCTAGAGGCAAATAGGAGTTTATTTTTCTCTGATAGCAAGTACTCCAGAGGAAGTTAGTTTTTGGCTATGGTTCAATAGTGCAAAGATTGGTGTTGGGGCTATACCTCATAGTCCTCCAGCTACGGGGAGCATAACTGACCAAGGGCTCTAGCTGTTTCTCTTTAAAATCCATCACGGTGTTTGGGCCAAAGCTATGCCTTCCATGGACAGCTCCCGACCAGTGACAGTACAGCAGGGAAACCAACGCAGGTGCACTCCTGGGAGATTTGGGACTCCTCTGACAACCAACTTTAGTTTGAAGACCTCCTGATGGCTTTGCTGAACTTTCTTTAGACTGCAGAACCTTCTCTCCTTTTCTTCTTCACCTGGTGTCAGACTTGATCATAATTTGATGGTTCTCCCAGCCTTCTTCAGCTCCCTCCCTATTTTCTCTCACACACACATTTTCCCTAAAGAAGATCCTTATACATTTAATCCCATATAGGTATCTGTTTCTTGAAGGACCAAGCCTAACACAATCGGTGACTCTGAGATTCCTTTGGGTTTTCCCCATGGTTGCAAAAAGGGGACCAGAGCTCCTGCCATCCCATTCACATCCACAACTAAAAGGGCAAAGAAAGAAAGGCATCCAACCCTTTTATCAGGAAAGCAAAAGGTTTCCTAGGAGCCTTTACATACTCACATCCTCATACCCAATGAAGCCAATCGAGGTAGCTTTCCTTGGACATCTGAACTGTAACGTGAAGCATTGAAGAAGGAGGTCCATGCATGTCAGAGTTCTGACAGCACGTTACACACTAAAAGAAACAGTCTCCAAGAGTATTGTTAGTCATCATCCAACACTTCATGTAGTCACTTATTCGTTATTAAATTCCAGCAGTGCGTAAGCGGTGCTCCAGATTGAACAAATGTGGAACAGACCGAGCCAAGCCCCGCAGAGCCCTCCGCAGAGCGGCCCAAACAAGCCATCCCAGATCAGCCCACCTCAAGCAGACCTGCAGACACGTGAACGAATTCTGGGGGTATGCAGGGTGGCATTATCGTGACAATAGCTACCTAACCAGCCTGGCCCTGAAGCCCATTCCCCCTAGCCTTTTCTGCCCTCTGCCCCGGACCGTCTCATGGCCTTGGTTGTGACTCTTTCCTTCTTTGGACCCCTCAGCACCAGGCACTTCTCTTACAGCTGTCAGACCCCTGTCGTGGCTGTCCCACACCCGTATTTGGCTGTGCCCTGCTCGAGGACAGGAGTTACATCTCAGCCACCTCTGTGCCCTGTGTTGTCCTCTGCCTTGCACTCTACTCAATAAATCTTCGCGGAACTCCAGTCTGATGTGGCTCTGTCTCTGGAGGCTTGGACGAGACACCAGTGGTCGATGTCACCAGCGTCAAGAAAGAGAACGGAGAGCCGCCGCGGAAGAGCACCGTTTGTTTAGCTGAATGTGTGTTTCCTGCAGTCGATAAGCTCCTTTGTTTATTACCCCTGCGAGAAGATTCTGCCAAGGCCGTGGGAGCACCTGAGATTGAGGCCTGAAGCAGCCAGGCCCTGCCGGCGAGCTGCACTCGCATCCCCAGCGGTGCGTGCACACAAACCCCTCTCCGCGGCTTCCCACTGCCTACGGGGACTGAAGAAGTTAGAGGAAATCGGACAGTCAAAAATGGAAACCAAATGAAGAACGCCGGGCCCAAGGAGCCCCTGTCGTCGCGGGCCAGTGTCTCCGTGCGGGGGCGTGGGGGGGGGGATTTCAGGGGCGGCGACCATCCTCAGGGCCCGCCGCTCCTCCTCGGGCGGGGCTCTGCCTGGGCCCTTGGCGGCGGCGTCCCGTGTGGCCCACAGCTCCCCGCGTCCTGCCCTCTGACTCCCTAGCCTCTGCTGACGCACCGGGCCGTCGGTCACCAATGGAATTACCAGCCTCGGAAAAATTTCCGGGGCCGTCAAAGCCCTGCTCACCATGAAAGCAGCCAACTGGAGAAAGGTCTTGAAATGGAGAAAGGGAAAGAATGGACTGGAAAGAAGCGGCCGGCCTCCCCCTCTTACCCGCTAAGAAGGAAACGTAAACCCGGTGCTCATTACACTGGAAGAGAAGGGAAGATGTAGAGCACAGTTGGGCAACGTTTTTCTGTAAAAGGCCGGTGTGTAAATATCTTAGGCTTTACAGGCCAGGCTATTTCTGTCACGACTGTTCAGTTCGGCCATTGCCATCCAGAAGCAGACAGAGACGATCCAGAAGCAAGTGAGCACAGTTGTGTTCCAATAAAACTTTATTTAGCAGACAGGAGGTGGGTGCTAGTTTACCCACCCCACTTACAGAATTGCACCGAGACTCAATCACATGGGAACACAGAGTGTTGTAAGATTTCCTCTGCTGGCAGAACACAAAGAATCCCTTTGCACACTAATCCCAGAGCAAAATCCTCCCTAGGTCTTGGCTTCCAAACACTACGTTTATTTTTCAAGTGTAAGTCTATAAATCTCCTGGATTCAGTGGTTTTCCTCCTCTGATCTCTTCAAACGATACTGACACCATTCATACAAACATCTCCTAGGAATGCCTCCAGCAGTTTTGGAAGGGACCCCAGAATACCCAAATCAACCCCCTTGTTCTCCACCCTGCAGATCTGAGGCCCAGGTCACAATGCCAGTTGATGACAGAGCAGGACCAAAGCACATTTGACCTTCCATTGTGGGTCACCAATTCATGTGCATTGTTAATGCCATTTTTATTGGCAACAACCATATAATGAAAGGTGTGCGTGCATGCGTGCGTGTGTGTGTGTGTGTGTGTCTTAAATTTCCCATAAAGTCCACAAGGGAAAGATCATATTTTGTGGCACTTTTTCTTAAGTTCTTAAATTAAAATACACTGTTACAAAAATAGTATATGCTTAATGAAACAATTAAGAAGCATACAGAGTAAAATAAGGTCTCCTTTCATCCACTCATCATCTCCCCCATGGCTTCTCTAGAGGTAACTACATTTCCCCCCCCACCATGTTTTTATGAAGAATTTCAAATATACAGAAATAACAATTCTGCAGTGAGTACCTGTACACTCAACCTAGATTCTACGGTTCACATTTTACTATTCTGCTTTATCACACATCTGCCCATCTTCCCCCGCCTCTCCCCACCCGTCAATCCATCTTTTTTCTTTTGAGTATGTATTTCAGATTAAAGTGCATTCCCCCTCCTCTTTCCTCTTCAGTACCTCCCTCCAATCCTTTAGCAGGCAAATCATTATCTAGAGTTTAATATTTGTTTACATTTTTTTGTCTGTTGAGGTAAACTCTATATGCAATGACGTGCACAATTTTTAAGTGGTTTTGAGAGAAGAAACCAAACACGAATATCAAACCCACAAAGTACCTACCTTCCTTTTCAGGCAACCTTTGTCCTGATATTTTCACACCATATATTGGATGATTTTTGCCTGTTCTAGAGCTTCATTTACACACACTCTTTTGTATAAGATAGTGCTGTTGGTTATCCCCTCCCCTCCCCCCCGACACACAAATAAGTAGATGTGTTTGCTTTCTTTTACCAAAGGGTCATGCTCTGCACAGTCCTGAGACTGGCTGGGTCGCCAGAGGCTGACGAGAGTCTAGAGTGGAGTGTCTGGTTGGAAACCCTCCTGACACTTACTAGCCGAGCGTTTTAGGCAAGTGATTTAACTCCTCAGTGCCCTCGTTTCTGTGATTGTTGCGTGGCTTCAATGGCCAGGGCCTGGAAGCACCTGGAACAGGGATGGCCACGGTGTGACTACACTGATCCCGCTGGTGACCCACCCAGGCACCTTGGACCCCGGCGACTGACTGTGCACCATGTCTGGGTTCTGTGTGAGTCGCTGCTAACGGCAGCCAGCTGTGACCCTCAGGGGACTGCCCCGAGGCCACCGGAGCCCATCGCCAAGTACACAGAGCTGACAGTGCCCCTTTTCTATTCATGGTGGGACATACCACAGAGTAGAGAAAATGGATGTACCCATCCATGCCTCCACCTGGGAGGAGTTTCTGTCCCCTGGGGTGGGGGGGGGGGTCTGTTCCCAATAACCCACAGGTGTGGGAGAGCGAGGGCTGGCTCCTTGGCCCCAGGGTGGGAGACACTGAGAGCAGCTTATGCTCCCAGGCCTGCCTGCGACGGCCCGTTCTGTGGCCTCCTCACCTTCCCTGTCCCAGTCCCCCATCCCTTCCAGCATCACCTGGGAGCACTTGTGTAGTACATCCCTTGTCCACGAGCCTGCTCTCACTGGCTGTGGGACCCCAGTTAAGGTGGTGCTCAATACCCTTCTGTTGACTGAGCTGCAGACTCAGCCACATCTGTGGGTGTGCAGGAGCCCCAGGTGGGGAAGTGCTCCTCGCGCTGAACCCATCTGCCCTTTTGTCTTCCTGGGCCCTTTCTTTTTCTTTGCTGGGGTGGGGGGCACTTTCTTTTTAGGTAAAATGGGAGGCGGAAACCAGATTATCTGAAAGATCCCATTAAAGGACTCTGTGAGTCAGGTGAGGAATCATCAGCCTTGCTTCACGTGACTGTGGTGAGTTACCGCAAATATAAACTTGTGACGGGTAAAGCATGCTTGGAAATAACCTTTAGAAAGTAAGTGGTGGGTGGGGGTGTATGAGCGATAGTGGTGCATTGGAAGGTGATGAGTTAGAAAGATAAAAGGGGAGGACTCTGAAAGAGGCAAAAAATAAAAAAGTGGAGACTCTGAATCAACCGGAGGGAGAGGCGGACAGCTGCTGTGGGAGAGTGCAGGGCGTGGGGGGGGGGGACAGCCCCCCCCCCCCCCCCCCGCCCCGGGCAATGCTTGCCAACACTGCTGTTACCGCGCCTCAGTGTGGACACTGAAAATCCTCCTAGGATCACACGAGGTTTTTACTCTCTAAAAACAGATAGCTGAATGCATTGATGTAAAGTAATACAGAGATCGGCTCTGAATACAAGTCAGGTAGGAGTTTCAATTCAACAAATACTCTGATTCAGGGGCGCCTGGGTGGCTCAGTCGGTTAAGCGTCTGCCTTCGGCTCAGGTCATGATCCCAGGGTCCTGAGATCGAGCCCCGCATCAGGCTCCCAGGTCAGCAGGGAGTCTGCTTCTCCCTCTACCCCCTCCCCGCTCCCCCATTTGTGCTCCTCCACCCCCCCCATGCTCTCTCTCTCACTCTCTCTGTCTCAAATACATAAAATCTTTAAAAAACCCAAAAAACAAATACTGAAAGTATAAAGAGCAGTGTCCCGCTAAATCCCCCTTCAAGGGCTTTTTCAGCTGAAGACAAGAGCTTCCCCCTGGTTACGTGGAGCCTCCAGGAACGCCGGGCCTGGGCGGGAAGGTTGCCACCTTCTGAAGTGGAAGATTCACCTTTTCCCCGGGCTTATCTCTTGGTTTGTAGGAGTTCCTGTCCTGGGGAAGCAACCTAGGACAGAGCCCAGGGTGCCGCGGTGAGAGGCTAGCTGGACCCCACCTCTCTCAGGACATGTGAGGGGCAGAACACCGCACTGGCGGAGGGCCAGATGACAGAAGGAGTTCCTCAGGAAACACATTAGCGTTTTCCTCTGCCCTCAGCCCGGGGAGGCCAACAGAGGGAGAAGTCATGAAGAACCCGCTCAGAGGGAAAGGGGATGGAGGGATGGTGGGAAAGGCCAGCCCCGGGGAGGGAGTAGGAGAGCTTGGGAGTGGGTCATGTTTTAGAAGGATCCACAGTTCCGCACCACAGCGCCCCCACGTAGAGGCTCTGGGGTGCAGCCAGGAAGGCTGGATCCAAGGCTCTGGGACTCCCAGTCTACAAAGACCCTGTGTCCAAGCTTGGCCCAGGAGTAACAGAGCCCTCCGAAAGTCAAGGACCATCTTGACCTTGACAGTGAGTTCATGAGTCACTGTCCCTGTCTCAGTCCAGGAGGGCTGCTATAGCCACGTTCCATACACTTGGGGGTTCAAACAACAAACAGTTATCTCTCACAGTTGTGGAGGCTTGAAGTCAGACCGAGGCCCCGGCAGATTCGGCGTCGGGTGAGGAGGGGAGAGTGGCCTCGTTGCTCAGTTTCTCGGGCCCAACTCCGGCTCGAGCCCTGTCCTTGGCACGCACACACACACACTTTCTTCTGCTTGGAACTCACCTTGTCAGTTCAGACCCACCCTTCAGGTCTCAGGTTAAATGCTCCGCTCTCTCCCCAGGTTCCAGGCTGGCTCTCTTGTTATTCCCTCTCCAGCACACTCCCTGCGGGGGCCCTTCCCAGGGCTTAACAAACGCACGGATTCCTCGCTAGCCCTGAGCTCAGGGCTCAGGCGCGCGTCTGTCTTGTTCGTTGCGGTACCTCTGGTTCCCAGCATGGCGCTCAGAATCTAGTCTTCCTGCCGAAATAGGAGGGGCAGAGTGACTCTACAGGGAGATAATGTTTTAAATTCTCACCCAGTGGCATCTCTTTCCTGGCAACTCCTCCCTCTCCCTGCCCCGCCCCCCTCCCCCTTCACCATGAAAACAAGAGAAGCTGAGGCCGGTCCCGCCATGGCAGGAGAAACCCATCAAAACCAGAAACAAATCCTGACAACATGAAACTTTTTGTGGTGATCATTATCTTGATTGTGGCGATGGTTTCCCAGATGTATACATAAGTCAAAACTTATCAAACGGTACACTTTACATATGTGCAGTTGATTGTAGCCAATTATCTCTCAATCAGGCTGTTAAAAAGTAAAGCATGGTTTTTGAGTTGGTTCTCAGGTGGGCCTATGAATATTTAAAGCCGAGATAAGTTCTGAAAGCCTAGTGCTTCAGAAGGGAAAGAGGCTTCTGTATCCCAGACTTGGTTTAAACTCCCAGGTGCTGGATGTGGAGGGTGAGGGACTCTGGAACTAGAGTTTCGCTCAAACTCTGGCTGGGAGCACCTGGGGGCTAATAAGTCCTCAGGAGATGTTACTGCGGGTGTCGGTCCAGAGAAAAGAACACTGGTCTAGAGTATAGAATGAGTGAGGAAGAAAACACAACTCTCCTGCCTCAGAAGAGAAGCAAACTTGAGGGGAAAGGAGGAAGACTTGCAGTGGACAGGACCAGAGCTTGGAGGGAGGGGGTCCCCACGGGATGCCCAGTGTTCTGTGATTCTGCCTCAGAGAAATTCCAAACGGCCGGTGGAAGTGGAGGGTGGATGCCTCAGAGAGGTCAGGGGACTGGAGAGCAAACTGCAACTGCCTGCCTCTTCCAGGTGTGGCCTGGGATACTAACCCTCCTGGGGAAGCCTGGAGCCTGGTAGTGTCCTGAGGGCTGAGCTCAGGTGAAGCCTCAGAGGCCTAGGGGACGTGGGTGTGGCCCTCGGAGGGCAGCTCAGAACTCCCACTCCTCAGGGAGAGGCCCAGTGGGCCAGCCGGGGCCTGTGGTTGGGAAGAGGAGGATAAGGAAGGCATGCGCCTGACAGCTGCCAGGATATCAGAAGAGATGCTCACATGGCCGCACAGGCCCCACTCACAGAGGCCGGGAGAGACGCACATTTTAGGCAGCCTCCCGGCACTTGGCTCACCTGAGGATCCAAGGTTGCTCACCCGAGGTTACCCAAAAGGGCATGATTTTTATTTTTATTTATTTATTTTTTAAAGATTTATTTATTTGAGAGAGGGGGGGGAGAGGTTGTGCACGTGAGCGGGGGGAGGGGCAGAGGCAGAGAGAGACTCTCAAGCAGATTCTGCACTGAGCGTGGAGCCTGATGTGGGGCTCGATCTCACGACCCTGAGATCATGACCTGAGCCGAAATCAAGAGTCAGACGCTCAACTGACCGAGCCACCCAGATGCCCGCAAAAGGCATGATTTTTAAATTGGAATTGACTAGTTGCTTTGGATTGGTGAGATTGAGTTTTCCACTCAGCACAAATGAGGGGTTAAGAGCTCAGTTAATTTTTTTTTAAGATTTTATTTATTTACTAGAGAGAGAGAGAGAGCACAGAGGGAGAGGGAGAAGCAGACTCCTCGCTGAGCAGAGAGCCGGGACGTGGGGCTCCAAGTGCGGAGTTGGCTTGAGATTCTCTCCCTTTCCCTCTGCCCCTCCCCACCGCTCTCACTCTCTCTCTCTAAAATAAATAAATAAATCTTGGAAAAAAAAAACAACAAGGCACTCTCTTTAAGAACACATCTGCACTCAAACTTACACCCCGCTCCACACTCTTTGATGACTGTGAGAGTAGCGTCTTCCATAATACATTTTCCCCCTCTCTGGCAAAACCTGAAAGGAGAAAAATACTCTACCTTCTAAATTGCTCACTGGAGTAACTGGAATGGCGTATAATAAATTCTTTTTTATAATGAAAAGGCAAGAAGCTTCTTTTAGAGTTTGGGGCATCCGTTGAAGAGGGTGATTGTCAATCATATTCCTGTCTTAAAGAGGGTTTAAACAGTTCCTCTGATCTTTTAAATATTCAAAAAGATTATTTTTGAAACTGATGTTTAAATGGAGAGAGGAGGATTTCAGAAGTTGCGGCTTCAAGGCCGGAGTTCCGGAAGCTGTATAGGAGTTATAAAGCAGTATCACAAAATAAAATTAAAGTGTCTGTAACTGTTAGGGGGAGATTGTTTTGTGCATGAAAGAATTTCTTAAAGGGCTCAACCATATCTTGGTGGACTAAAGGGAAAGGCAAAAACATTTTGCATGTAGATTTTATTTTAGAGGAATGATAGTGTCTGCTAGATCTTACTTCACAGGGATTTTTGGAAATCAAGGAAATACATGGGAATGTGCTTTGCTCCCTCTAAAGAGACGTGACATGTAAACCCAAGACACTATTATCTTAATTCAATAAAAGTTTATGGAAATGATATTAAATCACCTGGTCAATTCCAGTTTGTGCTCAAATTACTCTACACAAAACATTTTTCACTCACTGCATAAAAGGGTTGTAGCCCTGTTTCTTTTCATTTGTGAGAGCTTGAAATGAAATCAGCTCACTCCCCGGTAAGGAGGTGAAGAGCTGTCGGATGCTATGAGAAGGACAGTTGGAGCCTTGTGAGAGGACACCGGTTGTTACACCCGTATGTTCATACCTGGTGCCCCCCCCCCCCCTCCGCAGCCAGAAGCTTTCTTTTCTTTTTTTTAAATTCTAAACATCTGCTTGAGAAGTCGTATTTACATACTTTTTAAAACAAGCTAAGCGTGAGCTTGCTTTCCCAGCATGAATTGAGTTCAGGCTTTTCTCCCTTTCCCTCTGCCTCTCTTTTTTAAACAGAACCAAAGTACTGGAAACATGGCTTTCTCAAAACACTCTGAAACAGAAAGACGGAGTTCTCCTTGCCTTTCCCTCTGGCTCTGAGGAGAGGAAGCCAGTTCAGGGTTTAGGGCCCTGGAATTTTCTCTGAGCGGTCTCCAGCTTGGAGTGGGCTCTGCCCACGCGTTCCTTTGGGGCTGGGCTCTTCCGAAATAAGCCGGGCGATGTCTGTGGCCTGAGGGACACAGGAGTCTCCTCTGACCAGGTGAGGGGGGACCCTTGGCCTGGGTCCTTTCACACAGACTCCCCACCCCTTCCTGAACGCCTCGGGCTCCCTGTCACTTTGCACCAGCCACACCCGGAGATTCGCAGCAGTGCTGACGTCCACGCTGGCTTTGAACCCACCCGGGGATAAGAGGAGGGGCAGATTTTTTCCTCTCGATCCAGCTGCACCTCCTCCTGACCCTCTCCAACCCCAATTCATTTGCTCTGGTTTGCCCGGATTCTCCTTTCTATGTTACACAATTGGCAGCGTGTGTCAAAGCTCCAGAAATTGCTCCTTCCCCACCTTGGCAGAAAGTTCCACACTCACCTGCTTGCCCTTGAAACATGCTGCCCCTTCTTAAATGCAAGACCACCTCAGTCCTTAACAGGACTTCACCAGGCCCTCCTTGGCAAGCTGGGAAAGGAAAAAATTCCTAGTTTGGCTGATCTGTGTTTTGCAGACTGTCCATAAGCAGTTTTTTATTTTTAAAGATTTTGTTTATTTATTGGAGAGAGAGAGAGAGATGGCAGAGAGAGCAGGAGCAGGGATGAGAGGGAGAAGCAAGCTCGATCCCAGGGCCCCAGGATCACGACCCGAGCCAAAGGCAGACGCTTAACCCACTGAGCCCCCCGGGCGGCCCTCACCAGCAGTTTAGGACACACCACCTTTGGCCAGAGCCTGTGGCTCCATTGAAGCACAAGAGTGAGCTCCTGGCTTCAAAGAAACGTTCATCTAAAGGCCGCTGAGAGGAGCAGGGCGGGCTGGCCTGCAGGAGCCGGGCAATGAATTCTTAAGGCCTGTCAAGCACAGCTCCTTCATGGGGTGACTGGGCCTGGTTTTATTTCGTCCTTCTCAAATTCTGGCTAGAGTTTGTACTCGTGTTGCCAGCTCATCCTTTCTGCCCGTAAAATAATAATGCTAGCAATAATAACGAATACTAATAACAACAGTAGATCTCATTTACTCAGCACTTAGCATGAGCCCAACACTGGGCTAAATGTTTACCCTAAATTTTCTCATTTAATCCTCATAAACTCATAGAGGTTAAATAACCACTCCAAACCCATGCGAGCTAGGAAGCTTTGCTGGAATTCAAAACCCATTGAGGACTCTCTCTCTCTCAGACATGTGGCTTGGGGCCCTAAGAATAAGGGCCTTGGAGCCCTGCACTTTCAAATCCCCAGAGGACTGAACTTACAAAGGCTGTTCCACCCCAGGCCCTGGGTCACCGGAGGGCTGTCATTGTTAGCGAAGTCCTAGGTGCAGAGAAATGGCAAAGCCCTGTGCCCACCTCTTCAGGTCAAAGGTTAAGGGAAATGTCCCTTTCTCTCAAATGTTAGAAAATCAGTTGGGAAATTGGTATCAGAGGAAAGCAAAGTCTGCCTTTCCCATAGTAGATACTCAAAATTGCTTTCGGAACTCCAAGCAAGGATTCTTCCCTTGCGCTCAGTGGATGCCTGTGCTGTCCCTGGAAGGGAAGTGTTTCCCAGGCGTCTTTTCTCCCACTGTCAGTCTCCAGTTCTTGAGCTGTAGATTTTCAGGCTGTGAACAATTTGGGTGGAAAAGCAATCTCTCCCTTAATTTCTTTGTCTCTATTATCTTGCTATTTAAAACACTCCACGGAGCCTAAACGATTCATGTATTTGTGAACATTGTCATCATTAACATTAATATTCTGTTCTATTAATAGAAACACTTAGTGAATGAATCCTAAATCTCCAAATAGGAGAAACCAAAACAGGACAGGCCCTCGTCAGACTTTACACAGATGCAGATGGAGGGTTTCCTCTCGGGAGTTTTCGGCACACACTCTGACTTCCAGGCGCTGTGCTTCCACCATAGTGAGGTGAGCTCTGCTCAGCTGTAGCTTCTTCCCCTCTGGATTGTAAAACTAACCAGCTTTCTGCTGCTCCCCCTCCCCTCCTCCCTGCCCTCCTCCCCCCCCACCTCTCCAGGCCACGAATCCTGTGTCCTTTTACCTAAGTTTCCTTCAGGCCTTGTACATCTTTATCTCCGTTTTATTTCTTTGGCTACAGCTGTTCTGCTGTGGGGGCATCAGCAGCTACAGGTCATAATACGGGTAATTCAGACCAAACTGCCGCATGGATTCAGGTAGGGGACAGACAAGGGACAGCACTGCCCGTCCCCAGGTTGCTGGGTGAGCTAAGTGCCCAGCCCCAAACCGCTGCCAGCCATCACGCGGCTCACACAATCAACCCCGAGGGCAAGGGCCCAGAGCTGCTTGCAACCTGGGCTCCCTCCCCTCACGCATGCAGCGCTCTCGGGGCACCTCTCCAGGCCTTGCGCGGCACCCCCTTCCCAAAAGCCTGCCCTTTCTCCCTTCCCATGTGGTCAGGATCCTGCCCAGCAGATACCGGCTCCCTCATGGCCTCCCCCGCCCCCGCCCCGTCCTAATGACATCTCTCCCACTTCCGGTTTCCATCCCCTCCCACCCACCCTCCTTCCTGCCTTTCTTTAATATTTTATTATGGGAAACCTCAAACATATTCAAAAGTGGACAAAATGGTACAAGGAACCCTTGTGTTCCAGTTGCCCGGGTTCGACGGTATGAGCCCCCGGCCACAGGAGTTCCATCTATCGATTCCTCTCCCTCAGATCATTTCACAGCAAATCCCAGATTTCGTTCATGAATGTTTCAGGATGTATCTCTGAGGATTCTTTAAAAACAAACCAACCAACCCACAAACCATAATACTATTAGCATACCAAAGGCAATGAATGCTTCCTTACATCATTCAATTTCCCTCAATGTCTAAGAAATGTTTTTGTTACGGATTGTTCATTTATTTTTTATTTTTTTAAAGATTTTATTTGTTTATTTGACAGAGAGAGACACAGCGAGAGAGGGAACACAAGCAGGGGGAGTGGGAGAGGGAGAAGCAGGCTTCCTGCGGAGCAGGGAGCCCGATGCGGGGCTCGATCCCAGGACCCTGGGACCATGACCTGAGCCGAAGGCAGACGCTTAACCAACTGAGCCACCCAGGCGCCCAATACAGATTGTTTAAAATGAGAATCCAGATAAGGTCCAAACATTGCAGATAATGGATTTGTTAACTCGGCTGCTCTGAATTTATAGCTGCCCCACCCCTTCCCTAGTCTCTTCTGTTGAAGAACCTGGGTCACTGGGCTGGCGGGCTTCCAAGCCTGTAGTTGGCTGGTCACATCCGCTTGCTCTCCTCTCATCTCCCTCGGCCCTGGCGCTCCCGGAGTCAGAGTCAGCAGGTACCCTGTGGGGCTGGTTGTCCTCACGGCTTCAAGGGGCTTTGACTGGGGGCCGAGAGAGGAAGGGCCCAGCCGGGTTGCGGCTCTTTGAAGAGCATCTGGAGGCTTGCCCTGGAGGCAGGGTCCTCAGGGGGAGGGCATTCTCTTCTGGGTCTCTGAGGAAATGTCCTCAGAGGTCTGTGGCCACTGTGACTGAGTGTCCCAAACCTTTGGGGCCCAGCAGTGGCCCTGCATGGGGCAGCAAACTTCTCGGTCCGGCCAACACGGGCACTAGCCAGGCCCACGGGCCCCGGCGATGGCATCCGAGGTGACTGGGGAGGCTCACCACCTTCATTCTGGCCTGGCCTGGTTTTCTCCCATCGAGCTAAGGCCCAGCTTGGCTGCTCTTCCCGGAGTCACGGTCCCTTCTCTAAGCAAAAGCCCGTGAGAGGAAATTGCAGTGTTTGTACATCTTCATCTTTCTTGTCTCCCTGTTTCCTTCCCACCTGTGGGCCGGCGGAGGGACCAGCTGTTCTTCTAGTTCCCCTTTCTGTCTGGATTGCTTTTATGTGAATCTCCACCCACTGATACACCACAGGAGTGATAAAGGGGTGCAGATGATTCAAGATTGCTGTCTTGCTGAAAAACCCGTTTTGAAATGCAGAAGTCTGAACCCACCTATCCCTGCTTAACCACCTAATTCGATCCTGAAAATTTTGCTACTAAAGGATAAGCATTTAATGATAACTTTTTTTTTTCTCCCAAATTGTGGTGGGAAAAAATGATGATGTGTTTTCTCCCAACCCAAGATACCTTGGTAATGTTCACAGATAGAAAACTCTATCAATTGAACAATGAAAACAAGTTTATACAAGTAATAAACAACATGACGATAGATAAATCTAGTTTATACGTAAAATGGAATGTAACAGAGGTTTTTTTGAACTCACCAAAGGGGCAAGAGTGATTGATGGAAGAGGGCTGGAAGAGAGCGCTCCTTCTTTCTTCGTGTTTTCTTAAGTTTTCAACCTTTGGGCTCATCAATATTTTGCTCTCATGCTGTGCTTAAAGTATAGGCAGATAAACGTCGTTGGGGAAAAATAAAGGATTGAGCACAAGAGTTCTTGGAAGCGTGGGAACACTACAAGGCCACAACAAGCTGAAGGCGTAGGGAATGTACTTGTCCCCCTTTCTTGCCTGGTTTACTCTGGTAAGCTAGCTGGGTCCATGCAGACATGGTGTGCAATTCAAATCTGTTCCAGGTGGTACTCTTTGACAAGACACTGTTGTGTTGACTAAATTGCTGAGTGTGTTTTTGCCTGCCTGGGTGTCAAGATATCACAGCTTTTAACGTATTTATTTAGTGCGCTTTTGTATAAAAGGTTATTGTACTGGGAGAGAAAAAAAAAAAGAAGCCATTGTCCAAAACTGTGGTTTTAGGTTGAAAAGCTAATTCCACAGCCGTTACGTAAGGACAGTCTCCTATTACCTTGGTCTTTCTCTTGGCTTTTCTTCAGCAGTTGATGCTCTACTTTCCTTTCAGGCAAGTGGATGCTTCAGGTGGACTAGAGAGGTTAGGTTCTCAGAAAGCCAAAAGAGAACAGCCTATCGATACTTTCAATAGGCTTGAAATGTTATTACCAACATAGTACTCACCTGCTTCTCAGGGGACCCGAGCTAAATAGTGCTTTGAATTATTGATACACACAATAACATGGATGAATGCTCAAAAGATGCTGAGTGAAAGGAGCCAGACACAACAGAACACATACTCCATTTATATGGAATTTAGAACAGGCAGACCAATCCACGGAGACAGAAATCAGAATGTGTTCCCTGGGGGTTGGGGAGGGAATTGACAGGAAAGAAGCATAAAGGAATTTTGTGGGATGAATGCAACGTTCTTTCTCTTGTTTCGGATGGCGGTTCTACAGATGTTTGCAGCTGTCAAAACTCATCAACCTCAACATCCAAGATCTGTGCATTTTAATTGTACGTTTAAAAAAGTTTGAACTAAGTAGAAACACAAAAAAGGATTCAGGAGTCCCTTACATTAAATTGTTATTAAATGAGTTTGAATCAACTTCACATGCTCTGGGGTTGGAGGGCCTGGGTTCGAATCCCGACTCCACAGCTCAGTCCCAGCTGGAGGACACAGGGCAAGTTAATTCACCTCCCTTAGACTCTGTTTTCTCACCAACGGTGAAAACAGCACTCACCTCACAAGCGTCGTGTGGTAAATGGGCTAATGCCCGCAAAGCTCCCAGCAACTGGTGAGCAGGTATAATGTTCCGCTTCCTCCCTGAGCAGTTTTAAGGTCCCTCACTGAAACTCCCATGTACTTGGTGGCGTCCCCATTCACATTTCCCGGTGACCTCACCTCGTCCGCCCATCCCCCTCAGAGGCCCCGCTCCCTGGTCTCTCCAGGTGCCCGCACCTTCCAGCACTGCGGAGGTCAGACCCTGCAATCTCTCCCCTGAACGTCTTCAGTGTTTCCCCCTGGGTTCCGCTGCCTGAAAGTGATGGTGCCCATGGTCCAACCGCCTCCGAATCTGTTGTGTTTAGAACCCTCCTGCTGCTATCGAGGCTTCTTCCCAGTCCGGTTTCTTCCCGGTTCATGCTGACCTGGAATTCCTGTGGGTCTGGCTCATGCCTGGCCGTCCCCAGCCCTGCATCTTTGTTCACAGTAGTCTCTTTATATGAAACATGCTTTCCCACTCCTTCCATGTCGCAAGGGCTGGGAAGCCTTCCCTGACCCTCTGGCCTACGGTGACTCCTTCCTTGCCGGGACATTCTAGCTCTTTATTTAATTCAACTTTACTTTGTTCAGCATACATGAATCTTGGGTGGTTGTTCTTGACAAGTGCTATCTTCGCAGAGGAAATGTTCCACGAGGGAAAGGATTTGAAGCACTCCCGTGTTCTCCTCACTGCCATCCACTTAGGAAGTCCTCAACAAATGTTTGGTGAAGGTCTCTTACTGTTTTTTAAAATTTCAAAGCCCCTTTCATGAAGACAATCTCCAGAGATCCTCACAGCAACACTTTGAGGCACTAAAGGCACCTGACCTGCTTGTGATGAATGAGGAGCTGGAGCACAGAGAGGGAGGATTGTGCAAAGTCACACAGCTAGCCCGAGCCCCCAGCCGGGCTTTCTAACTCGCGCTACCCTCTCTCCATCATCCGGGCACTAATGAGCCAGGATGCTGCCCTGGTGTTCCGTAGTAACTCAGACTGGGCAAGGCAGCGCCGAGGTTAATGGTATCTAAAACTTACCACTGTGAGAAAAGAGCATGGTTACAAACCTCACGTCTATTGATGGTTGTAGTTAGCTTATTAAAATGCTTTTAGGGGTACTGGGGTGTTTCAGGCAGTTAAGCGTCCCACTCATGATTTTGGCTCAGGTCTTGATCTCAGGATGGTGAGAGCAAGCCCTGCATCAGGCTCTGCACTCAGTGGGGAGTCTGCATGAGATTCTCTCTCTCCCTCTCCCTCTGCCCCTTCCTCTCCCTAGTCCCATGCTCTCTATCAAAATAAAACAAAATACAAAATAAAATAAAATGCTTTTAAAAATGGTTAATAATCCTTGATGTGAGGTCCTGGCAAAGTGAGGGATGAGGCCACAAAGTTTCCCAAGAACCCCGCTTTAGGCCTACCACACCAGCTCCTGGCAAGGAGACTCGAGAAAGCCTCTCCAGGGCGGGAGTGAGTTCACCTGGAGAGGCATGGTCCTGAAATCAAACCCAGAGGAGGAGCAACGTCTTCTCAGGCCCTTTGAGTCAGCTGCTTCCCCTAGTCCCGGACACAGACACCCCCCTTGGGGCCACCGACATCAAGGCAGATAGGCCGCCTGGCAGTTTGGGGATAGCTCCAAGCCCTACAGAGCTCCCTACTTCCTGGAGTCGGTTCAACTTGCACGTTCCTTTGGTTCCATTTCTCGGGGGCAGTGCAGTGCCCTACATGAGGGTGTTCCTTTCCTCGGGCTGCCAGGACTAAGTGCCACAAATGGAAGAGCAGAACATGCACAGCAGAAATGTAGTGTCTCACAGTTTAGGTGGCTCCAAGTCTGAGAGCAAGCTGTCAGCAGGGCAGGGCTCCCTCTGAAGGTTCTGGCGGAGGCTCTGTTCCAGGCCTGTCTCCTCACTGCTGGTGGTTCTTGGGCTTGTGGCTGTGTCACTCTGTGTTCTCCCTGTGTGCGTGTCATTTTTATAGGGACGCCAGTCATACTGGACAAGGGGCCCGCCCTGCTCCCAGTATGACCTCATTTTAACAAACTGCATCTGCAACTTATTTCCAAATAAGGCCCCATTCTGAGGTACTGGTTAGGACTTTAACATATTAATTTTGGGGGTACAGTCAGTGTTCCTCAAATGTTAGTCACTTTTTTTTTTTTAAAGGTTTTATTTGACAGACAGAGAGAGAGCAAGCACGACCACGGGAGCGGCAGACAGAGGGAAAAGTAGGCTCCCTGCTCAGCCCAACGCGGGGCTCAATCCCAGGACCCTGGGATCATGGCCTGAGCTGAAAGCAGACGCCCAACCGACTGAGCCACCCAGGCGCCCCATGTTAGTCATTTTTTAAACCACCTTTGTGACTGTTCTCATGAATAATATGCCACCTATACTGTTATTTACTTGCTATTAGCTCTTGCGTCTTTACCTAAGATCATAATAAACTGTAGCTTAAATGGAAACCTAGTGTCAAATGGCATAAGGGAGTTAATGGTGAGCATAATACATGGAATACATAAATATAATCATAGCTAGCATAAGAAACATAAGTACATAAGTATTAAAATAAGGGTTTGTCAATATACTGCCCCAAATCATTTTGGTATCCCTCTGGCTGAGAATGCCGTTTGGAAAGCACATACATCTAATCTGGATGGGGGCTGGGAAGCGTTTCTAGAAATAACATCGCAAGCCCAGAAGGCACTCTCAGCATGAGGATTTCAGGCCCTTTGATAGGGTGGGAGCAGAGAGCCGCCACGGTCTACTGGGGTTTGGGCGGGAGTAAGAGAGGTCTAACTACTCTGCTGACCCAGTACCACAGATCAGAGCGACCTCACAAATCACATTTTATAGAAGAGAAAAAGGAGATGCAGAGAGGTGAAAGGCAGTCAGTACCAGGGCCAGGGCTGGAACCTGATCCTCTGTCTTCCCAGGGCCTCTTCAGTTTAGTTAACCCCTTGGTACTCTGGAGCCTCCATCGCCCAGGCCTAGAGCCTGTTTCTTTGCAACCTGCTTTAGATTAAAAATGCGTTTGGATTGCAGCTGCGCTCTGTCTTGTGGGTGATGAGGATGCACCAGGCGTTTCAAACTCTTTGGCCATCATGCATCTTTATGAACTAATTTTGATTTATTGTTATCAAGAGAAAGGTATGTCTTGGATGAAGGAAGTTCTCTTAATTGCCCTCAGACTGTGTGCTGGAGAGAATTCTGTGTTGTTATGTTGGTAACTTTTTTTTCTCGGTGAAACTAGTAGTAGTTACAGATGGTTAAAATTCACATAATGCTAAAAGTATGTGATAAAAAGTTGTCTTCCTAATTCTAACTTATAATACCCCCAATCCTGTCGTCCCGAGCGGTAACTGCTGTTACTGTTTCTTATGTATCCTTCTAGGGATGTGGAGGTGGAGGGGTAGCACCAGTGAACTATCTGAAAGAAATTTCGCTAGAATTAGTAACTTTGGGAAAAACCACTCAATCTTCACTGATCCCGTGTTTCTCCCCTGCCCCTTATGTAACTCACGTTCTTCCTTTTCTCATCCCCTTTTAATTAAGTTTTAACCCTTTTGTATTTCTGGGTTCACAATTCAGGAGAGGGACAAGGCAGGCAGCTTCAGCCGCTACCAGGGGCTCATGAAGGAGGTTCTGGCTGCACACATTCAGTGATTCACTCGGGAAGGGAGAGAAGGTGGGCAATAGCATTTATTCAGCAGGTACTATTCGACAGGCACTGGAAAATCTAACCTCATCAGGTGGGTGTTTTATTTCGTTTGTAGACAGGCACACAGCAGTGAGGGAGTTTATGTAACTTGCCTAAGTCCCGGCTTGTCTGCTTCCCAAGCTCTCTCGAACGTGCTTCCTCCTGGAGTGGGAACTGCGGCGGGCCAGGCCTGGGATTCCACCAGCGAGGGGACAGATGAACATGGTCTGGGGCAGATCTGGTTCCCTGCGGGATGTGCTCTGTCTTGATCTCCGTGGTCCTCCTGCAGCTGTAGGTGATCCAGGGATGTGATAAACCCATCTTGAGTGCGTGAATTCAACTCAGAAACATACAGAGCTGGCTATGCTGGTGGGATTCCCAGACAACCAGTTTTCGTGGGAAGTGGGGAATTTAGAGCCGACGTTTGTGATTCCGAAGTCATCAGAAAACATGAGCTGAGATTGTCAAACGAGGGGAGGTGAGAAGACAGGACAGAAAACCAGGGATCCGATTCATTCAGTGGGTGTGAAAGGCTGCCCTGGGGGTCTGTGGGATTCAAACCTGAGCCAAGGGAGAAAAATTCAGGAAGGAGGGTTACGGCATGGAGTGCTCTAGAGTCTGAAGATGAGCTTCTAGAGGACACTATTGGCTTTGATGATAGTGATATTTGGGTGATTGGGTTCAGTGAAGTGGCAGAAAGGAAGCCAGACTTGTGTGTGTGTGTGTGTGTGTGTGTGTGTGTAAGGCAGGAAGGGGGGGCAGAGAGAAAAAGAGGGAGACAGAAGTCCACTTAATGTTCATGTTCACCTCGTGTCTTGTTTTTGGTCTACCGCAACTTTATGAGGTTAGATTTACCAGCCTCTATTCTGAAGCCTGGCATTTCTCCCAAGAGCACCAGTTCTGCCTAATGAGGGCAACTCAAGTGAATCCACGGGAAAGAAAAAGCAAAGTGATATTTTAATTTTATCCAGCCTGAAATGCAAGGAATGTGCCTGCAATTCTGAATCACAAATGTATCAGTGCATTATTTTATGGAATAGAGATGTGTTCTGCCCAAACTGGCTGTGAAGTGAATAAACATTACTTTTCTACTGAATTCAGCTATAAAATGACTAGAAATCTTCCCACAGGGATTGGGGGGGAAAAAAAAAGAAAGAAAAGAGAAAAAAGCAGAAACTTGCTGCCAGAGGGAAGAGAAGAAATGGGCACGGAGCTGACTTTGGTGGGCTTGTGAAGTACAGAGGTGACTCTGTGCTCTCTGGGACTGATCTGTGTTGCTTTCTTCCACATACCCCAGCCTGTTAGGCTCACTCACATTTCCTCCTGCTTTGTTCTCCTTGTTTTCCATTTGAGGGGCTATTAAATCCAGTAGAGCTGCATGCAATATTTTGCTTTACCTGGGTATTGGTTGTATTAACCCAGTAATTTCCTACATCATCAACTGGTAAATTCACAATTATGTATATCAAGTTTCCTTGGACTGGGAGGTCGGATCACACAGTGGTTTAGCCCATGAGCTTTGCAGCCACACAGATCTGGGTTTGAGACCCAGCTCAGCTATGTAGCAGTTACATGAGTTTGGATCTATTAAAACCTCTGGGTCTCAGTTTCCACACCCATATGATGAAGATAATACATATCTCAGGGGATTTTAGAAAGGGTTAAATGAGATTGTATGTATACATATACATACATATATTTTCATAAGTGTGTTCCATGCCCTGTGCTGAATATTTACAGAGTAGTGATTGTGGTGGTGATTGTGGGGATAATGATGATGATTACAATGATGATAATAGTAATACAGAATCTTGTCCTAGTAGATTACCCTTTTTATTCACTAAACAAATAAGCCAACAAAGGAGAAAAAGAAGCCCTAAATGTTCTGCCACAGAAATCTACTATTGTTGCCCAAATGTACATAGTTTTCAGCTTCCTAGAATTTCAAGCCTTTGACATTAGTACTTCTAAAAGAATTTTACCCCCATTTGGAATGTCAACTTAAAAAAAAAAATCTACAGATAAGAAATGCTACCATATGCTTGAGAACCCCCACCTTTGGCAAGTCACATCATCACCCAAGAATGTACTGCTCAGGGTGTCTTGTTACTTTGTTAGTTAAACAAAATGTGGCAAGAACCCTGGAATGTGTGTGCTGGCCCACGTGCACCTGTTTGCACACGTGATCGTCAATGAAGTCACTCATCTTACAGGGAGTGGCAGGAAGGTGTAGAGGAAGGGTTCAGAACCCTGACGAGGTCACTCCCTCAGCGGGTGACCTTGGGCAAGTCACTGAACCTTTCTGTGTCTGTTGCCTCACCTGTAAACTGGGGCTGATTATGTCTCTCCTACAGGGCTTATCCTAGGGATAGAGGTGAGAGAAGGACACATACGTAAGGAACCTGGCAGGGGGACAGCGCATTGGCGAGTCCTCACTTCCGCTTCTCAGGGCACCTGGTGCTACCTTTACCAGTAATTCAGAATACAGGTAACTGCAGTTTTCAACACTAGCAGACAGAGACAGTGACACCCATATCCAAACTGCATGCAACACCTGAATCAAACTCTTGCATTCAAAATAGGAGATCCGTTCCAATTCTAGTAACTTGACTATGTTGTTAACTAACCTCAAAGGCTAATCATACAGTGAAATTTATCAGTGCCCCACTGCCTCTCACTAATCCGTAATCACCGGTTTTTCCCTTCCCTTGCCTTTGGATCCCCACTGCCAGGATGGATTTCAGGGCCATCATTTAATCAGTTCCTTGTGAGAGCCCTTAATTCTCTGGCCTTTCCCTCGGCCTCCTGACTATGTGGCCCAGCACAGTCCATTCTTGGTTGCTGTCTGTCTTCTCTTCCTGCACCTGAGCAGCTGAACATGCTGGAGAAAGTCATTCAAGCTGGATGACTAGTTTCAGTTTCTTTTAGCTCAGAGCCCCCATCTCCACATGGGCGTTCCACACTGGTCACTTTCCCCTGAGATGACCATTCCATGTTTTCTCTCCTCTCAAACCTCCCACATTCCCTTTCTGCCTCCTAGAAGGTGATTCTGCTTCGTTCTTTACTCAGAAAATAGAAGCTGTCAGATGGTGCCAAATCAATGGTCTTCCTGCATCTGCACCAGCCCCCGGGCTCCTCCTTCCCACTATGACAAAGCACTCTTCCTACCACAGGCCTGTCCCCATGTGCTCCATCTAAGTGCTGCTTCAACTTCAGTGTGCACATGAGTCACCTGAGGAGCTTGTTAAATGCAGAGTCAGATCCAACAGGTCTGGGCCTGAGATTTTGCATATCTAACAAGCTCCCAGGTGATGCCAATGCTTTGAATAGCAAGACCAGATTCTTATCCCTTCATTCTTTTTCTGGTCATTCTCATCATCATAAGGAGGCTCTAGCATGTTTCATTTTTAAAACCCCTCTTTTGATCAAATCTCTCACACTACGACCCCATTTTCTATATCTCCTTTCAAAACAATTCTTTTTTTAAAAATTTTTTTATTTATTTGAGAAAGAGAGAGTGAGTGTGTGAGTGTGCTGGGGGAAGAGCAGAGGGAGAGGGACAAGCAGACTACGCTCTGAGCTCGGAACCCGACACGGGGCTTGATCTCAAAACCCTGAGATCATGACCTGAGCCGAAATCAAGAGTTGGATGCTTAACTGCTTAACCGACTGAGCCACCCAGGTACCCCAAAGGGAGTTGTTGTTTTTTTGTTTTTTAAGTAGGCTCCACACCCATCATGGAGCCCAACGCAGGGCTTGAACTCACGACCCTGAGATCGAGACCTGAGCTGAGATCAAGAGTCCCACACTTAACTGACTGAGCCAACCAGGGGCCCCTAAAACAATTCTTATTGAAAGAATTTTCTACCGAGGCTGCCTATATCCATTCAAGTTTTATCTCCTTTGTTATGTCTTTATTTTCCTTCTGATTTCAAAAGTAATCCACACTCATCATAAAAAAACTTAAGCTTACCAAAATATATCACACAGAAACTAAACCCTCATCCCCTCTTATGTAAGGCTTACTATCTGTTTTTTACATTAAGTTTTTTTTAATTTGGAAAAATATTTACATATAGAAAAGTCCAGATGATGATGTAACAGGCATCCTGTGTTTTCAACCACCCAAAATGTGTTAACATTTGTCATAGTTATTGGCTTTATAGCTCCTTAAAAAAAGAAACGTATCATTAGAGGTAAAACTGAAATCTTGTCTGTCTCCCTAGCGTTGGTCCCTCCCCTCCCCAAAGGCAGCCATCAGCATGAGGTTCATGTGCATGTTTATCAGGCCCAGATCATGGAAATGGTCATCTCAGGGGAAAGTGACCAGTGTGGAACGCCCATGTGGAGATGGGGGCTCTGAGCTAAAAGAAACTGAAACTAGTCATCCAGCTTGAATGACTTTCTCCAGCATGATCAGGCCTTCCCATACACAGATTCCCAACTTCACAGGAACCCCAACACAGCAGGGCTTAAAGAAGAGAGAAATGGACTTCTTTCTGTATGGAAGTCTGGGCAGGACGTCACAGTCCCTCAGGGCTCTGTGGTATTGGGGACCCAGGCTCCTCTGTCTTGGAGCCCCATCATCTCGCTGTCTAAGGTAGCAGGCCCAGTTCTTGTAGTTCAGAAGCAGGAAGGAAGGTGAACCCTGGAAGGGCTCTTACCCCGGAGAGTTTTCCCTTGTGTGAGCTCTACTTTGCCCACACTTCTGCTTATGGTCCATTGATAATTCTAGCTGCTCTGTCAACCTCGTCATTCCTCAGAATATTTCCTCTGCCAATGGCATTTTTTTCCCCACCAGTAGTATAGATTATATTATTTTTAAAACAAATGTTTTAAAGTCAATGTATTAAAATGTCATCTCTGGATATTTGAGTTGGGACGGTTGGTAAGCCATGTGGTTCATCCACAAGGCTTGTTCCTGCTCTTCTTTCTCTTCCCATTTTACCCGTTTTACACTCACTCTGAGTGGCATCATCCTCTCCTAAATCACATCTCTTCCCATACATGGATTCCCAACTTCACAGCTACATTCTGGATACTAAGCTTTCCTGACGGTGCGGCCAGTATGTCCAGTGGCCAGACATCTCTAGTTGGATGTATCCGAGGCACTTCAATCTCAACATGTTCAAAACTGAACTTTTTCTGCTCGTTGTTGCTCCATATTCTTGGGTGCGGCCCTTGTCGACCTGGTCCCAGCCGGCTCGCCAGCACCACACCTACATTCCAGGCCATGGAAAGTGCAAAGAGGGAGTGTGAGGCCAGCGACTTCCTCTTACAGAATGAGATCTGGAATTTGCGGCCGTCGCTTTTGTTCACTTCCTTTGGCACTGGTATTAGTTATTGCTGTGTAGTGGGGCACTTCAAAACTTTGTGGCTGAAATCGATACCATTTATTACTGCTCACAAACATAAGGATCAGGTGGACAGCCTGTCTGGTCTTAGTTGGGTTGATGCATGCAACTGCTTGTCAGCACTAGGTTACTTGGTTCTGCTGATCTTGGCTGGGCTATCTGGGATAGTGGGGGATGGGTTGGTCTAGGACTGTCTCAGCTCATCTCCACATGGTCTCTCATCTTCTGACAGCCTAGCCTGGGACTTATTTTCAAGGCATGGAAGGGTTCCAAGAGAGGTGGGAAGTGCACATTACCTCTGGAGACCCAGGCTTGAAACCGGTGCAAGACCACTTCCCCTGCAGTCCACTGGCCAAATCAAGTTGTGAGGCCAGCTCTGATTCAGGGGGTGAAGAAAAAGAAAGACTCCTTTTTTTCACGGAAGAAGCTGCAAAAATGTGGATACTGGAAGGACTGAGATTTGGGACCATTTTTTATAATGAACCTCTTACAGGAAGACCTGGCTAAGGTGGTCATGTGTCCCGCAAAAACTTGACGGTTCCACTTATAAAACGAAGAAAGGGAGAATGTGTATGAGGGATAATTTATAGACTCTGCCTCAGAAGGAATTATAGTTCCCTATTCATCTTCCCTAAATGGAAGCTACACTCTCAATCTCTTGCTATACATAATATCATCATTCTGACAAAATTTCTGTTCTTAACCAGTGCACAAATTTTTGATTTCTCTTGACTCTGGTGACCCAGCAACTTACTCCTTGACCTCTTAATCCATAAAACAAATCAAGTTAAGGTGCTTACAAACATTTTGGAGTTTAATACATCTAGTCTTTAGGCTAATTCTGCAGTGCCCAAGAGAGCAGTATTTTTATCTAAAACCTACTTTTTCTCTATTTTACTGCACTATTTAAAAAATCCCAAACAATAACATTACCATTCCTCCAAAGTCCAACAGACCAAATCTGGATTGACAAGTACATCCTAGTATTTTATTACGTACCACTAAGAACACAGAAGAATTTGGGGATTCTTTAATAGGGACAGATGTTTTACATTTAAGTAAAAATGCATAGTCATGCTTGAATTTAAAGTAATTTCCTCATTATTGTTTAAAGTGAATGGGGTCTCCTGGGGATTAATAACAGCTTCTGGAGTTTCTCATCATAGGTTTTGAATAACTGTCCATAGCTACTCTGATTTTTAAGTCATGGTAGTTGGAAGCTGCCTGGCGCACATGCAGTAGTCACGAGCCGTCCATCTGAAGGACAGAGGCTCAAACTGTCCAATTGCATGGCGGTGGCCATCTTCATTTATTTGTTTGCCAGTAGTTTCAAGGGGGAGACTGAACAATGAAGAATGTTATCATGTTGTTTCTAGACAAGCTCAGCAGAGGCAGGCTGTACCAGGCGAGCGTGACCTCTCTCTACCCCTTTGTACTGCTCTTGCACTACAGATTAAACAGAGGAGTCTGGCTGGGTGTTTCTGTGTGCTCAGTAGTACCAACTGTAAAGCATCTGTTCCTTTTCTATTGCAGAGCTTGACAGAATTTCTCAGGAGATCTAAATTTCCTACAAACCAGGACGTGATTGTCATCCTGAACTCTGACCTCCCATCCAATTTTTAAAAAAAAGATGGATGAGAGCCTAATGTTGTGTGGGAGAAGGGGATAATGTAAAGGTGGGGTTAGGATTCTTACCAGCTCCAAAAGATGCTCAGGTGACCGGGTAAGGTTTTTGTCTGTAACCAGGACTGACACCAGGAGATCCGGAGCAGCTGGGGTTTGTCCCCACTTTGACGATGTGGATTCACAAACGGGGAAGAGAGAGACATGATCACATTATCTCCTCCATTTTCCTGTGCGGCTCTGATACATTAAGAGATTTTAAAATTCAGGAATTTCAGGACGCCTGGGTGGCTCAGTTGGTTAAGCAGTTGCCTTCGGCTCAGGTCATGGTCCCAGGGTCCTGGGATCGAGCCCCGCATCAGGCTCCCTGCTTAGCAGGCAGCCTGCTTCTCCCTCTGCCTCTGTCGCTCCCCCAGCTTGTGCTCTCTCTCTCTCTGACAAATAAATAAATAAAATCTTTAAAAAAAAATAAAATAAAATTCAGGAATTTCCCTGTAAAGAAAATCCTCTCAAAAAGTGTATTGTGCATAAGATTACCTCAGAGAAGGGCACACATACCTTGAGTCATGTTTGAAGATGTAAAGGAAGATTGCAGTTGGCTTAAATCACTCATATGCATCCGAACCAGGGAATGAGTGAAGGTGGCCGGCTGTGAGAGCCATAGAGAGTGGCGAGGATTCTTCAGACTGTAGAGTGTGCGTCTCTTTTAAAAGGATAACTGTATATCAGGGAAGACACTCCTCCAAACTGGCCCTGTGCAATGCCTGAGACTGACGCTAAAATTTAGTATTAGCACAAAAGCTCGAATGACCAACAGCCCTGGTTTGTCCCAGACTGAGGGGGTTCCTGAGACAAACTCTGTTTTAAAACAGGTATAAATAAAATCTTTAAAAAAAAAAAAAAAGGCGGGGAGTGCTTGTGTGGCTCAGTTGGTTAAGCATCTGCCTTTGGCTCAGGTCATGATCCCGGGGTCCTGGGATCGAGCCCTGCATCGGGCTCCCAGCTCAGCAGGGAGTCTGCTTCTCCCTCTGTCCTCCCCCTCCCCACCCCACTGGTGCTCTCTCTCTAATAAATAAATCTTAAAAAAAAAAATTAAATAAAACCAGAGTAAGTCCTGGCCAAACTGGGATAAGCTGCTCACCCTAACCCACATTACCAGTGCACACGGTAGAATGTGAGAGTGAAAGGTGCCTTGTGGAGAGGGCATGTTCCAGGCTCAAGGAGTGGGTTAGCTCCCCACAGGTATATGGGTGTACTACTAAAGCAGGTCCTCAGAGGCCAAGCTGCCCTGAGTCCCTGAGAGCGTCAACTCCAAGACATTCCAGATCTGATGTAGCTTTCAGTGCTATGGTTCAGAATATAGTTATCCTATACTCTGCTCCAGATTTCCTCTGAGGACAGCTGCAGGACTCAGGACACAGGGTGTGCCCCTATGGCACAAGAGGTTCCGCCCCACATACCAGAGACCCATACAGAAGGGACATCTTGACAGTGTTATAAAGCCACCTTGAAATAAAATGCATAGGTAGGTCAGGATTCTCTGGGAGGGCTTTTTGTGCAACTGTTTTTGGTGTCAACTATGGACATACCTTTTTTTAAAAACACAACTTATTGGTCGCCTGGGTGGCTCAGTTGGTTAAGCGACTGCCTTTGGCTCAGGTCATGATCCTGGAGTCCCGGGATCGAGTCCCGCATCAAGCTCCCTGCTCAGCAGGTAGTCTGCTTCTCCCTCTGACCCTCCCCTGTCTCATGTGCTCTCTCTCTCAAATAAATAAATAAAATCTTTAAAAAAAACCCCCACAACTTATTATAGAGACATTTAAAAATTGCCATGCCTGGCAATAATTAATGGCCCCTTTTACTGCAGTACTGAGATACAGAGAAGTTTGGGGGTCTTCTAAGGGACATGTTTCCCATAGCTGGTCAAGTCTTAATGTGGCACCTCTAAGGTTAGAAGTGCTGTTTGGTCTTCCATGTAATACCAGGTCCACATTTCCTTTAACATTTTTTTCCCAATTATTGAAGATGGCAAAATTCTTACTACCTAGAAATTGTATGGCACCTTGACTCTAAGGCTGAATTATGACAATTTGTTTCTATAGTATGATCTCATAGTTAGAAGAAAGGTGCATGTGGTTTTGTATAGCAAGGCTCTGGTGTCACATGCTTGGTGGAAATCTCACTTTGGTACCCTGATCATTGTGCATAAACGAGGGCCACTGTCAGTCTGTCCAGAATGTTATAACAAAACACCACAGACTAGGTGGCTTATAAACCATAGAAATTTACTTTTCATGGTTCTGGAGGCTGGAAGTCCAAGATCAGGGTGTCAGAATGGTTGGGTTCCAACGAAGGCCCTCTTCCTGTTTGCAGACTGCCGACTTCTCACTGTGTCCCCACATGATGGAAAGGAGACAGGGAGCCCTCTGGGGTCTCTTTTATAAGACTATAAGTCTTTTATAAGATATTAATCCCAACCAGAGAGCTCTGCTATTATAACCTAATCACCTCCTAATACCATCACCTTGGGATTAAGATTTCAACATATGAATTACGAGGGTTGGGGGGTGGGGAGGGATACAAATTTTCAGACCATAGCAGCCTACACATCAAAGGGCTATGCTGAGGTTTTATTAGGTAACTTATGGCGTGATACACAGTATATTCTGAATAAATATTTCCTTTCTTCCTAATTCCGAAACCAGTGTTGTAGGATGAACTTCTAGGTTGACTCTCTAATCTTGGAATAAGAAAAGATCGACTACTTCTGCACTTGCTATCTTCAGTGGATTCCTGTAGAAGAGATGAAGAATGTTGTATTTATTTGTAGTTTTATGACAAATTAAGGCCACAAACTTCTGAATTATTTAAGATCAATAAATATCATTTCAAACTACTTTCTCAATGACCAGTGGTCCTGCCTCTGTCAAGGATCTGCCAACATTTTATTTAACAAATTTATAAAATACTATAACTAGCAATAACTGGCATGGAAAGTCAAATATTAAGGTACAAAATCGCTCCTGAATTTTAGAAATGCTATCCCCATGATCATTAGTGAAATGACTTATGCTTTCTGAGTGCTAAACTACTCCCAAATCTTACTTTACAAACATTTTTGAAAACTTAGCTGGAATTGTATTGCCTGCTACAGTTACAGATTCCAAGTAAAATTACCATGTTATCTGGAATCTAGACTTAACAGGCTTAACAGTTGATTGACTCAACTAAGGATTTGTTGCTCTCTCTGGAGTTTCTCTAGCTTTCACATTTTGAGGGGAGGGTACATTTGTTTGTCATTAAGTATTTAGAGTTCATAAACACGGGGAAAGAAATGTTATAGACTTCCTATCAAATTGACATAAAATCTAAAGATGGCTCATGGGAAAGCAAACATAGATTTGTGACAGGATTTCCTATGAGAACTGTTATGATCTCTGGCTCCCAAATAACACACATTTTTAAATGATCTGAAGTATACCCATTTATGAGATGTAGATGTAATATACTGGATATATCACTTAAAATGTGTCCAACTGGAGTTGACTTTTTTGTTTTTTTTTAAAAGATTTTATTTACTTATTTGACACAGAGAGAGAGACAGCTAGAGAGGGAACACAAGCAGGGGGAGCGGGAGAGGGAAAAGCAGGCTCCTGGCTGAGCAGGGAGCCCGATGCGGGGCTTGATCCCAGGACCCTGGGATCATGACCCGAGCTGAAGGCAGACACTTAACAACTGAGCCACCCAGGCGCCCCTGGAGTTGACATTTTAAAAGAAGAAAAGCAAACTGAATTTAAACATTGTCAATAAAAGTCAGTATTAATATCGTAAGTCTGGTTTAATCAGTCAAAAGCAAAAAAAATCAGTTTAATAAGATTGCATATTAATATGGCTCAGTGCTTTTAGGATTAAAATTTTAAATCTAAGGTATTAAAGTAAATATAAACCTCTGTGGTCTGAAAGTCTATAGACAATAACACATTCTGGGTAATTTCCTAAAAATGACTCTTGTATTATATTAATTTTATTTTAAAAGAAAGAGATGTTAAACACACATCTGACCCCCCCCCCCCAATCCTCCGTCTATAGTGTTCTACGTATCAGGGACTGGCAAACTACCACTCACAGGCCAAATCTGGCTATTGATTGTTTTGATAAACAGTTTTATTGGAACACAGCTATGCCCATTCACACGTAGGGTCTGTAGTTCCCTTTGCTACGAGCATAGAGTTGAGTAGTTGGAACAGAGACCATATGGTGCTCTGGTATGCTGGAAAATGTCTGCAAATAAAATGAATAGTAAAATCATTATTAAAAAGAGAAAAAATACCCCTAGGTACTCTGGTTTAAAAGTTACCTTTTCAATATTTGAACAATATTTTCTTTAGGACTTCTCTTTAACCACAAAAACCTGCATCTTTTGACTCAGATATTTAAAATGTTTCAAATAAAGATTTTAAATTTGAATCAGAAATATTTAGAGGTGAATGATTTCCATTTGTAAATCCCACTATTTAGTAGTAAAGATGTTCCTTAAATGAGACCAACTGGTATGGTGGGCTTGTAACTGTAATTAGTGAAAGCAGTAGTTTCCAATATGCCCTGTAACACAAAGAACCCTGAATTTCGATCAGCATATCAGTATGTTTTTCAAACTGCACCACATACAAGTTTCCTCTGCCTCCTATAGCTACACCTAAAATAGTCTGAAGGTCAAAGCCAGACAGACATACCCTCGTCAGTGAATGTGTTGACCATGATTGACGCAACTGAGTTTACTTCTTCCACCAAAATTATGGGAAAAAACCCAAATCAAAACTCAAGAGTAATCACTATAACAATCTTAAAAGGAAAAAAGGAGAGAAATAAATTCAAAAGTGTTCAAACACAATGATCAGCTCAGACTTGACTTTCACTAGAAGGTATTTTTGGAGTCCCATATTTTAACTGTTGAGTAAAGAAGGTTGTAACAGAAAGGATGTCTATGAGAAAGTAATGTCCAGCTAATATGTAAAGTATTTGTGATCTGAAAGAACTGTAAAATCGTCAGGTTATTGACAGCTGGAGAAATTCCACATGCTAAGCAACTCAGCTACAAAGAAATATTAGAGGTTTCAGATGAAAAATAAACTTGAATCTGTAATTGAATTAGACAAGCCCTGCTGCACATAGGGTTACGCTGGTCACCAGGATACAAAGCAAACGCTGGGTTACCAGAAGTGCATTTATCAGCCACAGTGATTTATTGAGTGCTTTAATAATACAAGTGTACATCAACTGATCCACAGTCAAAAGTGGCAGGTCCCTAAGAAATTTACAAGCACTTTAAGTAAATCAAAATACATATTATTTTGTTCAATCCAACAGTCTTCTGTGTGGGGGACAGAAGGCTAGTGATAAACAGAGTCTCAGTAATGCACAGTGATTCTGATTGAAGCTTTTGTACAAAAAACTTGTTCCCAGTAGCATGCACCCACCAATAAAGACTTCAGTACAAAAAATTAACCCTAAGCACTACATTTAAGTAGAAATGAGATATAATTCTGAATTCGTGTTTTCCCAAAGATCACATAAAAGGAAAAAAATCAAAATAAAACAACAAAAAACAAAACCACACAGTAATACAAAGCTTTGTAAGAAAGCTCTTACTATTACAGATCCAACATTGTTTGCACTGAAAACAAAAGTTCCCATTCCATGTTAAGATGGGAAAAAAAACCCCAAATCTTTCAAGTTAATAGAAATCAAAAAAGGGAATAAACTGAGAAGGCAGGGGTTGGGGGGGGGGGGGGGGAGGGAAGAGAGAAGGAAAAGGAGGAAGAGGAGGGAGGGAGAAAGGAGTGGGGGATGGATGACATACCATCAGAAAAAGATTCAGAATTTAATAAAAATAAGAAAATAAGAACCGAGGTCCGGAGGGGTGGGTAGGGCTATTGATGCACTTGGTGAATGTGCTTGCACAGGTCCGGCGGGGGCAGCAAGCAGCAGGCCCCTATGTGGCATACCGCTTGGTCCACTGTCTGGCCATCCGGTCGTGCTCTGCTCTGTTGGTCATGTACTGTGTGGCAATGCTGCCCACCAGAGGGTCAGCTGGAAGGGAAGCAGAGTCAGGAGTCAGTAAACACCAGCAGCACTTCCTCTTTCAAAGCTGGGGGAAAGGAGTGTTGGAAAGCTAGCCCTAGATCAAGGAGTAGATGCAGAGGTGGCAGGAAGCTGCTGTTCTAACCTGGAACAGTGTCACTTCAGCAAAGACCTGTAAATGACCTGCCAGTGACACATCACTTTTCACACCGGCTGCCCACAGAGTCATCTACTTGCCCTTTTACTGATGGCTCTGCTCATTTCTTGACAGGTCGTACTCTCTCTCCCTGTTCCCACTGCACACTTCTCACCCCCCTCCGCTTGTTTTCAGGTAGCTGTTTCACGGAGAACTCTTTGGGAAGTGGTTCCGATGGCCTGGCCAACTCCTTTACCCTGGGGCTTAGACCCTAGGTGGTGGCACTCCCACCCCTCACTGCCTACATTGGGGGAGGCTTCAAGAGCCTCAGCTGAACACATCAACCTTAGTGAGAACCACTGACAATGGGGAAGATGGTCTACTTCTTCCTCCAAACTTGGAAATATCAAGATCCATATAGCTCTTTATTATAAAAATACCGGTAGATATTAAATAGCTAATAGTCACATCCTGAAAGTTTAACATACTAACTCCATAAAACTCTGAGGAACTGACACATCAGGAAACTGAAACACTAGGGGCAGGTAGTAAGTCACCCGCCTAAGACAGAGTAAGCGGTAGAGCCAGGAGCCCACACACACTGAGCCTAGGGCCCACCATGCGCTGCTTGGGAGATTGCTTTCCACCCAGATAGGACTGAAAAAAAAAATGAGAGCAATTAAAAATAAAGTTTGTTTTTTTTTTTTTTTTGGTTTCTGGGGGTCCCAGAACGCATCCCTTTCCCTTCATTCTCTACCTTCACTCCTTCCCTGATTTTTATTTCCTCTGCTTTTGGTGTTGAGAATTTGAGTGTATTAGATCTAGTGGATAAGAAGGAACCAAAATTAGCAAACAATATGTTAAAGATGAAAAAAGTAAGTAAGTGTGCCTGTGGTCTAATACAACCTATAACGTGGGAAGATTCTGAGACTAACCTGGTAAGATACTCATGGTCATACCTTCTCAGTATTAGAGGTGCAACAGAAACACCACCTTTTAACCATCTGCTGAGGCTGGTACTGCTGAAGCTTTTCCAAGCCCTCTCTCTGACTGACAAGATGCTGCTCACATTTTAACACACCTTGCTCATGTGTTCTTGGACTTGTGCTAAGCTTGTTACATTTATTCTAGGGAGAGGCCAGTTTCTTACATTCACTTATATCACACACAATTTAAACAGACTACCCAGTGTATGGGTTTGTTCAGAACTTTTGCCTCTCTGCTCACTCTGTGCTTCTCCTTCACTTGCCCAAATGCTGAAACTGACACCATCACATAAATCAACCAGGTTCAAGAAGATTTAAACTAGTAATACCAAATGCCTGGAATCTGATTAAGATACTTAAAAAAAATGTGGTTTTTCAGTTCAGATTAAGTAATGACTTTAGTCTAAAGGGCCAAAGAGAGGTCTGAGTCACATTTCTCCACCTTTGAAAAAAAAATCATCTTATTCCAATTTTTGGCAGTCTAGAATGCAAAAGTTTGAGTAAAAAATAGGTATCCTCAAAAGCTGGAGTCTACGTCACTCAAGACAGGTGTTTAATTGAACAGTATCTGTATTAATGAAATGCACTGAAGATCCATCTGTGCTTTCTAACTCACTGATTGAGGTAAAGGATAGGCTTAATGTCAGAATGACCAGTGATGTTCATGCTCTGCCTTAAATCGTATCCTCACAGTGTGGGCAGATAGGGAACAAGACAGGTCTGTCATTTCAGCTCAAAGGAGGAAGAAGGGGACAGATGAAGGAAAAGGAACAGGAAGCTGTGGGTGGGAAAAGGTGTTACAATCAAGTGTTAATATTATTTCAGTAGGGGAAGAAGGGAGGAAAATCTCAAAACAAGTTAGAACACTGATAAAATTAACATGCATTGTGCAAAGTTTTTTTGTATGCTTAAACAATTAAGATTAGATTTCTTTCATTAGATTCCTTTTACCTTTTCAAGTTTGATTTTAAAAAGAATATTTTTCCACCTGTAAAATTATACATGCTAACTATAAAAGCAATATTACTAATAAAAACTGCCTCAAACAATACACAAGACAGAAAACTGTAAATGAAGACCATCTGTAAATTTACTCAGAGAGAAGTACTGTTAACATTTGCCTTATATCTTCCTGGAATTCTTCTCTAAACACACAATTAAAAAAAGATTAATTTATGGTCTACTTCTGTAATGTTAAAAACTCACTATATGGCAAATAACTTTTTATATCAATAATTACAAATCTACTTCATCATTTTTAGTATTCACCTGAATAACCAACTTCTTGTTTAGAGACATTTAAGTTTCTTCCAATTTTTGGCTTTATAAACAGTGCTGTGAGGAACATTACTGTGCATACACTTTCACAAATTTATGCAAATCTGAAATTTTTTAAAGTATAAATGAAAAACATAAAAGTATAAAATGAAGGAATTTAAAAATCACATGTTATTAACCAAGTATGTCTCAGTGCTAAAATGTGTTGCTGAATAAAAGTTAAGATTGTCAGTTAGTCAACCAAAACTATGTAATATAGGGGCCCCTGGGTGGCTCAGTCAGTTGAGTGGCCAACTCTTGATTTTGGCTCAGGTCATGATCTCGGGATCCTGGGATCGAGCCCTGCATTGGGCTCTGTGCTCAATTCTGCTTGAGGATTCTCTCTCTCCCTCTGCCCCTCCCCCTGACTCGTGTTCTCTCTCTCCTTCTCATATAAATAAGTAAATAAATACATCTTAAAAAAAAAAAAAAAGGAAAGCAAAATACCATTAGAAAACCAAAAACAAAACTATGCAATATATATGTAGCGAATGACTATCACAGTGAATTTAATGGAATAAGACACACTTTTTGTAGTGTATTTATAATTACGAACCTAAGTAAAGATGAATCTTCTTACACAGGTTTCATATTTCATGGACAGTTACGCCAGGGATGTAATAACAGTCTCTAAACATAAATTACTTGCTTATTTCTCTAACAATTTCTTTCTAAAAAAGAAGGAAAAAATTCCTTTTGGCTTCCACATTATTACTTTGGGTTTCCACATTATTACTACTTTCCCAAATCTTTACTGATCTTTGATATTATCCTCTATCAGTCTTCTTCTTCTTTACTAAAGAAAACCCACAAAATTTATCAGTGGATAAGTAAATTAAAATTTAAGTCTTCTACATTTTTTGCCTTGTTCACAGCAATTATATGAATTTTTGAAAAGAGGAGCATGTTTATGCTTACAGCACAGGGTTGGATGATTTTAAGCGCTTCATTCTCCCAAATACCAATGCTGCATATATTAGAGATTCCCTGAAGCTGAGGAATAGGATTTACAGCATGGGCAATGGAAAATCATGGGAGTGAGAGTTGGTATATAATGCTCTTCATTAACTAGACCTCTAAACCACGTCACCTCACCTGTTTAACAAAAATGCCTTCATTTTTGTTGACACAATACTAGCTATGAAATACTAGCCTGAATGGAAGTGTAAGACTGAAAGACCATCGACAAGGGGCAGCACACCACTCTCTCCTTCCTTGTCTCACCTCTGCCTCCTTACACAGTTCCAGGTGCAAAGAGAAGCTGGTTAGTAAGTGCTTGTTGACTGAATAACCATCATGATTATTTGCAAGTGAGTAAAAGGTGATCATACCGAGTACTCTGCTCCCTCTCCCATTTTTTTAAGATCTGTGGTCTGTGCACCTTTGATTCTGGAAAAGAAAGGCTCAGACAACTCCTGCAACTTCATCTCTAGGCTTGCCTCTCTCCTGGCTGGGGCTACACTGGGTACCCTGGAAGCCAAATGGCTTAAAGCTTGTCCAGAAAAGGGGGGAGAGAGGAATCAGTACTAAAGGGGATAAGCAGCAGCTATATGGCAAGAAGGGCGTGGAAAAGACAGGCAGACTACTGAACTGCGGAGTTATTCTATTTGCAAGGTCAAAGAACATTCTATCTTGGTTGGTAGGTGATATGGGAAAAATTACATGGAAAAAAATTGGATTCCCTTTTATTAAAAAAAAATATTTTTATTTACTTATTTGAGAGAGAGCGAGTGAGAGAGAAAGCACAAACGGGGGAGGGGCAGAGGGAGAGGGAGAAGCCGACTCCCTGCTCAATGGGAAGCCCTACATGGGGCTTGACCCTGGGATCATGACCTGAGCCAAAGGCAGACGGGCTTAACCGACTGAGCCACCCGGGCGCCCCTGGATTCTCTTTTCTTAAGAAAACATATATATTCTTAAAAAAACCACAAACAAAAAATAGTACAGAACAGTGGACAAGGGCATGGGCTTTGGATACAGACTGCATGGGTGCGTACCTCAGTTCCGCTAGTAACGGAGTCACCTTGGGCAAATTACTTAACTTCTCTGTGCCTCAGTTTCCTCAACTACAAAATAGAGACAATAACTACTCCCTAGAATGCTGTAAGAGTTAAATGAATTAATTCTTGTAATGCACATACAAAATTGCTGCTATTATTTTCAAAATAAAGACTGGCAACTAAGTGTTCTTATGCATCATATTTTATTTTAAAATATAAATCTGATTGTCTTCATGAAGACATTCTCTTCAGATAAAATCCAAAAGTCCTTAGTATGGCTCCCAAGATCTTTGGTCTAGACCTAATCTTTCTAGCCTCCCGTCCCCATGCTTGCAGCCAGAAAAAACAACTTGCAGCTTCTTCAACAAGCCCTGCTCTTTCATAGGTCTGCACTTTTACTTCTGCTGCTTCCTTTGCTTGAAGGCTTCTACTCATTTCTCAACATTTAGCTCAAGTACAACATCCTTGAGGATGTCTTCTAGGAGCTTCCTAGCAGTCTTATGCGTCCCATTTCTGTTTTGTCTGTTCTTACCTCTATCACTGCACTGAGAATACTGCCTTTTAGTTGTCTGTTTACTTATCCCTATTTCCCACTGGGCTGCAGCCTACACATTCATTCATTTGACAAATATTTACCGAGTCCGTACTCTGTTCTAGGTACTGGAGAACTAGTGCTAAACAAAATCCTGCCTCATGGGACTCTGCCTGTCACTCTGTTTCCCTCTTGTTAACTCTGTTTACTGCGTGGATCTAAGTACGGACAGAAGAACGTAAGACAAGTAAGTAAGGAACACACACAAAACAGTAACCATAAATAGCAGCTACTCCATATGCATGTGTCCCTGTGTAGCACGAGCATTTTAAGTTGGTTCATCACAGAAGTTTCTTCTCTAGATGTGAATTATCAGCAAATCAGAGAAAGGGACCTGATAGTGATTGTGAGAGCTTTCTTTCACTTTCTCCCATTATTTTTCAAAAAATTATTTTATTGTTGAAATTTGTGCTCTGCACTTTGCCATTTCTTGGATTCCTCAAGGCTGTAAGTGACCGCTTTGCCAGCCGTTCCGTTATGCCTGTGATTAACACCATTCTTTTAGCTTCCCATCAAGTCCCTGGAGGCCTTCTGTGCATCTGCCTTGTAATGAGGTGAAGTAGCTCATTTCTGTCTTTCATGAAATTTTTTGTTGGTGATTTGGTCTAGCTTAGTTTTCTTTAATCTTTTATAAAACGAAAAAGTAACAGATGCTCACATATAATAAACTCAAATAATAAAGAAGTACATATGATGTAAAAAACATTACCTTCTTCCCTCTAATTTCCTTCATCCCCAAACCCCTTCCATCTCAAGGTAACCCTGTTAACGGTTTGATACTCATCCCTCCATACTTTTTTCTTTATTTATGCTTAAATCAAATGGGAATCACATAAAAAAACATCCTGCAACTTGCATTTTCCTCTGTAACAATACACTGCAGTTGCATTTCTAAGGCAGTACAAATAGACCTAGCTCATTATATTTAATAATCACAGGGCATTCCTTTGTGGTTATTCAGCAGTCTGTCATTCCTCTCCTGATGCACACGTAAATTTGATCTGATTTTTTGTTATTACAACTAGTATTACAGTCTTGTATAAATCTTTGAGCACATGGTTAAATACTTCTGGGGGTAGATTCCTCTAAGTAACAGTGCTGGACCAGAGAACACACATTTTAAACTTTGGTAAATACTGCCAAACTGCCTTCACTCAAAGGATGTACAATTTACCCTGTTTCTGAGCATTCTCAACAACACTGCATTACCTATCTTTTTAATTTTTTTGTTAGATTAACAAAAAAAAATCTGTCATTGTAACTGCATTTAACTTGATGCCTTACTAAGGTTTAACATTTTCTCCTGTTTGTTCACTATTTATATTTCTTTCTCTGTGATTTGTTTGTTCATGTCTTTTGTCCATTTTTTCCCTACTAATATGAAGGAACATTTTATACATTATAACTATCAAGCATGCACTGAAGTTTAGCTTTGGCCTCAGTATTCAGCCAAAATCTGCTTTAGTCTTTGGAAGACTGAACAGACAGATGCCTCCTTTGATGTCATTTCCAGCTTTACTTAACTTGTGGAGATCAAAGATCATGTAAGTTGCCATCATATTTAATAGGCACGATACCATCATTTGTACTCAATGCTACTATCTGAACACTGGTTTAAAAAGTATTGGTAAGCATTATGAATGTAACTTGGGACTGAAAATCTCTTTCAGCCAAAGATAAACACTATGGCGTACAAGGGAATAATTTGGAACTGCTGTCTCAGGTATTCAGACAAATGTTCAAAGTGAGATGGAAGAGCAGCTACCGTGTGAAAAAGCTGCTGGAACAAAACGGGTCTTAGTACTGTCATAAACTATGATGGATGGGAAAGGTAACCACCAATGGCTGCTGGGAAAGTAGCACGTCCAGTGACTGTGGGAAGCAGCAAGCCAATGTAAAAATATTAGAAATTAAAACGTGAGGGGAAAAAAACCTTATGTTTGTTTCTTAGATACTTAGGAAGTGTTTTCTTTAAGCACTGCACACAGCTTCAGTTCATGCAGCACTTCAGTGACATGCACCACCACCGCCAGCCAGATCTTTAAGTCTGGGGGCTGAGAAGGTAAGTCTTCCCCTTTTTATAAGTGTTAGAGGAAAAGGAAAATTCACTGATCCGACAGCAGAATCTCCATGAACGGTAACCTACACTGGATAAATAAGCCTCCCCCTCCTGATTCATGCTTTTCATCCAGTGAAACACCCAGTTAAGTACTCTGCAAATACGCACAGGAGCCATCTAGTAGCTGGCAGTGCTCAGAAATCATATTGCTACATCATAATGACAAAATCCAAATATCCTGAATTTTTAATATTAAAATTATAATATTACTTATATTCTTAAAATAAAATTTCATATTTACTGTTGTATGGAAGAGGATCGTTTTATGATAGGAATAATCAGCCTCGCCTTAGGTTGCTCATTGATTTTAACACTGGCTGTTCAGTATTCAGCCAAAATCAATTCAGTGCACCTCTAAGAATAACAGTATTTATCCATTATGTGCGGAGGAAATACTTTCTCTCAGTGTATCATTTGTCCTTTAACTGAGTTTATAATGCCCTTGCCATACACAAGTTTAAATTTTTAGTAAGTCAATCTTTCCTTAACATTTTCTGGTTTGATGTCATGCTTACGTACAAAGGCCCTCTTCATTCACTCCAGCATTTTAGAAGTATTCCCCTATATTTACATACAGTAACTTTTAGTGCAATGCTAGCTTTATCATACACAAAGTTCCTATACATATCTGGATCGGATTCTGTACTGATGTTCTTTCAATAGATGAATTTGTCTTTTGCTTTATTTGTTCCTCCTGCTTTTCTCACTATAGGTTTATAGTATGTTTTGGTATTGGGTAGGGTAAGTTCTTACCCTTTCCCATTTTTTTTCCTTCACTAAAATTTTATTTGAAGAATCCTAATCTTTTTTTTTTTTTAAAGATTTATTTATTTATTTATTTGACAGAGAGAGAGACAGCGAGAGTAGGAACACAAGCAGGGGGAGTGGGAGAGAGAGAAGCAGGCTTCCCGCCAAGCAGGGAGCCGGATGCAGGACTCGATCCCAGGATCCTGGGACCATGACCTGAGCCGAAGGCAGACGCTTAATGACTGAGCCACCCAGGCGTACTGAAGAATCCTCATCTTGATGAGGTTAAGACTTGGAGCATTTAAAGCTATTCCACCCCACAGGTATAGGAATCTTATATTTCTTTTGAAGAATGTTATCAAGATTTAGGAATATCTGAATTCCTGAATTCCTCTGGGTCTACTAATTAAAAATCAAGTGAGTAGGACGGAGTTAAGGTTTTTGTATTCTGGAATGTTGGGGAACCAGACTACTAATTATAGGCCTAGCCCAAACCAGAAAGATTGTTAGGTACCCTGAGAACACACACACGCGCGTGCATGTGTGACTTGAAGTGATTTAGGAGGAAAATTATCATGTCTGTGATTTAAACCAAATGGTGGATATTACCAAACTAGATATAAATTTGAAAATGCTAAACAGAACTGCATATAAGTCTAGCAAGATGTGCTGTTACTCCAGAATTAATAACTAGTGATGTTAAAAGAGGTACTGAGTATCCCAAATTCTAAAGAGACCATCAGTACCTTCCATAGGACTTATTAAGAGAAGATGAGCTGGCTCTGACAACCCCAGGTATCTATCATAAAACATGGGAAAGGAGAGAAAGAAGGTTTGTGGGATTACTGAGCTACCACCTTGGGAGTGTGGTGTGTGGTCGTGGAGCGCCTCTGTCTTCCTCCTCCTCAGCACCACAAGAACAGGGAGAGGATGACTTTTTCTTCTCAAAGCCATGCAAGGAGGGTAACAAGAGACCCACCGAGTAAAGACTGGGGTGTCTTCGAGAAGCAGACTGGAGTGTCATCCCTGGCCAGAGATTTAAACCAGGTATGAGGTGATTTGCCCCTTGACTATCTGATTAGAGAGAGGGAGCACCAAGGAAGTGGTCTATACTGTCCCTGCTCTCTCATCAGGGTCCTATCAAGAAGGCAGCTCCCCTAGTAACTAAGAGGCTCTTAGGAGAATGCTATCTGGAACCAGCTTGCAACCAATTTTTAAATTTTTAGGAATTTAAACACAGCCATTATTAAAAATTAAAGTTACAATTAAATAAATTATTTACAAACAAGGGTAATACTTAAAACTCATTTCTTAATTATTTTACTGCTATGATTATTATTCTCATAATTTATTTTTATGCCTACTCTATCCGTATGGTGCAAAAAAAAAAAAAAAAAAAAAAAAACCAATGTGCTATCGTGCACCTTGTCCCAATTATGCATTCAGTTTAAGGTCATGCATGTAGCCTGAAATTGGCAAATGCTACAATTTAGGACTTGGATTTATTGTTTTGTTGATTGTCTGGAGCTAAGAAAGTGACGGATAAAATGCTAATAATGCAGATGAAACCTAAAAGTGTAGCATGTCTAGAGTCCTTACATTGTGAATAGCATAAAAATTGGAGGATATATTCTTCCAGCATTTGAACCTAATTCAGCAAAGAAGTTGCTCATGACACTAACAAGTGAAATTCCAACATCCTTCTTTATTTCATTTTTGTCTTAGTTCTTAAATGAAAATATCCAATATTCATGTTAGAACTATACTTACCTGTCAGTTGCAACCATAGGATGGCTATAGATTTTAGTAAAAATCACAGAATCTCTTCTAGGACAATCAAATGACTATATGAAATTTACATTAAAGAGTATTGTATATTTTATTATCTGTAAATTGTATACATTCTTTACATCAGTAAAATGTATAATAAACTTATGTATGTGCATATACACATGCCACATACCATCACTCGACTCCAACCCCTAGCCAGTTGTTAAATATTTACTGGGACACCACAGGAGAAGGGGTTTATTAGGAGGCTGAGCTAGGGCTGGGTCTTCCACATCAGGGAACTGGGCAGTGAGCTCTCCAAATTACCCATGTGAAGCAGCATTTTCACACCTGTCACCCAGAAGGCATGGATGGCAAGACGATGCTTGCCAAAGAAGCAAGGAAAATAATAACCACAGGAAATTAGGTAAAGGGACACTGTTCTCATTCATTACCTAGCCTCCAACTGCTTAGGAGTTAGGCCTTGAAAAGGGAGGAGAAGGCAGTATCTGAGAACCAGACCATGTTCCATCCACCCTGATGGGAATGGAGGAGGAAATTAAATTTAAATCAGGTATGAGAGGGGAGTTTAAAAATGGACCAGATTCACCTTCTAATAACTGAAAGTGACCTGGATGCTATGAGATCTGCTAAATATTATTAAGGAATGGAAAAACAAGATTCAACAAAACAGGGCCTAAGGCAGTGACAGGAGAAAATTAAAACCATTCCATATTAATACCCACTGAATTGAGACTGCTCAATAAACAATACAAAATACACTGGCTATAATCTAAAGTATACTTTTGATAAAATATCTTTAAAAATTTAAAACCGCATCCTATAAGTCTACATAGCAGTGCTATGTACATTAAATCAATGTGTGTTTTGAAATATAAGCGTTCTATTAGAATAGACTCCTCTAAAGAATGGTACAGATGCGGCATTCCTACTGAGAAGTTATTGGGTTACAATTCCAGGCTTAGTTAAGCAATAATTTCTAATGAACTCTAAGAAAATATCCTTAGAGTGGAGGACTTGTTTAAGATACCAGAGATTCACACATTGCTTTCCCCAAAATACCGCTGTAAAGAGCTGTTGTTGCAGCAAGCAGGAAAGAGTCAAAGATGCCAACATGTTAAAGCTGGGTTTTTTTTAAAAAAAGCAGCTTCACTGAGATATAATTCATATAGTTTACCCAATTAAAGTATACACTTCAATGGTTTTTAGTACATTCACAGTTATGCAACTATTACCACAATCCATTTTAGAATTATTTTCATCACCTCAAAAAGAAACCTTGTACCCACTGGCGGTCACTCCTCATCTGCCCAAATCTTCTAGCTCTTGGTATCCAGTAATCTACTTTCTGTCTCTATATATTTGTCTGTTCTGGACATTTCATAGAAATGGAATCATACACATGATCATCTTTTGTGATTGGCTTCTTTCACAAGACATAATATTTTCAAGGTTCATCCATGTTGTAGCATGCATCAGACTCATTCATTTTTATTGTCAAATAATATTCTATTGTATGAGTAGAGTACATTGTATTTATCCATTCATTAGTTGATGGACACGTGGGCTATTTGCACTTTTGGCTATTATAAATAATGCTACTATGAACATTTGTGTACAAGTTTTGCTTGAACATGCTTTCATTCCTCTTGGTATATACCTAGGTGTGGAGCAGCCTGGTCAAATGTAACCCTATGTGTAACCATTATAGGAACTGCCAAACTGCTATCCAAAGAGATTGCATCATTGTATATCCCTACTAGCAATGTGTCAGGGTTCCAATTCTCCACATCATCATCAACACTTGTAGATTTTAATGAGAAACTAGCTTATTGGCCTATATGTACCAGGTATCCAGTTATTTTTTAAAAAAGATTTATTTGAGAGAGAGAGAGAGCACAAGCATGTGCAAGCAGGGCGGGTGGGGGGCAGAGGGAGAGGGAGACAAACAGACTCCTCGCTGAACGGGGAGCCTGACATGGGGCTTGATCCCAGGACCCTGAGATCATGACATTGAGCTGAAACCAAGAGTTGGATGCTCAACCGACTAAGCCATTCAGCTGCCCCCTGCACAGGCATCCAGTTATTCAAAAATATATATTCTTTCCTGCCAAGCATGGAAAACAAATTATTTTAGAGTATTTTTCTCATGGTCTCTGGCTGTGAGAGACTGAAGATTATCCTGATCCTGTCTTCTACTTCTAACCCTGATGGAAGTAAAAATGACAATAATCTAATAAAACTTGTTTGCAATGCACACCTTTTCTTCAAAATAAAAAGATACATTTTTATTCCATAGTCCTAAATGTAGTCTACTGACTACAAATAAATATTCTAATTGATCAATTTTTCCCTCAAATAGTCTTTTCTGTTTACACTATTCAGTAGCTAAGAGTGGGACAGGAGATGGCTTTCAGATGAGTGTGAGTACTGCAATCATGCCCTGGATACTATCACAGAGGTCCACAATCTCCACTGCATCTGGGAATCTGGACTTGAGTCCAGGGATATAAATAACCCAGCACAGAGCCAGAGCTGGACAAGACTCTCAGGGGTTTCAGTTTACCAGATCATCCTGCTTGCCTTCGAGTGCCGGAAATCTGTAGTTGAGGCAGCCACATGGATGATGTCCCTGCTGAGGAATGACACTGAGGGTGTAGGCTTTGATTTGGGCTGAGGCTGCTCTTATCCTCTCCTCCAAAAGGGATGTTGTTGAATTCTCTGCTAAAGTTAGAACCCAACCATTACCTCTGTCTCTCACTGTGCTTGCCAACTCCCCTCTCTCGGTGAGGGTAGGCAGTATTTCTTTCTCAGTCTTCTACCACAAAACCAGCAGTGTCTGGGGCACGGTGGATGACCAGTCAATAAATATTTAATAAGTGAATTAATGGGTAATTAGACCCAGTGATCAGGACGAAATTTGGTTTGTAGATGGTATCAAGTTCCTGGCATCTTCCTCCTCATGCTTAAGTCTAAATGACATTTTATGCCTATAGGATCAGTGGCTCTCCAAGTTGCTGACTTAAGACAGTAAACATTTGGGCAGCCCTGGTGTCATTTTTTTGTGGTTTAATATTTAGTTATCTCTGCTTCGAGTCTAAAGCAGGCAATATGCTCTATTTCTTATAATTGTTCTCTTGCTTTCTTCAAGCTTCCCTATCTCCTTTTTTTAGTCCTTGAAGGTTTCAATTCTTTTAATTCATAAAGATTCCTATATTTAGTCTGTATTCAGTAGTTTCCCATTTTATTGACATCTTGTCTGAACTCGAACCTGTTGTTGTTTTAACCCCTTGGGCAACATGTTCTCCCCTACTTCTGCTTCAGCCAAGTGGGCAGGTCTTTTTCTAGGACTCAAACTCTTACTGTATCCTTCTAATATAGGTAAAGAACCACGTCCAAACAAATTCTAATATATCATAAGTGGTAAATTATTTTCCATTTTTCTGGTAACCCACTGGCTACCAGAAACTGACTAAATAATATTCACTGGTCTTAGAACGCATCCTTCTTGTTCACCAAGATTGGCTTAGAAATCTTTGGGAGACCAGGCATAGCCAAGTTCACACATGGCTAGGAAACCACGTCCTGGGGATTCTGATTCCCAAATATCTCCTGGCCCTTCCCCTCCTCTTCCTCTTCATGGCCTCTGTCATCTCTTACCTGGACCATCAAAATACGTTCTTGAACGTCTGTCTTCAGTCTCTCCACTCTCAGATGAACTAAACTTTAGTCTTTAAAGGCACAAACCTGGTCATGCAAGGTCCCTCTTTCAAAGCTTTCTATTCCTGTCCAACTTTGCTCCCTTCACCACACCCACCCTCCCACCCCAGTAGCAAGGCTAACTATACACAAAGATGCACTTTTGCCATAACCTGTCTGATGTCCCAGATTGTTTCTACACATTAAATTTTTTTTTCAATATCTTAGTCATACTTTTTTCTTCAATAGGGGTTGTTCTAATATTTTCCTTCCTATTTAGTTTTTGCCGTTTCTGGAGGAAATATGTTTTCAAAAGAAGTAAACATATTAATGTAAAAGAACACTATAACATAAATTACTGTGAAATCATTGCCCCAAAAGAATAATTCATGGTAAAAAACTTTGTGCTAAGTGTAAAGTGCTGGCCTATATATTAAAACAATGCATCAGTGCAAAGTGGTTTCCATCTTAATGGCTTAGAACAACAACTCCTAACAACAGTTTGGTTGGTCTATAGTGTCCTTGTTTTCCCTAGGGAAATCAATCTCTGCTGAAGAAGAAAATACAAACCACTGATCTCATGGTGCGGGGGGTGGGGTTGTGTTTTAAAACACAGAAAGGAGGAAAGAAAAGAGGTGAGACAAAAAGCACTTATCAAAGTTATCTGTCTACACATTAACTCCTTAAAAATAATGCTGAACTGTTTTTTATTTTTTTTTTAAGATTTTATTTTAAAGTAATTTCTACTTTATGTGGCGCTTGGACTTACAACCCCTGAGGATCAAGAGTTGCATGCTCTACTGAGCCTGCCAGGTGCTCCAATAATGCTGAATTATTTGGGCACAATCACCTTGTCCCATATGTGAGAAAGGGGAAAAAAAAAAAGATCAAACTGCTCATTGTGGGATTTTTCTAATCAGCATTTTAAACTGGATTTTAAACCTTTTCAGACTTAAGCCAATTTCTCTCTCGCCAGATGGCCCCTGTAACTTCCCTAGGATGGAAATCCCAACTCTGCTTCCTGCGGCTTCCCTAAGTAGGTCTTTGATTACTCCTAACAAGCCCTGTTGCACTGGCCTCTCTAACCTGCTGACCTTTCTTTACCTTAACACTTCTCAGTCGAGCTGCAAGCCTCTTTTTTAAAAAAAAACACCTGGCCTACTTTGCGACAAGGACATACATCAAAACTCTCCGACTTTCCCTCTCTTCACCACAGTGTAGTAATTCAAAGTTGGGCCTCTCTTTAACTGACTGTATAGCACCTTTGTAAAGTAGGGGAAATCCAACTTGTATCTGGTTGGCTCCCTCCACATTTGGCTGATTTCCTGGCATATTTTCCCCTCCTGACCCGAAAAGACCTTTCTCTCCCAGAGGAAACGTTCGAATACCTGATCATAATGTGACTGTCATCTAAGGTATCATCTTTTCCACAGGTATGCACATTTTCAAAGAGAACTAGAGAGACCACATTTAGCACAAAGAAATGAAACTAACAAAATATAATTGGAACCAAAGAGTATGTGCATGATTTCACTCTGTGTTTTGACTAAAAGGAGTGTGGGGTTCTTCAGATCACAGAGCTGAAAGCCACCATCCATTCTGCCACGAAGGGGCCCAGCACAGTGTCTGACACACAACTCTATCTTTTCCACCCCCTTCCCAGAAGCCTGGTTTTTGATGACTACTTTTTATGTAGCTAGCTGTGCTAGTCATTCTTCATGGATATCTGACCTGCACTGATGGTTTAGCTTTTCAAATGACATTTTAACATTCATATTCTACTACTTTAATTCTTTCTCCAAGATACATCACTAAAAGTGAGAAAACAGGTTGCAGAAAGCTGGCTTCTTGGCTGTGATTATGCAGACCATTTAATGGGTGGGAGGGACCATGCTTTTTACTCTGTGGATGATGCTGACAGGAGTTCACCGACAGGGGTTTTAACCCACCCCACCACTATATTTATTCAAGACAGGTCAAAGCATGGGATTCTTGTTGGAAATTCAAAAGCCACTCCTGAGTCAGCATGAAATGGGACATGCTGAGGCCCTAAGTTTTAACTGCTTGTGGTGGGCACAGCCACAGGTCCCCAGATGCAAGGCTTCATTGGGAGTATTTTTTTGAAACTAAATTTTGGTGTTAAAATTGAATCTGGTAACCACCACTAAATTATACAACCATATTTAAATTCTAAAATAGTTATTTTTACAGCAGCCTTATAAAGTTTAATTTACCCCCTTGCCCTGAGAGATTTAATGAATGCTTAAAACAACTCCACCTATTTTTCTGTAATTGGCTACATTTGTTTCCAGTATAAACATGCTGACTAGATTTGCATAGTGATTATATGTCTAGAGCTGTATTTTTTGGTGGTGGTGGTGGGGGGAAGGCAATGAATAGACCTACTGCCCCTAAATGAGAATGAACTCACATCTGCATAAACAATTATATTTTCACTTGCAAATTAGGTACCATTTGTATCTATAAGGTTTTCCTAGTTTAAACAGCCATTCTTCAGACACACACATAGTGATTATTCTTAGGGATGATGACTTTAAAAATATACATGTTTTTTTTGCAAGGTTAAATCAGCCCTCTAGATCTGATAGTTTTGCTCCATTTTGTCAGAGGTCATGAGAACAAATTTTTGGTACTGACAACATGCTATACTGTCTTACTTAGGTCTAAAAAAAAACAAAACAAAACATAACACACAAAAAAATACCCCCAAATCAAACCAAAAAAACAAAACCAAAAAACCCAAACCAAACCAAAACAAAAAAACCACTCAAAAGCCAAAACCCCCACAAATACAACCCTCTGGAAAATATATACCTAAAGGACTATTTATGATGAAAAAATTAATAGCGTGGATGTTCCTTTTAATTTTATCTACTTGCTTATAGAGTACTTTTAGTGAGGGTTCTTGTTTACATCCCTAAATTATCAATTTGAAATTTACTGAATTCTTCAAAAATTTTTTTATTCAGATAAAACACTAAGTTAAAAGCTTCAAAAAGAAAATCATTACAGAAAATAATATGACCTGCTCAGCACACTAGGAGAGACTTCCAGCTCCATATTAATAAACTGATACAGAGGGATACTGAATAGCCTTTTGGCCTCTAAAGGAGAATATACCCACTATTTGCGTGAACAATGACTATATTTTCACTTGCAAATTAGGTCCAGCCAGGACCTATAGGGCTTTCCATATTTAAACTACTCAGTCCAGGATAATCATAAGAATTAGTAATAAATCAAAATAATATTAGAGAACTATTCTTATAAAGATAACAAAAGAATTAAGCATCAGCATTTTACTTGATCAGAGATTATTTCTACTTGTACATGCAACCAAACCACTGCGGTGTCAACTCATGTGAAGTATTTTAACCAAACTTTAAAATTGTTATCGGAGGGACAAGCAGATGTTTGTGTCTTTTATTCAGCAATGTAACAAAAAAAAAGAAGAAAAAAAAAAAAGGAAGGAAGGAAGGATGTATAAACTGCTCATGGCAGGACAGACCAGGCTGCTGGTATTAAACATGACTACATCTTATTTCTGGAGGCAGGTATTTAAGTTTTGTTTAAAATCGGAAATGAAAATTAGCTTAGTAATTTAAGTCTAATTCTCATTTGTACTAAGTTCAAGTCTCTAGTATATAATATCTGACACAGAAAGACCCTCAGGTAATCTAGTGTGGGGGTGACAGGTCATGGTTAAGGCTGATTGCAGGGCAGAAAAATGAATGTTTAATGTCTTCCATGCTCAATGGCTCTTTAGAATTGCCTGTCCCTGGGAGTGATGTTAAATGCTTAATGAAACGCAGTTGGATTCCTTAAAAGATGCTTGGCTGTACTAACAAGCCAACCTTCAGATTTATAATCAAGTTATAAACCAAAACAAAAATGAGTCATTGTTTCCCCAGGGACAACACAGAACTTTAGTGCTTAATTTCATTAGCTGGTTATTTTTAATCCATCAAAACTAAAGTCCATGAGTTGCAATATGTTTAGCCCATACCTACACCAAATCATTACATTACACTTGTGTTGAGACTTCAGTTTTCTGATGATTTGACTGATCTCATTAGAATTTCTTAGGAAATGGTACTTAATTTATCATGGGAATGAAGGTGTTGTAAAAATTCGGTTTTAGACTTTGAACTAGTCAATAAATAACATTCAGATGAGCAGATTTTAGTGAACAGAAATGTGGAAACAGGCAAACCAATACGCTCATCCTGAACAGGCATGGAATTATCCAACTAATGGATCCTAAGAAACTATGTCATATTAAAAAAGTTGGTACACATCATCCCTCCCATTCACCTACAATATACCACAAGTTAGAGTAAGGATGAAATTCTCTGAACAGCCACAAGGTGAGTCCACTTTTGAGAAAATCTGCTGATGAGATGGTACCTTGAACCTCCTTTTCCAGGAGACTGATTTCGGGATGGTCCAAACATCATATTACTTTTATTATTTATTTTTATTTTTTTAAGATTTATTTATCTTAGAGAGAGTGAGCGAGCACACACGCACAAGCAGAGGGAGCGGCAGAGGGAGAGAAACTCAAGCAGACTCTGTGCCAAGCGCAGAGCCTGACATGGGTCTCGATCCCACAACCCTGAGACCATGACCTGAGCCAAAACCAAGAGTTGGATGTTCAACTGACTGAGCCACCCAGGCGCACCCATACTATTTTTAAATGAGTCTGAGATTCAAGCATCAAACTGAAAACATATATATGTATACTTATAGATAAGTCTGTGTATGTGTTTGTTGCAGTGCATACAAATCAGGGGCAGAGGAGAAGCAATAATAAAGTACGGTTTTTGTATACTTGAATTTATTTGGGCTTTCACCCTATACTTACAGAATAGAAGATACTAGGCAGTGTACTTCTGAGGTCTGAGAATGAAATGTGCAGATCGGACATGGTAAGTCTGATACTAGCCCGAAGTCATGGTGAAGTATTTAGGCAACCAGGTTTTGTTGGGGCATCAAACCGTTAGTGGCTTTGGAGGACATATCTCATTAGGCGGAACCAACCCTTGCGCAGCTACTATTGTTGGTGTGCCTTTGATAAAATGATCTATAATATAACCTTCAAGGGATATCAACCCAGAGTATAACAATGAGAAATGCAGTAAGACAGCCATTTTGACATGCTCCTCTCAGACATAGGCTGACCTAGTGTATTGATGTCAAGAGACACAAAAAACTAGATTGACTTTCTAATGGAATTTGTCACATCCCTATAAACTCCAAGGAAGGCTACTTAAGCCTCGTTTGTGGACAAGAGGGTAGAGAAATACAATGACAGACTAACTTGCTAATAAAGAACTGAGAATTTACCTTTGAAAAAAGTTATGGATGAGGTCTGCTAGGATCCTTATTTTTGGAAAACTGAGTAAATGACTAGGAAGTTGAATCTCATCAATTGTATGAAATACATTACTGATAGGTAAAGAAAGGAATAATGTTACAGAACATACTGATTCTGTGTGCAATATTCCAGAATCACAAAATGTTAGTATTTGTTTTAAAACTGTGTAGGATTTTATTTTATTTAATTTTTTAAAAAAGATTTTATTTATTCATTTGACAGTGAGAGAGCACAAGCAGGGGGAGTGGTAGGGAGAGGGAGAAGGAGGCTCCTGCCGAGCAGAGAGCCCGACATGGGGCTTGATCCCAGGACCCCGGGATCATGACCTGAGCCGAAGGCAGATGCTTAACTGACTGAGCCACCCAGGCGCCCCCTGTGTAGGACTTTAATGAGTTAATTTAAAATATAAATTTTGAGGACCCTGGGATCATGACCTGAGCCGAAGGCAGATGCTTAACTGACTGAGCCACCTGGGCGCCCCGTGTAGAACTTTAATGAGTTAATTTAAAATATAAATTTTGGGGGCACCTGGCTGGCTAGCTCAGTTTGTGACTCTTGATCTCAGGGTCATGAGTTTGAGCCCCAAGTTGGGTGTAGAGATTACTTAAAAATAAAATCTTAAAAAAAAATGTGTGTGTGTATGTGTGTGTGTGTGTATAAATTTTGATGGCATTGAGGAAGAAATGCTGGATTCCTAAGATATATAGAGTTTAGCCACTTGAGTGGCATAAGGGATAAAATTCTAAACCCTAAGTTTGTATTATATATTTTAAGGACGAATCTTTAACTTCATATAAACTTAATGAATGTACATAATACTGCTGTTAAAAAAGACACAATAGGCCCAAAATGGAGTCTCTTGTGCTAAGCCCAAGTCAGCAAACCAAGACTGAATACCTAACCTAACTGTCATTTCAGTCCTTCCCAGGAATGGAATCTTAACTGGTCAGTCTGGAATTTCCTGGTCAGTTCTAGTGAGGTATAATCCACCTGACAGGATTTCTTCCCCCAAAGAAAGATGGGGTAATCTGCTTTTTCCTTATCCCTGCCCCCTTCTGCCTATGAGAGCCTTCTCTTTTGTTCAGCTCCTTGGAGCTCCTTTCTATTTGCTAGATGGGATGCTGCTCAATCCATGAATCATTGAATAAAGCCAATTTGAACTTTAAATTTATTCAGCTGAATTTTGTCTAACACTAATTTCATCTTAAATCGAGGATCAGGTGGTTTTTAACACTGATACAATATCAACAATTCTAATCTGCTTTCTTTTCATGTTTATTTCTGAGGTTTTGTCAGGTACTGCTTTTGAGAAAGCCTTCTCATGTCTCAAAAATCCAAAGAACTATTATTGGTGATTGGAAAAAAAATAAGAATGGGACAGAGGCATATAGAAAACCAAACCATTTCCTCCGGAAACAGATGTCCAATTTTGGATGGTTACGTACAATCCATTTTAAGAGCTGTGTCAGTTTATTCACGTGAATGGGAGGTTAAAAATCACTGACCAAAACAAAAGCACCATAGTTATGGCTACAAGCATACTGAAGTACTGTGACAAGACATTAAAAAAACTTAAGACACTGTGATGGGAAACTGCTTCACTCCATGCCCACAAGTGATGCTTCTTTGTAGTTATCCTCTTTTTGTCTCAAAAGGTTATAAACTTTATAATTGCACTGATTCCTATTCTAGCATTTTGTTTTACTAACATGTGACCAAAGGTTTCTATCATTCCATAAAAAAGAAAATGCAGAGCATTTTGGGCTATGTTAACAATGGAAGCCTGTCAAGTAACTTACTGATTTTGCTACCTTACTTATTAAACTTAGATTAATTTTATGATTTATACAAAAGAACACCCCCCCCCCAAAATCATCTTCAAATTTGATATGAAGACCTTAGGGTGGATATAATCAAGGTGATTAAGAATCAATAAGAAAATGTTTATTATAAATTCATAAAATAAAGGACTTTTTAAACATGAATAATTTTATATGGTAAATACTATTAACATATTTTGGAAAATTCATTTTGTTATAAAATGAATAGCTCCTATGGTAACATGTAAATGTGTTAGTAGTTAAGAGGACTGCCTGAAAATAGCAGGAAGTGGAGGAAAACAGGCTTCTAGAATTTTAGTCATCCTAGAGGTCAGTGTTTTTCTGGATGATTTATGGCCATGGCTACATGTTCAAAGCCTTGAATGGTAACTCAAGAGCATTCCAGTCTGCGCTTCATTCATGTGGTAAAAACTGATGGAGAGATGAAGTTAGCTAGTAGAGATGTCACAAAACCTTATATTCTTAAAAGTTCAAAATTACAATTTGTAAAAAAGTCGTCACAAAATAAGAAACAGTGATCTAGACTATTCATAAAGAAGAGAACCAGGATTCCTGATTGTGCAGACACTGAGCCGCAGGGTAGGAATGCATGCATGAACGTACATCTTTTCTGTGCTACCTCCTAACTACTCAGTTCTTGAGACTGCAGAAATGCTCAAACCCCAAACCTCTCCTTGGTGACTTCCTTGTTTAGGCCCTCTTTCCCTTGTGCCTCAATAATAGCGACATCTTAATTCAGTCAAGCAGATATTTACCAGGAGCCTTCTATAATGCAGGACATCTTGCTAAGAGTAAGTAAGATGAGGAGGAAGATCAATTCCTGCCCTTATGTCTAAAATTTGGGATAAAATAAACACCAGGTCCTCCTTCAAGACCAGTGGGTAGTGCTGCGTCTTAAATAAATTGAGGAAATCCAGGTCTAGTCAACACCCACAGTCCTTTGGAATTGGTATACAATGCAGAATATTTTTACCAACATTCTGACTGAAACTTCATATACACCCTGTATTAGTGTTCTCAGTCCGTCATAACAAAATACCATAGACTGGGTGGCTTGTACAACAAAAACTTATTTCTAAGAATTCTGGAGGCTTGGAAGTCCAAGATCAAGGTGTGGGTCAATTCCGTTTCTAGTGAGGACTCTCTCCCTGCCTTGTAGACAGCCACTTTCTCCCTGTGTGCTCACAAGGCAGGGAGAAGAGAGGGCTTTCTGGTGTCTCCTCATGTAAGGACACTAATCCTACTAGTAAAGGCTTCACCCCTATGACCTTGTTTAACCTTAATTACCTCCTATTGTCCTTATCTCCTAATACAGTCACATTGGAGGTTAGGGCTTTAACATATGAATTTTAAAAGGACACAGTTCAGTGAATAGCACACCCTCAGAAGCTGCTTTTCCTGGGCCTGGGGGCCAATTGTAGGAAGCCATGTTTCACACCTCCATCCTCTTTTCCTGACATGCAAGTCCTCTCTGGTCAGCCATCCTTCTCACATTCTTATCCACACATTTTTTTGTCCTATACTCCTTCAGGATAATCCTCTCCAGCTGCCCCCATCCTTGCTAACCACACCCTCTCCAAGCTCCAATGAGACAATATGCTATTTATGTACTTCCCTTATTCCCGACCCACCCTCCATTACATTGTAATAGCTAGAAGAATATTTCCCACAGTAGTAGTGATCATAGCCCTCACAGAAACTCCTGTAGTGTCTAGTATAGTTCCTTCCAAGTTTTGGCGCTAAAAATAAATGTGTTGAATTGAGTGCGTGAGGATTCTCTAAAATTATAGTAATTAATAATAATTGCAATGGCTATTTATTAATGGGCCAATTTTAAATGACTACTTTTATAGTGAATAGGAAAATTATTTTACATTCAGAAATCTGTGAGAATAATTTGTGTGAAGGCAAGTATGTAAATAAAATACTGTGAAAACATTGGGGTAGATGAAAAATAATTTGAAAAGATTGCTAACCCCTGGACATTCATTCAAGACAGACTTGCAGAGTGCTGTTACAATGCCAACAGCAAGATATCCTGTAGCTAGAGGTACCTTGGAAAAGATATTAGAACCTTATAATCACCAGATGTCAATATTGGCAGATGTACTACTAAACACAGAAGAAAATGGAAGCTACACAGAATATATGCAGGGAGCACTTCCACACCACTCCTGTCTGTATAAAGGTTCTGAAGTCCTTCAGAACTACAAAGGTAGTTTCTTCTACCTTACCCTAAGCCAGGCAATCCTGAGCCCACAATTTAAACTGTGTTCCCAGAGGAGATTTTGAGTGATGTGTACATTATAAAATGTGAATGTGAGTGTGCTACAATGGATTTTGGTGATGAATAAATCAGTTAAGAACAATGCCATGTTTGAGGGTGATTTGTCTTAAACCAGCTTCTGGAATCTTGCCCATGCAGAGTTCTCCTCTTTCTCTTCATGAACTCTTTGTACAGATTGCTAGGGTCCTCTGAATAGGGGGGTTCAAGGAGACAAGTCACCTTTGTTTGGGGCAGATGGAAGGGCAGTGGAATGTGCTGGGTTCACCTCTTGGGTCTAATGTGTTCGGCTATTAAGGACCCACACTGGTAAGGGAGTCTGATGACTAAGAAAGAGTGGAGTTAAGTTATATCATGCCCCATTCCATGCTTCTACCCCTTGAATTAACGGTGTTGAGTGTCCTACCCAGCCAAACGGCTGGACACTGCAGAAATGTTGATAAAAGCATTCTGGACTCCCTATAAGGAGCACCATGTACTCTAGCCTCAGGATTGTGTGGGTGGAGTGGTTTCTACTGCAGGATATCCTGGTGGAGCAGGCATCCCCAAGGCAGAGGGCTTCCATCATTGGTCACCGTGGCCCTCATGGTGAATACATGTTCTGGCCACAACTTCTGGTTTTGTGATAATTTGAGTACTGTCACACTCTTGTATTTTAATCTTCTCAAAAGCAGAGGGACTTTCACAATAGCCAAACTATGGAAAGAGCCTAGATGTCCATCAACAGATGAATGGATAAAGAATATGTGGTATATATATATACAATGGAATATTATGCAGCCATCAAAAAATGAAATCTTGCCATTTGCAAGGACATGGATAGAACTAGAGGATATTATGCTGAGATAAGTCGATCAGAGAAAGACAATTATCGTATGATCTCACTGATATGTGGAATTTGAGAAACAAGGCAGAGGATCATAGGGGAAGGGAGGGGAAAAATGAAACAAGATGAAACCAGAGAGGGAGACAAACCGTAAGAGACTCTTAATCTCAGGAAACAAACTGAGGGTTGCTGGAGTGGAGGGAGGTGGGAGAGATGGGGTGGCTGAGTGATGGACATTGGGGAGGGTATGTGCTATGGTGAGCGCTGTGAATTGTGTAAGACTGATGAATCACAGACCTGTACCCCTGAAACAAATAATATATTATATGTTAATTAAAAAAAAAAGAAAAAAAAAGCAGAGGGACTTTAACCTGAGTATTTTAACTACTCCCTCTTTCTTTCCCTGGCCTTGAGCCTAAACCAGAGTTTGGTAAATGTTTGTTGAACAACCAAGTGACTGAGCTTAAGGCATCAATGTGGTGTCCATGCACAGAAGCCACATCTCAGACGTGTCACACAGAGATCATGGTTGGGGCCATGTAACCAGGCTGTTAAGAGCTTAGGATCCAGAATCAAACTCCTTACTCATAAGTACGTTCTGACCATCCTTACCTAGACAAATCACTTGAACTCTCTGAGCCTGTTTTCTCATCTATAAAAAGCAGATAACATTAGTGTCTACCTCATAAGGTGGTTGAGAGGATTAAATGAGAAAACTAATGAGAAGCACTGAATATAGTGCCTGGTACTCGGTAGGTGTGTGCACACAAGCAGGGGGATGGGCAGAGGGAGAGGGAGAAGCAGGCTCCCTGCTGAGCAGGGAAGCGACATAGGGCTCAATCCCAGGATCCCGAAATCATGACCTGAGCTGAAGGCAGATGCTTAACTGACTGAGCCACCCAGGGGCCCCTGGATGGTGATTCTTGAAAGGCAATATTTTATGGCTTCCCCAGGGACAACCTATAGGACATTTTCCTTCCCCCTCGAGTCCAGTGATGACCCTGACAACGACCAAGGGCCGCCTGGGTGATGCCTAAGGATCTGCTTCAGTTCAGGCACTGCCCCACATGCAGTCTCCATGCCTTGGTACTAACCGAGATATACTCAGATCTTGGTCTAAGTTTTTTCCCATCATAAAAATATTTGTTTTCATGGGCAGTGAAATCATTAAATGGTGGCTGGTGAGAACCCAACTGTGGTCATGTGGATTCATAATTAAGACATGAAGTCAGACCTAATTTTTATCTCCTGGGCCACAAATAGAAAATCTACACTGTAAATAGACTGTCTGGGGGTGGGATGACAGCATGGGGGATAATAATGTTATCACTTATTTGACTACTTAAATTGCATAACACCTACTGCCTCTATAACTATTTAAAGAATGTTAGACTAGAGAACATTTAAAGAAGAAAACGTCACAGCCATTTAAGAATTTCCTTCTTGGTGTTAAAAATTTTTTTCCATCCTATCTTTTGGTTGATTACTACAAAGGCAATGTATGTCACTGAAATGATATATTAAAATAAACATACAATACACATTTTAAAAGTAAAAATTAAAATTTCTCAAAAAGCATTCTAATTTCTATTAGGAAGACCATAGAAGAAATAAGAGGGCTACATTTTTCCCTGATGCCTAGTAGATGAAAGATGATGCCTGTTCTATGCTCCCTTGTTCTCAACAGGGTACAGCTCTAGGAATCACTTTGCTGACATCAAAGAGGAGCTGAAGCAACACTTCTTTACTAAAACCCCTTGAAAAAAGTGGAAATTAATTCTTTAATTCTGAAATGTGTTTTTATTTCCCAATGAGTTTCTAAGGCTCTGTAAATTAACACAATACAAGTAAGCAGTAAATATACACATCACTAATTATTCATTAAAAAAGTAATTCCTCAAGACACAGAGGGGAAACTTCATAATTTTAGGAATGAATCGACAACTTGAGTGAATGGAAAAAGCTGATGCTTTGAAACTATAAAGAGGTACAGAGAACATTCACAAAGTACAGTCCTGGTAACAACTTACTGCAAGTTTGAATAGAATAGTTATTTACACCTTTCTACCACAACATAAGTTTTTGCCTGGTTTAACACATGGTATTTTGGTTCTTATTAAGCAAAAGACATACTAGTCAATTCTCAAGCATTTACTTTACATGAAGTTTAAGACCTGGATAAATTTGAACATATTAAAAATTACAAATCCTTCAGAAGCTAACTTAAAAGCTTGCCCTTTCATCAGCTAAAATCTAACTTTAGGCTTTCTCATTTTAATTTACTAATATTATTTAAAACAATTTTTAATTATATAAAAATTTTAAATTATTTACTAACCCTTAAAAATTCAAACAATAAAACAAATATCATGAAAATATCAAGTAAATCATGAAAATCCTCTCTTACCTTACACCTTCAAATTCCAATTCCCCAGAGGGTAACTGCTTTTTAACAGTTTTGTATGTATACTTCTAAAAATTTTCTATGCGTTTTATAGTCAAATACATGTGTGAGGGTGTTTATGTTGTATGACCAGTTTTATTTTTTAATAGATCAAACTGCATACTATTGTGGATTTACCTTCTCTCTTTTTCAGGGTTACAGAGCATCTATTTGACCATTCCCTAATGATGCACAGTAAGAACTTCCCCAGTTTGTTGCTATTATAAATAATGTTGTGGAGTATTCCTTGTGCCTATATCCTAGAGCACTTGTATTTTTACAGGATGGATTCCCAGAAGTGAGATTGCTGGTCAGAGGTTACATGCATTTTACATTTTGACAGGTGCCACCAAATTATCTTTAAAAAGGTAGTACCAATTTATGTTCCTAAAAAGTGTATAAACCTGCCTTTCCCAGCACCCTCCCCAAATAGGATGTTATTAATCTTTTGATTTTTGTCAATCCAGTGATTAAAAAAAGAAATCTCATTTCAGTTGGTATTTACTAGAGTCTGAAGATCTTTTGCTATGTTTCTTGGTTATATTTTGGGTTCTATGCATTGCTTGCTTAGATCATTTTCCCAGTCTTTTACCAAGTTGCTGGTCTTCCCTTGTTGATTTATAGTTCTTCCTCTTGGGGCATATTAACTGTCTGCTCATTATATATATTGCAAGACTTGATGCTAACTGACGGTATTTTTGACATATAGAATTAAACAATTTTCACATAGTCAAATCTGTTGATCTTTTTCTTTATGCTTTTTTGGGTTTTTATCTTGCTTATTATAAAGGTCTTTCTCCAATGCCAAATTTTACTTTAGAATGTGCATAGGCTTTGGTATGTTTTATTGAAAATATCTTTTTTGAAATGTATTTCCACCGGGTATAGAATTCTAGGTTGACAGTTTTTCCTTTAGTACTTTAAAGATGTAGTTTGACCATCTTCTGGTTTGAACAGTTTTTCAATAGACATTTGCTGTCATTATTATCTTTGCTTCTTTTTAATAAAATGACCATTTTTTTGGGGGGGGGGGCTGCTTTTAAGAATTTCACTTTATCACTCTTCAGCAATTTGATATAATGTGCCTGGGTGTGGTTCTCTTCATGTTTCTTCTGCTTGAGGTTCATCAAACTTCTTTGATATGTGTGTTTAAAGTTCTCATCAAATTCGGAAAATTATCAACCATTATTTAATCTAATTCTAACATCTGGGTCAGTTCTGGGTCAGTTTCTAGTAAGTGGTTATGCTCTTTACCATGCGTCATCTTTTCCTGCTTCTTTGCATGATGGTCATCTTTGGATTCCAGACATTGTGGATTTTACCCTGTTGGGTGCTAGATATTTTTGTATATTCTTTAAAATTAGTTATTAAGTTTTTTATTTTTGAATTCTTTTTTTTTTTTTTTCTGAGAGAGAGAGAGAATCTTAAATGGGTTCCATGCCCAGCATGGAGCCCAACACTGGGCTCAATCTCACGACCCTGAGATCATGACCTGAGCAGAAATCAAGAGTCAGATGCTTAACCAATTGAGCCACCCAGGTGCCCTTTATTTTTGTATTCTTATAGACATTCTTGAGCTTTGTTCTTGGAGACATTTTAGCCCTGTCTAGTTTTGCTTTTATGACGAGGTAGGCAGGCTGAAGCAGTGCATACTTAGTCTAGGGCTAATTATTTTCCATAATCTAAGGCAACTTCTTCCTGTATATCCAAATGTCCCATGAATTATGAATTTTTCTAGTCTGGCTGATGGAAAAAGGCACTATTTCCTTTAATCCTTTAGGATGGTTCTTATAGTATAAGACCTAAAATTAAGGTCCAGCATTATGTGCTGGCTCAACATGTCAGGCAAACCAGGAAGGCTTCAAATGGCATAACCACACATTCTCTTCCTAACTGTTTCCAGGATAAAGGCCCCTACTTGAATAACTCTCTTTATCATGGACACCGGGAATAGTTCCTGCTTATCACTGAATAGTGGAATTCAATTTCCTGCCAGCCTATGGCATTATTCAAACAAACCAATCACATCCTCCTGCAGGAACCAGGGAGTGCTCTGCACTCTTGAGACTACAAAGCCTGCCTCCCACAGCCCTTGGTTGCTCGCTCTGTTTTGGAGTGCAATCCCCATGTGGCCCTGCAAGATGTGTGATGTCCTGCCCCACAAGGCTAAGAATGTAAGTGACTAATAAACTGTTGTCAATCTCATCTGTCCAGTGTTGGGTGTTGTGTGTTTGGTCAAACCCCATAACCCTAGGATGGGAATCCATCCCTCACCAAGTGGCAAAGAGGGAAACAAATCAGTTCCCTGAACTTGGGTGGTTTCTTTGTATGCATGTGATCCATACTCTCGACAATACTTGAGGGGTACCTTCTGCAGATATTTGGGGTTCCCCCTGTGCGTGCAGCTCTCTCCTCTCTGTACTCTGTCTTTTGAACTCTCACTGCCTCAATTTTCTTGGACTCAGTTCTGTTTGCTCAACTTAGAGAGTCTGCTGGAGTCCACCCTGGCTCCCTTTCTAGAACTATGGATGGAAACTCTCACAGGGCAGTAGTCTAGGGCCCACTTTGTTTCCTACCATGTATCAGGGATCACTGACCTTTCCTGCCTGAGCCCTGTGTCTTGAAAACCATTGTTTTATATATTTTGTCTCTTTTGGTTGTTTCAGGAGGGAGGGTAAATATGGTTGTCCCTGTTACTGGAACTGGAAGTTCCTCCCTTTATTTTTTAAAATATTTTTTCTTTCCTAACTTCCTTTTCTGGGACTCCAGTTACAAGTATGTTATATAACCTGATGTCATCTCACAGCTCATTGAGGCTCTGTTCATTTTATTTTTTAGGCTTTTATTTCTCCTGCTTCATTATTGATAGTTTCTATCACTATGTTCACCTTTCTTCTACTTTATGCAATCTGCTGTTAATTCTATCCAATGAACTTTTAACATGATACTATATTTTTAATCTCTAGAAGTTTCATTTCCATCTTCTTCATATTTTGTTTTTCTCCTCACCATGTTTGTGTTTCCCCCTACCTTCTTAAGCATATGGAATTTATTTATAATAACTGTTTTAGCATTCTTGCCTACTAATTCCATCATCTCTGTCATTTCTGGGTCTGGTACTAAGGATTAATTTTTCTCCCGGTACAGATTCTATTTTTCCTGCTTTTCAAATGCCCAGTAATATTTTATTGGATGTACAACACTGAATTTTACATTGTTGGGTGTTGGAATTTGTTGTATTCCCTTAAAGAATGTGTACTTTGATCTAGCATGTATTTATTCAGGTAAAGTTTGATCCTTTCAAGCTTGCTCTTAAAGTTTGTTAGGGTAGGTACAGAGCAGCCTTTAGTGCAGAGATAATTTATCCCTATTAACACAATATTTTCTGTGGATTACATAAATTCCTCCTGCTTATTGGGAGGTCTTTCCCTCACAGACTTGTGTGAGCTCTAGGAATTATTCGGCCTACTCCTTTGTGCAGATTCTTTCCATGGCCCCAAGTGGCTTCTTCTGACATATGCAGAGATCTAAACTTAGCCAAAGACTCGAGGGGCTCCTTTTTCAGTTTCTGGAGCATTCTCTCTGTGCAGTCTCTCTTCTCTGAGTCTCTGCCCACAAACACAAGCCACTTGGGTTTTCCCAAACCCCTATCTCTGTCTCCTTAACTCAGTGAGACTGCTGGGTGTTCTCTTTGGTTTCTCCCTCCCTGTACTGCAGCCTGGAAACTACCCCTAGGCAGTGGGCTGGGGCAAGTGTGGGGTTCACATCTGTTTCTCCTCTCTCAGGGATCTTGGTCTTGGGCTGAACAACAGTTCAGTGTCTGGTTTTCTAGTTGGTTAAGGTAAGAGTATAAATCTAATTCCTGTTATTTCTTCGTGGCCAGAAGCCGAAGTCCACTCTGCTGTATTTTAAAAACATTACAAACAATCCAGATAATAAAGTATATCTAGGTTCAGTAATTAAATTTACTTAAACCTGGCTAAAAATAGCTAGGTTTCACTTCTACCTTAGTCACACATAGTCTCTGAACTTCAGGAGTCTGTCATCCGATATAATATCCTGACAAATCTTAAGCTGTTTTGGGGTCTGAGACGTATTTTATACAGGGTAAAAGCAAAGGAACAACAAGAGTGGGAGTAGAGGTTTAAAAAGGCTTGGTTGACCTGAAATAAGGCAAAGTTTCTTGGGAAGTTCTTTGGCCAGATGGGGTTGCATACAGTTTGTGCATGGTGTGGACTGTGAATAAAGAAGCAGGCTTCATTTTATAGATGACAGAAGGTAACATTAAATATTAAAATTTTTTAGATTATAAAGATAGGAGCCTAAAGCAAATTGAAATCACTAAGTCAAGTTTGAATTATAATTCATTTTTCCTATTAGTTTTCCTTCTAGAAGATAAATTCCATCATATATGAAACTCCAGGGGCACTTGGGTGGCTCAGTCCTTAAGCGTCTGCCTTCGGCTCAGGTCATGATCCCAGGGTCCTGGGATCGAGTCCCGCATCGGGCTCCCTGCTCAGTAGGAAGTCTGCTTCTCCCTCTCCCACTCCCTGCTTGTGTTCCCTCTCTCGCTGTGTCTTTCTCTATCAAATAAAAAGAAAAAAAATCTTAAAAAAAAAAAAAAAAGAAACTCCAAACTCACAAAACTATGAATAACTCGTTTAAAAGATTTTGTACAAGAAACAAAATGGCTTTTTTTTTTTTTTTAAAGACATCTCAGAGGCCAGGTTCACTGCCACTTGCAGAGCTAATACAGACCTTCAGTTCAATACATCCATACAAGGATACTCCTAGACTTCAAAATGTTTACAGAGGTCTATACACACCACTTTATCTTTACAATAATGTTGCAAGATAGTCAGGGTCAGAAGTACTATTTTCAATTCACAAATGAGGGCACCAATTTATCTAGTGAGTGAGAGGGCTGGGCAACACTCTAGGTTTCTTGACATCTTCAAAATTCAGTATAATTTAGCTCCTTTGACTTAATCTTTTTTAACATGGCAAGGTACAACCTTCATTGTGCTCATGATCTATCTGATATTGGTCAGTCTAGCAAGGGGCATCATAAGGTTTGCTGAAAAGACGTATACAGGCAAAGGTATGTCACTACTACTTAGAGAAGTCAGGCATAAATGCAATGAGGGGTGACAGTTTAGAGCTATACAACATAAACCATCTTACACTATAGACTAACTCCAGGGTTTTATTTATTTATTCTAAAAAATATTTTATTTATTTGAGAGAGAGAAGAGAGTGAGTGAGCATGAGCAGAGGGAGAAGCAGACTCCCCACTAAGCAGGGAGCCCACCGTTGGACTCGATCCCAGGACCACACGATCATGACCTGAGCCGAAGGCAGATGCTTAACCGATTGAACCACCCAGGTGCTCTGCCAGTGTTTTCATTTAAAGCCTTGCCATCCATACACAGGACAGAGAAGTTCAGAACATCAAAATGAAATTACTGTCCTATGCATGTGATACTGCTTTGGCAATGCTACTTACAGAGCACAGGACTTTAATATAGTTTCCAAATTAGATTTTAAAAAGCAGCTGTTTAAAAAAAATAAATAGAAAAGCAACTGTTTAACTGGAGGAAGAAGCCATGGCATTAGGAAGGTATGTACTGGCTAAGAATGGCAACAACTCCAACATTACTCACAGGGTTCAGCCACATTTTCAGAGTTGACACCATACGCTTTTGAGAGGTGATGGCCATTCCTGCCCTGGCACACCAGATGGACAGGAGCCATTGCTTGGCACGTGAAATGAAATGGAATATTCCAAGGTTATACTAGGCCAACAGACACTACAAGCTAAGTCATATGGTTACAGAGAGAATACTAAATAAAGCTCTCTTAAAATAAAAACAAATAAAAAAATAGTCTGGATATCCTTCTTTTTTTTCTTTTTTTGAAAACATTTTTCTGGGTGAAAGAAAGCTTAAAAGGAGGGAGAGCAGGAGGTGACCAATTAGGATTAAAAAAAGAAAAGAAAAAGAGAAGCAGCAGCAGAAAAACAAAGAGGCTGAAAATACAGAAAAAGAGGAGACTGGCTAATAGGAAAAGGAAGAAAGGAGAAAGACTAACCAAGGATAGATACACCACAAAGCTCTGTCCTAAGGAAATAAATATGTGCTGGTCCATTTCACTGTGCCATTAGCTCCAGCTCAGTGACTCTTACGGAGGATAAGGATACACTTCAGGCTTGAGGGAGGAGTCAAATCAGAGCCTGGGGTGAAGCTGGAGTTTGTACGAATGTACTCTGAAAACACATACAGTAGATCAATTGTTTTTATATTACACACTACAGGAAGTAAAGCACAAAAGAGTCCCTGGGCTAATGTGGACAGGCCAAAGATGAGTAAGAAAGCACTGCAGGGTCACAAAGGCTGGGAAACAGCTATATATAAGAAGGTCTAGTCTCTATCTCTTTCAAAAAATGATGTGGAATTACATTCCTTCTTAGATGACCTCTGATGTGGTTCATTCTCTTTCTCTCAATTGCTTCTTCTCTTGGAATTTGTGAAGGAGGCAGTCTGGAAAAGGCAGTAATGAACAAGCTGATGTGAGAATGTAAGCAAAAGTCCAGTGGTTCACACTGCTTTGGCTATTTCTATTTGCAGTCAGAAGGAAAAATCTAATGCTTCACCTTAAGAGTATCACTATTCCTTCCAGTCTCTACACCTGGTCCCCGAGGATATTAGACAACTACTAACAAAATACAGAGCAGTTTCATTAACAATTCCTCTGTGCAGGCAATACAATGGCACTAAATTCATATCTTTCAATAGTTACCCTGAATGTAAATGGGCTAAATGTCCCAATCAAAAGACACAGGGTATCAGGATTGGATAAAAAGCAAGACCCATCGATATGTTGTTTGCAAGAGACTCATTTTAGATGCAAAGACACCTCCAGATTGAAAGTGAGGGGGTGGAAAACCATTTAGCATGCTAATGGACATCAAAAGAAAGCTGGGGTGGCAATCCTTATATCAGACAAATTAGATTTTAAACCAAAGACTATAATAAGAGATGAGGAAGGACACTATGTCATACTTAAAGGGTCTATCCGACAAGAAGATCTAACAATTGTAAATATCTATGCCCCTAACATGGGAGCAGCCAATTATATAAGCCAATTAATAACAAAAGCAAATAAACACATTGACAATACAATAATAGTAGGGGACTTTAACACCTCCCTCAATGAAATGGACAGATCATCTAAGCAAAAGATCAACAAGGAAATAAAGACTTTAAATGACACACTGGACCAAATGGACTTCACAGATATATTCAGAACATTCCATCCCAAAGCAACAGAATACACATTCTTCTCCAGTGCCCATGGAACATTCTCCAGAATAGATCACATCCTAGGTCACAAATCAGGTCTCAACTGGTACCAAAAGACTGGGATCATCCCCTGCATATTTTCGGACCACAGTGCTTTGAAACTAGAGCTCAGTCACAAGAGGAAAGTCGGAAAGAACTCAAATACATGGAGGCTAAAGAGCATCCTACTAAAGAATGAATGGGTCAACCAGGAAATTAAAGAAGAATTTAAAAAATACACGGAAGCAAATGAAAATGAAAACACAACTGTTCAAAATCTTTGCGATACAGCAAAGGCGGTCCTAAGAGGAAAGTATATAGCATTACGAGCCTTTCTCAAGAAACAAGAAAGGTCTCAAATACACAACCTAACCCTACATCTAAAGGAGCTGGAGAAAGAACAGCAAATAAAACCTAAACCCAGCAGGAGAAGAGAAATAATAAAGATCAGAGCAGAAATCAATGAAATAGAAACCAAAAGAACACTAGAACAGAGCAACGGAACTAGGAGCTGGTTCTTTGAAAGAATTAATAAGATTGATAAACCCCTGGCCAGACTTATCAAAAAGAAAAATGACCCAAATAAATAAAATCATGAATGAAAGAAGAGAGATCACAACCAACACCAAAGAAATACAAACAATTATAAGAACATACTATGAGCAACTATATGCCAGCAAATTAGACAATCTGGACGAAATGGATGCATTCCTAGAGATGTATAAACTATAAAAACTGAACCAGGAAGAAATAGAAAACCTGAACAGACCTATAACCACTAAGGAAATTGAAGCAGTCATCAAAAATCTCCCAACAAACAAAAGCCCAGGGCCAGATGGCTTCCCAGGGGAATTCTACCAAACATTTCAAGAAGAATTAATACCTATTCTTCTGAAACTGTTCCAAAAAATAGAAATGGAAGGAAAACTTCCAAACTCGTTTTATGAGGCCACCATTACCTTGATCCCAAACCCAAAGACCCCATCAAAAAGGAGAATTACAGACCAATATCCTTGATGAACATGGATGCAAAAATTCTCACCAAAATACTAGCCAACAGGATATAAGAGTACATTAAAAGGATTATTCACCACGACCAAGTGGGATTTATTCCTGGGCTGCAAGGTTGATTCAACATCCACATATCAATCAATGTGATACAATACATTAATAAAAGAAAGAACAAGAACCATATGATCCTCTCAGTAGATCCTCTGAGTAGATGCTCAGAAAAAGCATTTGACAAAGTATAGCATCCTTTCTTGATTAAAACTCTTCAGAGTGTAGGGATAGAGGGTACATACCTCAATATCATAAAAGCCATCTATGAAAAACCCACAGCGAATATCATTCTCAATGGGGAAAAACTGAGAGCTTCCCCCCTAAGGTCAGGAACACGGCAGGGAAGTCCACTATCACCACTGCTATTCAACATAGTACTAGAAGCCCTAGCCACAGCAATCAGACAACAAAAAGAAATAAAAGGCATCTGAATCGGCAAAGAAGAAGTCAAACTCTCACTCTTTGCAGATGATATGATACTTTATGTGGAAAACCCAAAAGACTCCACCCCAAAACTGCTAGAACTCATACAGGAATTCAGTAAAGTGGCAGGATATAAAATCAATGCACAGAAATCAGTGGCATTCCTATACACCAACAACAAGACAGAAGAAAGAGAAATTAAAGAGTCGATCCCATTTACAATTGCACCCAAAACCATAAGACACCTAGGAATAAATCTAACCAAAGAGGCAAAGAATCTGTACTCAGAAAACTATAAAATACTCATGAAAGAAATTGAGGAAGACACAAAGAAATGGAAAAACGTTTCATGCTCGTGGACTGGAAGAACAAATACTGTGAAGATGTCAATGCTACCTAGAGCAATCTACACATTTAATGCAGTCCCTCTCAAAATACCATCCACTTTTTTCAAAGAAATGGAGCAAATAATCCTAAAATGTGTATGGAACCAGAAAAGACCCCGAACAGCCAGAGGAATGTTGAAAAAGAAAAACAAAGCTGGTGGCATCACAATTCTGGACTTCAAGCTTTATTACAAAGCTGTCATCATCAAGACAGTATGGTACTGGCACAAAAACAGACACATAGATCAATGGAACAGAAGAGAGAGCCCAGAAATGGACCCTCAACTCTATGGTCAACTAATCTTCGACAAAGCAGGAAAGAATGTCCACTGGAAAAAAGACAGTCTCTTCAACAAATGGTGTTGGGAAGATTGGACAGCCACATGCAGAAGAATGAAACTGGACCATTTCCTTACACCACACACAAAAATAGACTCAAAATGGATGAAAGACCTAAATGTGAGACAGGACTCCATCAAAATCCTAGAGGAGAACACAGGCAGCAACCTCTTCGACCTCAGCCGCAGCAACTTTTCCTAGAAACATCACCAAAGGCAAGGGAAGCAAGGGCAAAAATGAACTATTGGCACTTCATCAAGATAAAAAGCTTTTGCACAGCAAAGGAAATAGTCAACAAAACCATAAGACAACCAACAGAATGGGAGAAGATATTGGCAAATGACATATCAAATAAAGGGCTAGTATACAAAATCTATAAAGAACTTATCAAACTCAACACCCAAAGAACAAATGATCCAATCAAGAAATGGGCAGAAGACATGAACAGACATTTTTCCAAAGAAGACATCCAAATGGCCAACAGACACATGAAAAAGTGCTTAACATCGCTCGGCATCAGGGAAATCCAAATCAAAACCTCAGTGAGATACCACCTCACACCAGTCAGAATGGCTAAAATTAACAAGTCAGGAAACGACAGATGTTGGCAGGGCTGCAGAGAAAGGGGAACCCTCCTACACTGTTGGTGGGAATGCAAGCTGGTGCAGCCACTCTGGAAACCAGTATGGAGGTTCCTCAAAAAGTTGATAATGGAGCTACCATACGACCCAGCAACTGCACTACTGGGTATTTACCCCAAAGATACAAATGTAGTGATCCAAAGGGGTACGTCACGCCAATGTTTAGAGCAGCAATGTCCACAATAGCCAAACTATGGAAAGAGCCAAGATGTCCATCAATAGATGAACGGATAAAGAAGATGTGGTATATATATACAATGGAATATTATGCAGCCATCAAAAAACCCTGAAATCTTGCCATTTGCACTGACGTGGATAGAACTAGAGGGTATTATGCTAAGCGAAGTAAGTCAATCAGACAAAGACATGTATCATATGATCTCACTGATATGAGAAATTCTTTTTTTTTTTTTTTTTAAAGATTTTATTTATTTATTTGACAGAGAGAGAGACAGCGAGAGCAGGAACACAAGCAGGGGGAGTGGGAGAGGGAGAAGCAGGCTTCCTGCTGAGCAGGGAGCCCGATGCGGGACTCAATCCCAGGACCCTGGGATCATGACCTGAGCCGAAGGCAGACGCTTAACAACTGAGCCACTCAGGCGCCCGATATGAGAAATTCTTAATCTCAGGAAACAAACTGAGGGTTGCTGGAGTGGTGGGGGGTGGGAGGGATGGGGTGACTGAGTGATAAACATTGGGGAGGGTATGTGCTATGGTGAGCGCTGTGAATTGTGTAAGACTGATGAATCACAGATCTGTACCTCTGAAACAAATAATAAATTCTATGTTTAAAAAAAAAAAGATAGTAGGAAGGGAAAAATAAAGGGGGGGGGATCGGAGGGGGAGACGAACCATGAGAGACTATGGACTCTGAGAAATAAACTGAGGGTTCTAGAGGGGAGGGGTGGGGGGATGGGTTAGCCTGGTGATGAGTAGTAAAGAGGGCACATACTGAATGGAGCACTGGGTGTTATATGCAAACAATGAATCATGGAACACTACATCAAAAACTAATGATGTAATGTATGGTGATTAACATAACATAATAAAATAAAAAAAAGCAATTCCTCTCTACATAAAGATTCTTTAAAAGTCAGTGTGATCACAGAGGGATCTCCTCAGTGCTACATGGGTGGTGTCAGTGGTCTTAGAAGGTGGTACTCCCTGAAAGGTCACCTGAAGAGGGAATGTGACAGCCACCTGGCGAATTGTACTAAGACAGATAGGAGATCAGGGCACCACGGCCTCTAGGCTGAGGGATCCCTCTCAGTGCACAATGGGCAGTCGGCATCCTGTACAGTGTTTTATGCTGTTAGCAATTTTTTTTATTATGTTTAGTTAGCCACTGTATAGTACATCATTAGTTTCTGATGTAGTGTTCAGTGATTCATTAGTTGCATATAACAACCAGTCCTCATCACAACCCTTGCATTCCATAGTACCCATCACCCTGTTACCCCATCTCCCTACCCTCCTCCCCTCTGAAACCCTCAGTTTGTTTCCCAGGATCCATAGTCTCTCATAGTTTGTCTCCCTCTCTGATTTCTCCCCCTTCAGTTTTCCTTTCCTTCTCCTATGATCCTCCGTGCTATTGCTTATGCTCCACATATGAGTGAAACTATATGATAACTGACTTTCTCTGCTTGACTTACTTCACTTAGCACAATCCCCTCCCAGTTCCATCCATGTCGATGCAAATAGTGGGTATTCATCCTTTCTGATGGCTGAATAATATTCCATTGTATATATGGACCACATCTTCTTTATCCATTCATCTGTTGAAGGGCATCTCGGCTCCTTCCACAGTTTGGCTATTGTGGACATTTCTGCTATGAACACTGGGGTGCATGTGCCCCTTCTTTTCACTACATCTGTATCTTTGGGGTAAATACCTAGTAGTGCAATTGCTGGTTTTTTAACATCTTGAGAAATCTCCCATCAGGGAAACACAAATCAAAACCACAACAAGATACCACCTTACATCAGTTAGAATGGCAAAAATTAACAAGACAGGAAACAACAAATGTTGGTGAGGATGTGGAAAAAGGGGAACCCTCTTACACTGTTGGTGGGAATGCAAGCTGGTATAGCTACTCTGGAAAACAGTATGCTATTAGAAATTTTTAAAAATGTATTCAATTTAAAAATTTACATAAAGTCCATGCTATGTCATTTATAAACCAGATAATAAATATTATTAGAACAATTCAATTTACCAATAACAAACCTATTATATTAACAAACCACCACATTATAGACATAGAGTAAATGAGGACAGAAGTCTAAATTGCAAAATAAATTAACCATCAAAGAAATAGCATTTAGAGTTTCGAAAGTGGAAAGTGAGGATCTAAGAGAATTACATGAACCATACTCAGCTACTTAATAATCTCATCACTTCTACATATTTTAAGTGATAGATAAGACACATGTGGTAAATGCCTACCTGGGAATAACACCTGAAACCTTTCTGTTTGTATGGAGAGCAAGAGACTACAGAATAGCTGGACAACAGACACAGGAAAAATAAGTCTCCTTGTTGGAACTGAACCGCTTAGCGGAGCCTGACACAGTTATGTCTCTCCTGACAGAAGCTGTAAATAAACCCAAATAGGGAGTGCTATGGTAAAAAAAAATACTATAGAAGGAAAGAGGACGAATTTTAAAAGGTGACAAACTTACTAGTGGTCCTAAGCTTTTGTAAAAAATGAAAGGAAAAAAAAACAACACCAAAACATTGGGATAGGTCATTTAGGGGAATAGGAAAGACCTTGACCTAAAATATACAGTTTTTGCATAATTCTATCCCTATCATTAAAAAAAAAACAACCCTCTTTTTATTCTAGAATGAGAAAAAGTAATCTTTTGGTCCTTTTTCACCATTGTAATTTTTATCTTTTAATCATTTTCATTTAAGAAATAATAAAGAAAAAGTTAATTAAAATCTAGACTAAATGTTTTTGGCTCTTCAGAAATTCCTCAAGTAAAGGAAAGAAAGATAGTCTTTGAATCACTCTTTGGGAAAACAATTTTGAGTGAAATACACATTCCCATGTGAGGAAAGAATGGTTCCTATTTATATTGAGGGTCGGCTTCACTTTTCAATTTCTTATTCGTGCTTTCAGAGCCTTCTATTGACAACAACAGAAGAAACAGGTAGCTTCAACAGCTTTATCCAGTCCCCTAAATACCATCAGATGCCAAAGACTTGAAGATACTTCACGGGAGAAAAACATCTCTAATACAATTTGCTGTATTTTAAACCAAGAAAGACAATCATTAATTGATTTTAGTGGAGGAAGAAGGCAGTTTTGGGAGAATGTAGAAATTGGTAAGTACTGATCTAGTCCATCCATTTCCTTATTAGTGTTTCTCTAAACAAAAAAGAGATCATTGGTGATTTCTAAAAAGGAAAACCCCAAAATGACATTTTCTAAAAAGGTAAATTGAAGAGAATTTTCATCATAAATTAATATATACAGCAGCTTTATAATGAGATCAACTTCCAAACCAATAAATTAGAGGTTATTGTTGCAGGGACAGCAATAGAGTTTTTAACAGAAAACCTGTAGCAATGGCTAATCCTCATGTCTAGATTTATATTAATTAAGGGGCCATAAATATGCATAGGGAAATGCTAAGGAGAAGCGGGTCAAAGCCAGGGCTAAACATTGAGGTCAGTGTGTCTAAATTTACACCAAGATTATAATGAGACAAACTTAACTGACAAATACACTCTGATGAGTCCCATCAAATTTGAGTTTGCAGAGCAAAGAGTCTCAAATGAAAATTAAATACTTAATCTTTAAAGGACAGTTGATTTAAGAGAAATTTAATAAGCACGTATTATTTTTATGAGAAAAACTGGAGTTATTTCCATTTTGAAAAAAAGAAAACTCAATACTGAGACATTATCAAGGAGTAGTACATCTAGACCCTTTTTTCACCTTTAAGATATCCTTGCTCCACCATGAAAACTATGAATATGCAACATAGCCAAAGTTCCCCAAATGCAACTCCCATATATAAATCAATGGCTTCTTTGTCTAGTATGATAACTGCAACTTTAAATCACCTTTCCAGAGAATTAAACAAACAAGCAAATGAAAACCTCCCCCAAACAGTAACCTGTCACTTATAAACTTTCACCAAGTTGGACACAGACTATTTTTAACTCAGATGTGATAAATCCCAACTTGAAGCTATCCACGATACTCTGAATGTGAATCCACTGAAAGGATCCATTTTCTGCAGGAATGGAACCATTCTGAATAAGGCTAATATTAAAATATACCAGCCCTATCAGACCCTTGCCTAGATAAAAATGTATACATTTCTCAGATAGATGAATCCTCCTAGAGAAGACCAGGGTGGCTGGCACTTTTATGTGCCTTTCCCCCCGTGAAACAGGATTATTTATTATTCATGCACTGTAGCTGAGTGATCTTTTGGAGAGCCTTTCTTATAAAAATCTAACTCAAAGCTAGATAAACCATAAAGGCATCTCCTCTAGGTCTCCATTTGTCCTAACTTCCCTTATTTGAATTAGACTGTATATGAACATGTTTTCATCATGGGAGACAGTCTAGACAGAAAGTCAGTCACTGGAGTACAAGTGTGGCCACGATGCTCTGAATAAAAGGTTGTGCACCTCACTGATGTGAGCAGTTGCCCCATAAGGTACTACCTATACCTGCCTATAGGCACTCAGCTATATAGGTTTTTTTTTCTTTTTAAAGATTTTATTTATTTATTTGAGAGAGAGAATGAGATAGAGAGAGCATGAGGGGAGGGGAGGGTCAGAGGGAGAAGCAGACTCCCCGCTGAGCAGGGAGCCCGATGCGGGACTCGATCCCGGGACTCCAGGATCATGACCTGAGCCGAAGGCAGTTGCTTAACCAACTAAGCCACCCAGGCGCCCAGCTATATAGGTTTTTGTAGGCTGCCCTCAGCACTTGAGTATCACAAAAAAATATGACTTATTTGGGGAAATGCTCTCAGAGGAAAGGCAGTTCTGAATTAGGGGGAAAATATCCTTATATTTTCAAGAAAAGATAAATTGGGGCATTCAATATTCAAGCTTATAAGTGCTTTATTTGGCAATAGGTTTCTCCACAGGATACTTAAGCAGGAAGTTCTTCAAATATATCTAAAGCATTTTGATTTATGATTTTTTTTCCAGGAACACAACCTGTCGTGCAAAGAAATATGCCTGTAGTTTAAAGGAATTCCAGTGCTGCTTATTATGCAAATTCCTCACCAATACGACATGACCAAAAGTTCAACACCTATAAGGAGTATTAAACTCCAGGATCTCTTACAGGACAAATATAAGGAGTAGGAAAAAAGAAAGAAGTTATTGCTGTTGTGTAGGGATAATTAGTCTGACATGTCAAAAGCATCTTCTTTTTAAAATAAGAATTATTGTGACTGTTGTTACTGGAAGCACCCTGCCCAGGCCAGATACTGAATGGAAGGCTTTTAGAAAGTAAGGAAATGTAAAGATAACTGCTTGGTAATTAAGGGTCTCAGACTCAGACACTGGTAGGGTTACATTAATTCTTCATATTTCCATAATTATAATATTTCTCCCAAGACACAATATGATCTCAAATACCCAAATTAAAAAGGCAACATGTTATTCAATCATCCAGGTGTTTTCTCCACACAAGTAAATCCCTGGACAATTAGACGATTTTTATTATGTTGCTTTAGAACTCTCAAATTTCCATATTAAAACACTATAGTGCATTGTTATGATTTCAAATATATATTATTTAAATGCGTTGTTTAAATAATTTATTTTCATTTCTCCTTAAAAAGAAAACCAAGACTACCAGTAGCCTACTTTCCACAGCAACACATTCTGCACCGTTCAGTAACAAATATTAATAGTAATTCTAATGCAGCAACCTATTCTGAAGTTTACTGTATTATCTCTTTTAAAAAGGGTTACCATGAAAGTTAGTAGTATGAAGCAATATTATCTAAGAATATTCAGTCTGTCTGAAAAAAGTCCTTGATAACCTATAAAAATACCCAAACCTTAAATAAAGGTAAGTTTTGAAGCTGACTGAGGAATATATTAGGGTTCATTATAACCATTTTCTCTATTTTATGAATGTGAAAAGCCCACTTCCTCTCTGTCTTTGGTAAAGCAGAGTCTAAAGCCATCTAGTGTAAACATTTTAGTAGTATTTCCTACATGTGCTTAAACATATTAGGTCTTCACTTACTTAAAATTTCCTACAACTCATTAAAAAATTACTAACCTGGTTGACATCCTAATTATACTGAATTGGTGAGATTTTAGTGCTGTTATAGGACACACCAATCAGAATCCTACAAAGGATGAGTGGACAACTCTATAGTGATAAAAAGCAAAACAAAACAAAACAAACCCAGAAAAGATATTATATCGCCACCCTAGGGATTCATCTTCCTGCTTTAAGAATGCTGGTAGCATAGCTATTACCTGGTTCAGAGCTATTTCCTGGGTCAGAGGTAAGGAAACGAGAAAAATAAACATAAGCATGATAAACACAAAGTTGTATTTTCTTCTTTACCAAAAGGGAGCAATTTCTCCAATGCCCCTCCCCCCCTTTTAAGATTTTATTTATTTGAGAGAGAAAGCATGTGTGTGCGTGTGAGAGAGAGAGCGTGCACACTCAAAAGCAGGGGGAGCAGCAGAGGCAGAGGGAGAAGCAGGCTCCCCACTGAGCAGGGAGACCGATGTGGGGCTCCATCCCAGGACCCCGGGATCATGACCTGAGCTGACGGCAGATGCTTAACGACTGAGCCGCCCAGGCGCCCCTAACAGGCACATTTTGAATGCAACCCATATAACAGCAAATAAGGTATAGTTTTTACCATTTTTAAAAGAATCAAGCTACCAAGGAGATATATTTAACTAAGAAAGTAACAAAGTTTTTGTAGGTCAGCATTTTTGGACAATGATATATCAAAAAAATAATAAATAGCTAATATTCTTTTTAACCTAGACAAATTGGATGTTCAGGAAAGATATCAAACTGACTGTTATGTTAAATAAAGACTTGCCTACAAAAGAAATATCAAGGTTGATTAGGACACCTGCTTTGTCATGGAGTCATCTCTCCCCTACATCCGGAAGCCACCAATCCCTTCCTGGCAACTCTGACTCAACTTTTTACTTGTTTCACTACCTGGCAATCCAAAACCTAAACCCATAGTTAGATAATTTTAGCTTTCTTTTCTCATTCTGTGTTTTCTAGAAAATCATGATACTTTGGTAAAGTACCATAAAACTGGATCTTTTAGTTTACATTATTATATACTAGTATCCCTTGTAAGACAACTAAAGAGTTCCTTTCTACAGAATGACAAGGTAGGGAAACACATTTATAAATATATAGGTAACCAGAATTAAAATCTTAAAAAAAAAAAAGGTATCATTTATTTATTTATTTTAGACGTGGGGGAGGGGGGAGAGACCCATTAGCAAACAGGGGGAGGAGCAGAGGGGGAGGGAGAGGGTTAAGCAGACTCCGCACTGAGCCTGGAGCCCAATGTGGGCTTAATCCCATGACCGTGAGATCATGACCCCAGCCGAAATCCAGAGTTGGATGCTCAACCGACTGGGCCACCCAGGCGCTCTGATACTTTGTTTTTTTCAAACCAAATGTATGATGGTACAGAATCACTTCTGTGAAACTTCTTTAATTCACAAAAGAGAAATGTTCTTCTCCTTAATGATGTGTATTCCCTGATTTTATTCATCCTTTTAATGAATCTTGAGTTCTTCTAGGGCCTCCACACCATAGATGACATATTCCAAGTAGATCTGAATGAGCCTATGGGAACATGTGGTGCCAGAGGGGGCAGTGTGCCAGGATTCTCCAGATAATACTGAGTTAGAACCCAAAGTCCTTTACATTTTTTTGGACTTTACTTATTCTCCTGGTTTTTAAAATACTGGGTAGATTGACTACCTCCATATAAATATAGCTTTTCTTTACATAAGGTGTCAGAGAAGTTAAAAGACTATGAATTATAGCCTATCCACATCCATATTTGGAAGTACTGATTAGAATGACTTCTGGAATTTATCAATGTGACATTTTAGAAGAGAGCCAATTCTTCACGAAGAGAACAGCTTGAAGTTAGCTTTATGTTGTACCATATATTTCTACTTCATAATTTTCTCACTTTAAAAAAAAGTCATAGGCATTAGGGGAAACCTTATGTCTATGCACCCATATTAAATGTCTTTTTTAGAAAAAATTTTTTTTGCATTCCTGCTAAGATAGCCAGCTTTGAAAACAGGTAGGCTTATCGTTTTTACAGCTTTATCTGAATTTCAGTTAAAGAAATTGTTCTTTGCCAGTTCTCAAGTGTAGTAGAATAGGATGTGTAGAAGAAGCAGGCAGTAGAATCCTCTTCAAAGTCCATTTATGTACCTTTCATCAGTCTAATAGCTCACAAGTTTAGTGTAAATAATCTACACAAATATGCCTGTGTTGAAATAATTAATTCTACTTTATGGTCCCCATCACCTAGTAGTCACTATCAATTATAAAATTTTCACGTTTAGTAACACAATTTATTATACAATCATAACCAGGTCAAAGACAAACAATTAATAACAATCAAAGTTAGGTATCTGAGACAATTTATGGATAAGGATTGTATCAGTTGGTTAAAAAACAGGCAATAAGTGATATGAAACAAAGGGCTGGGACGTTGGAGAATGAGGAAGAGGCCATTCTCTGACCTTTTCCAGAACACTATAAAAGAGCCATTGGGAGCAAATTCCTCTTTCCATTTGCTCAGTCCATTTGAGAAGAATAAAACTCATACCAATGAAGCTGCAGCTGTGCTCACCCTCGGCTTAATCATTGTGTAAGGCTGAGGGTTAATTAGCTGCCATTCTTAGTTCTATTTGTTGTTCTAATAAAGATATGCATAAATCTAAGACTGGGAGTAACCAATACTTGATTTTCATTTGGAAGGTGCTGGGGGGTAGGGGGAAGAGCTCATCCATCTTGAGTGTTGATGTTTGTGGGTATGTTCAGAGCATTTTCATTTGACCTGGTCTGTACAGTTCTGCCTATTTGAAGAGTGGCCAACAAAGACTTCATGGTTGTATGAAAGTAGGACCCTGATGGCCCAGGCTGAACCATGAGGCAGCTTTTAGTTTAAAGGCAGATGACAGGGAAATGAAATACACAGGGCAAAGGTCAGAGCCCAAATGCTTCCCTCACAGAACAAAAGAGTCAAATTGCACACCTTTTACAGATTACACTGCTGCTCATCTTTGGCAGTTAAAAAGAAATCCTTATTATGGAAAATTTCAAACATATTCAAAGGTAGACTAGTATAATGAACCCCCCCCCCAATGTACCCATCACTCATCATTCAACACTTAACAATGGTCAGTCTCATATCTTCCACATCGCTATCTACTTCTGATCTTTCTGGATTATTTTGAAGCAAATTCTAGATATCAAAGAACTCTATTTGCAAATAGTTCATTTTTCTAAAAGGTAAGGACATGTAAAAAAATTCATAATCAAATTTCTGTTTTATTATGCCTAAAAATTTCTGGCAATAATTCCTTAGTATCAAGTGCTCAGTTTTCAAATTTCCAATTATCTCATAAAAGTCATACATTTGGGGCATAATTTTTTAATGATACAGTATCAGAATTACATTCAGAATAAAAGAAGCTTCTAACACTTCAGATAGCAACAGCAGTGGAGTAGAAAAGTAGAACTGAGATAAATAAAAGAATGCCCGATGACATCCAGATTTATATACTTTTCAGAAAAAGAAGAGAAAAAAAGATTAGAAGTATTTCTGAAAATTACTCTGTAAATAAAGCATCTGAAATAGGGAAACTGTTGACCTGCTTGTTTTATCTCATAATTGTCAAGTGTTCTCAGGATAGTTCATTTTGTATGAGGCAAAATACCCATTATTTTTAGGTCTGAAGACCGGAAGATAAGCATATTTTAAATAATAAAGAGACTTCATACAAAGAATGTGATAAATATCTGAGAGTTTAAAAAGGTAACCACAGGGGAGCCTGGGTGGCTCAGTCGTTAAACGTCTGCCTTCGGCTCAGGTCACGGTCCCAGGGTCCTGGGATCGAGCCCCGCATCGGGCTCCCTGCTCAGCAGGGAGCCTGCTTCTCCCTCTCCCACTCCCCCTGCTTGTGTTCCCTCTCTCGCTGTGTCTCTCTCTGTCAAATAAATAAAATCTTAAAAAAAAAAATTAACCACAAAAGAGCAAAAACAAGCTTCAAAAGATAAAATCAAATAGGACAGAGCTTAAATTTTGTATATGCTTGGAAAGAGAGTATTGACAAATAAGAGCATTCCATGAAAAATGGAAATCTGATTAGTACTTTTAAACTTCAGCAATTCACGGATTAAATCATGTTCACCAAGGAGGACTAAATTCCCAGAGCCTGGAAGGTTGGTCCTGGCCTTCTGAGCTTATCATCCTCTACTCCTTTCTGCTGCCACTCTGTTCCTCAGCGGTGTGACACAGCCAAACTGGTAGCCAGGTGATGTCTGACAAACAGGAGAGCCCTGGCAGGCTCAATCAACATCACTGTGAAGTGTGAACAGGCCTATAAAGGCAGCAGTTAGACCTACCTAGGCCGCTGCACTGGGAACAGAATGACTCTCACCAGTGCACCCGTCCACTGGCTGGTAACTGTTGGACATTTTGCCACCCGAGAGATAATCCTTCCTAGGAAATAATGCAATAGGGACTACTAATTGAAGGTTAGGCTTTTTCCAGAGTTTAAATCCAAGAGTGTCAGTGCTGAGGTGGTGGTGTTTAGAGATTATTCAATACTCTCTTCTCTCAATTAAATTCAACTGAGTAGGGATTTATCAGCCATTGAATGTATGGCTATTTGGAGTCCTAAAAACTCTGGGAAATGACATCAACAGCAGTCCATGACTGTTTACAAAGGGCTTGCACGTGTGCCTCACAGGAATGCCATGATTTAGGTAGGGCTGATGGTTATCTCTGTTTTGTATAAGAAACTGAGTCTGAGGAAAGTTAAGTGACCAGTACAAGTCACACAACTAACAGTGGAGCTGATACTAAAATCTGTAACTGCTGACTATAAACACCAAGCAGTAAGGATGTGCAGCCTCACCCTCAAACATTTAACATCTATGAATAGACCAAAAATTCTTAAAAGAGACAAATGTAAATTATGAGAAAAGTATGAAAATTGATTAAAAAATCAGTTTATGTGGGGAGAAGAGTGAGAAAACCCTTTTAAAATTGGTTAAATTTATATCCTTATGCAAAGCCTACTTCGGAACTAATAGCACTCTCATGTTAAAATAGCTCTACAGATTCAGTATAGGAAAATCTTATTTATTTGTATTCTATCCAACTTATATGTGTGATCATTGAAGATAAGGTTAGATTGAAGTTTAACTTAAATCCGGGGGGGAAAATCTGCAGATCGGAAGTGACCCAGAAAAGAGTGTGAAGTAAATCCATTGAAAAGAATGGACATTTTAACTTGTTTAACATAAACAAGTCTTTTCAAGACTCTAAAAGTGTGAACACACATATAGATGATGTGCCAATTAGGAAACGTTCTTATATGTGTTTAAAACATTTAGTCCGTTGGCATGTATTTTACAAACAATATTCTATTTTTTTATCAGATGGGCTATAACTAATTGGTAAAACTTAAGGTTTTATCTTTAGGCTTATTCTTTACTTTTTCTTTATCCTTTAGGCTTATTCTTACTATCAACAGCATTATTTTAAAAATCTATTTATTTATTTGATTTTGCTTTAGCCATGGTGATTTTATTTTTATTGTTTTGCAGAATGTATCTGTAATTTTCTGAGACACAGCAAAAGAAAACTCTAATTTACTGAATAGAAATCTTTTTGATTGCTGAGAGAAGGCTTTGGTGGGATGAATGTATTAAGCGGGGATTACCTGTATAGAGAACAGTTTCCCACATATGAGCTGATTCAGAGAGATAGACCCATTTCAGCTGATTGGGAGACCAAGCAGGCCTGGCTACCACTGGGATAAGGAATGCCTCTCAGCATGGAGCTTCTTCTCTAAGTGTGAAGTTATACCTTCTTCCATGTGTAAGAAGTGAAGATATTCATCTAGTGCTCAGAAGTGCCTCATAAATACTACGGTCTCAAAAGTTTCTTTCTTTTCTCCCCCTAGTTTTATTGAGATATATTTGACATAAAACACCACTAAGTTTAAGGTGTAAAGCATGATGACCTCATGTCAAAAGTTTCTTGAATAAGTGACTTACTTCTCAAAATAAAATTTTCTCTGAAAATACCACTCCCCTCTAAATTTCAGCAAAGCCCAGAAGTACTCTTTTGGGAGTGGGGAGGCAGATGCAGTTCCATGTCCACCATTTCCAGGAGGACTACCTGGTTTAGGCCTCATATCACACAAAAAATGTCTTTTGATGACATTACCTCTAAATGAAGTTTTACACAGTCATATAGACAAATGGGATTGAAATAGGAATGAGACAGAACACAGTATTTGTCATTCAGTTTTAAATTAGTGCAGCATTACTGAACTTCACTATCTGGGGTAAAAGTAAGAAATAATTTAAAAAACATAATGATCTTGCACAATTACATTTAATTTTCCTTTTGGTTGAAGTATTTTTATATATCCTTATTTTAAAAAGTTTCTACTATTGAAAAATAACACACAGAATTTGAACGGATAATTTATAATTATAATTTATATTTTATAAACAAGCCAGGAGCCTAAAAGAGACCCTGATTCCCCTTTGTCATTTCTCTCTTGTCTAAAACTTCACTTACCCCCCGTGAACAGAGTTTATTCCTGAACGTGGAAGATAGAACCTCACGAAGTATTAACACTACTAATTAAATACTCGAAGAGTTTCTCATTGAAAACATCAATGAAAACTCTGTAGCGACCTTTGGATTTTTGTAGTTTCCAAAATAAACCCAAATATGTAAAAAATTGGCAGCTGGTCTTCTGGTTAAAAGAAGCTGGTCAAAGACACATAATCATACATCTAGGACAACACAGAAAGTAAGAACTTTCAGCATTAAGCACACCAGCAAAAGCCACAAAGGCGTGGCCATAAACTCTCTTTAGTTTTCCTGGGAAGTTGTATTTCCTAGTTGAGGACCATTCAGCTTTCCTGTTCTATTAGCTTGAAAGGACGCATGGTTATTAAAATGCCAACAAGGTCACGTCTGCATGGTGCTGCCTGGTTGTTATCAGATTTTAATAGCCTACATTTCTCAAATTAACATCTTCTGGTAGGCATCTAATTAAAGATTAAGCCATTCAATTTGAATTTTTATTATTATTTGGCAGCAGAATGTAATGCATTCTTTAAATGCATTTCCCAATCCTAAATGATTTTTCATTACTTTTTACCACACTATGCTTTTTCCTTCTTGGCAAATAATAGGTCTTAAAAAGACTAATGAGAAGACCCACTTAAAAAGAAAGCAGTTACACACCATGGAAATTTAAAATCAATAATAATAATAGTTATAGTAGCAGTAGTAGTGGTGGTGGCAGTAAACAATTCACTAAGGTCTGACATTTAAGTCTTGAATAGACTTGAATTCAGTATTGGACTTAAAGTCTCTTACCAGGGTTGCAATCTGTAAGAAGTGAGCAGATGGAGAGGAGAACTTTAGAAATGGTTAGGGCTGGACTCCAGTTGTCCTTTAGGATGTCCAGACAGATGACGCCCTGGCTGTTAATATTACAGTGATAGATTCTTGTTCGGAAGGTAACCTAGAAGAAAATGTAAAGTTGTTATGAACAGACATACTTTTTATTAGACAAAATAATCCAAGGGTCGCTGGTTGAACCATATACTTAAATTTTCCTCAGGCACATGAAAAGAATCAATAAACAAAATCATTATTTTAGAATTTGTTATTCTGGACACAAAGAACTAAACCCCAATAATGAAATCATGTCCTTTTGCTTTTGATGAAGAGTCCGATTACTTAACTAATGTTCTGGGGACTGAATTTGCTCTTAGTGCAACTGTAGGAATGTTTGTAAGAGAAAAACTGTGACTTCCGAAAACATTTCAAAGAAAAAGTTTCAAAATTAAAAATTTCAAAGGAAACTTGTTGGAGTCCATTTGTTTTAAGGATTTTGTATATTTTAAAGTTGAAAACAGCATGGGAATACTATAAAAAGGACATAAATATTATTTGTCATGGTTTAAAAACATAAATTAGGCATGTATGTAAATAATATACATAGTTTATAAAAATATTAGTTACAGTTTATGAACCTTTTCCTCCTTAAATTCTGTATCTTGAATATAATATTAGCATAACCTATTTCTGTCCTATGATAGCTAGATCACCACTGCACTTTGTTTAGGTATAATTTTGAAACATGTTTATAACATTTTTAAAGAACTTCAATTCAAAAGTTAAGTCTCAATCAGTTTTATAACTCTGGTAAAACTCTGTTTTATAAAAGTCTGAGGCAAGCAATAATAAGATCTTAACGCTATTTATTAATATCATGTTTATAAGTATTCTCAAAATTTAAGTTGAAATATAAAAAAAATCTTGGTGTGTTAAAGAACAGTCTTCTGGTTCCCTAAGTTTAAAATGGCGATGAGCCAAAAAATACATGGCAGATTTTGTTGCCACCTCTCCAGGGCATCCAGCATCCACTCAAACATCAGATTTACTTAATTTGTAAAATCAAGACTCAGAAAGGACAGATCTCGTCTTCTACAATTAGTGAACAACACAGTACCATTCTCAGGCTAGATTAATACTCCTAATAAGAACTGCCCTTCTAGGGCACCTGGGTGGCTCAGTCGGTTAAGTGTCTGTCTTCAACTCAGGTCATGATCTCAGGGTCCTGGGATTGAGCCCATGTCTGGCTCCCTACTCAGCAGGTCAGCGGGGAGTCTGCTTCTTCCTCTGCCCCTCCCCCCACTCATGCTCATGCTCATTCTCTCTCTCTCAAGTAAATAAATAAAATCTAAAAAACAAAAAAAAGTGCCCTTTTAGGAACATGCCAGACCTTACAGATAACTTCAACATTCCTTCTACACGAAGACATTCCAAACACCTAGCAATGACGAAGAAAATATAACATTAAAAAAAAAAAGCATAGCTGAATTTGCACAGAGAATCCCCAGAGGGCAGAATTGAAAACCCAAAATTACAGTAAGTACATGAGCTGACAGTGTAGCTACCGGGGGGGACCTACGGAAGAGAGAGGGGGGGAAGGATAGTAGCCAGTCTGGATAAAATGGAGGCTTGGGTTTTGATGCCCTCATGGAGAAAGGTGAAACCTTAGGTCTACATGTGGCAAGAGGCTGGAATTGAGAGCCCTTACATAGATTAGGACACTTGAGCAGCTAGTCTTTTAGTAAATGGAGGGACTTGAAAAGATAATGCCTTCTGGGAGAGACAGCGAAGACACTTGCTAGAGAAAGCCTAGGCTCTGAAGTGAGGAGAAAAATGTTTCCCCTGAATTCTAAATCCCGGGCATATATACTATGCAAGTACCAATTGAAAAAGAGCTTAAATGGCTATATTACTATCAGATCAATATATATATATGTTTAAGGCAAAATGAATAAAGATGATTGCTGCATTATGATAAAATGAACAATTCATCAGAAAAATACAACAATTCTGAATCTGTTGTACTTAACAAGACAGCCAAAAATATAAAAAGTGAAACTTAGCAGAATTATAAGGAGAAAATGACACATCTACAATCAGAGGGACATTTTGCTGCAGTAACTGAAGTCATGCAGACCAAAACGTAATAAGGATACTGAAAATAGGAACAACCAAATTAACAAAATGAAGGGATTGAACGAAGATGAAATTCCACACTCAACAAAGAATATATATTCTTTTCCAAGCACATAAGAAATGTTTATAAAAAACTGATCACATGCTATGCCACAGAGGAAGCTTAACATATTTCAAAGAATTATTAAGACCACAAAGATTCTCCATCAAGTGTTTGGGAAACTGAAAAACACATTTTTCAAATAATTCTTGGATGAAAGAAAAAAAAATCAGCTACATTTATAACTGAATGACAATTGCCAATACCAAACTTTGTGATTTGGCTAAAACAGTTGTCAAAAAGAAATCTATAGTTTCCAATACATAAAGTAGAAAGGAGGAAAGACATTTAATGAGTGTTTAAGTAAAGAAAAAGAACAGAGTTAATCCCATAAAAGTAGAAATACATGAGCAGAATTTAATGAAATGGAGAATACCTAGTAATATTAAAATTCTGCAGAGAAGTCTGAGTGCCTGTTCCTTTAAGTGCTAGATGAAAAGACAAAATATTTTTATGACCCAATGTAAATGATGAGTGGCTTTTATATACAATGTTTTAAAAACCTATCAGATACTGATTGGCTATTCGGAGCTAGTTAATCCTCAAAATAACTCAGAGGTAAGTAGTATTATTGTACCTACTTTTAAAATAAAGAAACTGTAACTCTGTGAGGTGATGGATGTTAACTAAACTTATTGTGGTAATCATTTTGCAATACATACATAAATCATTATGTTGCGTACCTAAAATAAATACAGTGTTCTATGCCAATTATATCTCAATAAAATGGCAGAAAAAAAATGAATGAAGGCACCGAGGGGTTAAAGAACTGGCATGTGGTTGCACAGTTGGTAAGTGGAGGAGCCAGAATTTGAACACAGCTTTGTTGACCCAAAGCCTCATACTCTCCTACTTAGCCTCAATGCCTGTTTTTTTTTTTTTACTTTTAATTTTGAGATAATTATAGATGCATACTGTGTTGTAAGAATAATACCGATGGATCATATATGTTCCTCCATCCACTTTCCCCCAGTGGTAACATCCTGCAGAACTGTAATATGGTATCACAGGAAACTCATACTGATACAGTCCGCTGACCTTTTCCACTTATCACCAGTTTTATATGCACTCATGTACACCTGTTTCTATGCAATTTTATCAGATGTAGATCTGTATGATCACAATTACAGCCAAGATACAGAACAGTTCCTTCACAAACATCCTCTGTGCTACCATTTAACTGGTGCAGTCACCTTCCCACTTTCCTCCCTTGATTCTTGACAACCACTACTCTCCGCTTCATCTCTATGATTTTGTCATTTCAAGAATGTTATATAAATGGAATCATATAGAATGTAATTTTTTGAAATTGGCTCTTTTTACTTGCACAATTCCCTTGAGATCCATCTAAGTTGTTGCATTATCAAAAGTTTGTTCCTTCTTATTGCTGGGTAGTATTCCATGGTATGATGTACCAGTTTGTTGAACCATTTACTGTTGAAGGGCAAATGGACTGTTTCCAGTTTTTAGCTATCACAAATAAAGCTGCCATGAACGTGTGTGTGTGTGTGTGTGTGTGAACTTTAGTTTTCATTTCTGAGATAAATGCCCAAAAATGCAATTGTTGGGTTGTATGATAAGCTTATATTTAGTTTTATAAGAAATTGCCATAATTTTTTCCAGAGCAATTGAACTATTTTATTTTACATTGCCACCAGCAGAGTGATCAGTTTCTCTGCATCCTTGCCAGCATTTAGTTTACTATGCTTTATTTTAGCCATTCTGACTGGATGTAGTGGTTGGTAACACATTGTGGTTTTAATTTGCATTTTCCTAATTGCTAATGATGTTGAACACTTTTTCATGTGCTTATTTGCTATCTGGATACCCTCTTTCTTAAAAAAGGATGTTCATGTCTTTTGCCCATTTTCTAATTAGACTGTTTTTTTACTGTTGACTATTTTAAGTGGAGATACTTCATTAAAAGTGAAGTATAGTTGGATGAAAAATAAAGCATGAGTTTGCAAAGAATCTTGTGGATTTTTTGGACAGAGAAGGCTTTACACTTTAATGTTTTATAATACTGATTAAAGGATCTACTTTGGTGATGTTTGTTAACTTTTGTCCCAACAGGTACAAAATAAATAAACCATACTGAATCAAACAGGTAGTTCGATTATTCCTATATTTTAATGTTCTAGGCTCCCACAAATAGTACTTATATATATATATATATATATTTTTTTTTTTTTTTAAAGATTTTATTTATTTATTTGAGAGAGAGAGAATGAGAGAGAGCACATGAGAGGGGGGAGGGTCAGAGGGAGAAGCAGACTCCCGGCCGAGCAGGGAGCCCAATGCGGGACTCGATCCCGGGACTCCAGGATCATGACCTGAGCTGAAGGCAGTCGCTTAACCGACTGAGCCACCCAGGCGCCCAGTACTTATATATTTTTTTAATTTGTGTATGGTTGACACACAATGTTACATTTCTTTCAGGTGCACAACACAGACATTCAACATCTCTATACGTTATGCTCTGCTCACCACAAGTGTAGCCACCATACAATGCTATTACAACTGTCACCATACAACACTATTAAAGTATCATTGACTATATTCTCTATGCTGTACCTTTAATTCCTGTGACTTATTCATTCCATAAGTGGAGTCTGTATCTCCCACTTCCCTCCACCCATTTTGCCTATTCCCAACCCCTTTCCCTCTGTTACCATCAGTTTGTTCTCTAAAGGTCTGATTCTGCTTTTTGTTTGTTTATTCATTTGTATAGATTTTTTTAGATTCCACACATAAGTGAAATCATATGGTATTTGTCTTTCTTTAACTTACTTCACTAAACATAATACCCTCTAGGTCCATCCACATTGTGGCAAATGGCAAGATCTCATCCTTTTTTTATGGTTAATATTCTACTGTATATATACATACTACATCTTCTTTATCCATTCATCTATTGAAGGGCTCTTGGGTTGCTTATGTCTTTTCGAATTAGTGTTTTCATTTTCTTTGGGTAAATACCCAGTAGTGGTTATTAAATCATATGGTGTTTCCATTTTTAATTTTTTGAGGAACCTCCATACTGTTTTCCACATTGGCTGATGATTAGTGATGTTGAACATCTTTCCACGTGTCTGTTGGCCATCTGTATGTCTTCTTTGGGAAAACTGTTTATTCAGGTCCTCCGCCCATATTTTAATCATATTGTCTGATTTTTTTGGTGTTGAGTTGTATAAGTGGTTGATATATTTTGGATATTAACCCTTTATGAGATATATCATTTGCAAATATCTTCTTCCATTCAGTGAGCTGCCTTTTTTTGTTGTTGTTGTTGTTGATGGTTTCCTTTGTTGTGCAGAAGCTTTTTATTTTGGTGTAGTCCCAACAGTTTGTTTTTGTTTCCCTTGCTTTAGGAGACATACTTAGAAAAATGTTGCTAAGGTCAATGTCAGTGAAATTACTGCTTGTGTTCTCTTCTAGGAGTTTCATGGTTTCAGGTCTTACATTTGGGTCTTTAATCCATTTTGAGTTTATTTTCCACAAATACCACCATTTGAACCGGAAAAAAAGTTGATGATCGGAGTTTTAAGAAGTGTCACACATTTACCTATTGTAATGTAAGTTATGACCTCTTCAGAGTTCCCTTATCACACTCTTATTTCTAGTATCACACTAGCCACAGGACCTCCTCATGAAACGGTGAATTACCCATGAAAGTATTTTCTTTCAACTGATGTCTAATGCAGTGCTTGGCACATCGAAAGAGCCCATTGTTTGCTGAACAAATGCTAACAAATCACAGGCTAGTGCTCAAACAGACAAGTATCTTTCTGAGGGGTCGTAACAGCTTATTGTTCTTTAGGTAAAAGAACATTTTATTTATTTATTTATTTATTTTATTATGTTAATCACCATACATTACATCATTAGTTTGTGATGTAGTGTTCCATGATTAATTGTTTGCATATAACACCCAGTGCTCATGAAGAACGTGCCCTCTTTAATACCCATCACCAGGCTAACCCATCCTCCCACCCCCCTCCCCTCTAGAACCCTCAGTTTGTTTCTCAGAGTCCATAGTCCCCCATGGGTCGTCTCCCCCACCGATTCCCCCCCTTCATTTCTCCCTTCCTACTATCTTTTTTTTTTTTTTTTAACATATAATGTATTATTTGTTTCAGAGGTACAGGTCTGTGATTCAACAGTCTTACACAATTCAAAGAACATTTTAGAACCACAACTTATAGCAGACTGAAAACAGGGGAGAATAACCTGAGAAAGCAAGACATATTTGTTACTATTGCCTATTTAAATAATAAAGAAAATTAAAAAAAACATGTGGCCTGGTCAGATCAGCAAAAGTGTTCCACAATCAAGGTAAAAACTTGCTAATAACAGCTCTTGAAACAGCCAGGATTCTCTTCCAGACCCTATCAACAAAAAGGGAAAATGAAAGAATATATGCAAATTGATAAGGAATTGTCTGTAGTCCTTTTAGACATTAGTGATATAGAAATAGAAAATGATGTTTTGAATATTGACAAATATCAAGGGATTTGTACATGTTAGAAGGAGATTTTTAGAGGCTGAGAGGCCACCATCACTCTACAGAAGACTGCTCATATCTGACTCAATTTTATAGAAAGACCATCATGTTATCTTGTTCAGGGGGCTGGATGGCAGTACATCCTTCATTTCATCCTTCGACAAAAAAACAAATGATAAAAAATGACCGTAAAGAAAATTCCAGTTCCATGCAGCGCTTAATACTCACTGAGTTCTGTATATCACACCTACACCTGCATTTGCATTTATTGCTGTGTTTGAAGCACAGCTCAATACTGATGTTTATGATAGCTATCATTCCTCAAGGAGAGGTAAAATTATATTATACTGTTTTCAAAGGCAGGGAAGACAGCACATTTCAGAACATTTTCCATATATTAAGGAAATTTAAAAAATGATTTGGATATAGTAATACAGAAAACTTGTTTATCCAGAATATCTAATTCCTAGATGACTCTGGATGAGAAGCGTTTTAATTGATGTGTGATATATAAACATACAACAGAGGCATGTGGGTGTGTATGTATGTGGTAGACAGGATAATGCTTTATTATCCCAAAGATGTCCACATCCTAATCCCTGGAACCTGTGAATAATGTTACCCTTACATGGTAAAAGGGACTTTGCAGGTGTGAATAAGTTAAGGCTCCTGAGATGGGGTGATTACTCTGGGATTATATAGGTGGGCTGGATATAAATCACAAGAGCTTTGTGAGAGGGAAGCAGGAAGGTAAGTAGGGGATGTCAAGGAGTCAAAGTGAGGTGAGGAAGCAAGAAGCCAGAGTGATGGGGCCATGATCCAAGCAACGCAGTTGGCCTCAAGAAGCTGGAAGAGGCAAAGAAATGAATTTCCCCTTAAAACCTCAAAAAGGAACGCAGCCTTGCTGACACTTTGAGTTTTCTGACATCCAGAACTGTAGGACAAGAAATTCATATTGTTTTAAGCCTCCGAGTTTGTGTCAATTTGTTACAGCTGTAATAGGAAACAATACATGTATGTATATTTTCCAGCTGCACTATTACTTTACCTTAAAAGGTAACTTAAAATGTAGCTGTGCTATTTCTATACTTCACAGAATCACTTCTCCTTAAAAATAATTTTAGAAAGAGTTAACAGAATTCTTTATGTTGACTATAGCATAAAACAATGCTACTAAGTTGTGAATGATCTAGAAATCACTTTGCTACTCTGAGCCCCTATTTCCTGACAAAATGAGATTTAAATTAGATTATTCTCAGGCCCATTCTAGTTCCAAGATCCAAGAGTTATATTATGAAAAGAATATGTGGCTTTGGGAGCTCAATGGACTTGAGCTGGAATTCTGACTTTGGATGAATCAACGTAGCCTGTTTGAGATTCAGTTTCCTCATCTTAACATAGGGAAAAATACTAGCTATTCCCACAGTGGCTGTGAAGACTGAAGTACACAAGAAATTCTAATACCATGGCTGGCACTCAGCAGAAATTCAAGCAGTGCTAGTCTCTCTTCCCCTCTTCACGTCTCCCAGTTTTACAAGGCTATTTCAAAACCCATGTGTTCATGTAATAATTCCCCTATCACCTGAGTTTTAAATGTATTTTCTTTGTACCACTCCTTTGCTCTAGGGTAAGGACAACATTCCACATACAGACAAAAAGTGGTTTTGTAAAGGCAGAGAAATCACGTAAGGTATGAGCACAAATAGAGAAGAAAATATTTTAATAAAGTATTGCTGCCAAACTGATTCTAGACAATTTAGGAAAATGTTTTAAAGTAAAGAAACACCTCCAAGCTGAAAAGTTGATAACGACATTAAAAATGATCATTTAAGGGGCGCCTGGGTGGCTCAGTTGGTTAAGCGTCTGCCTTCGGCTCAGGTCATGATCCCAGGGTCCTGGGATCGAGCCCCACATCGGGCTCCCCGCTCCATGGGGATCCTGCTTCTCCCTCTCCCACTCCCCCTGCTTGTGTTCCCTCTCTCGCTGTGTCTCTCTCTGTCAAATAAATAAATAAAATCTTTAAAAAAAATGATCATTTAAAATAATATTTCAGAAATAACCTCTATTTTGCACATAGATTCCATTTTTCAAAAAATGTTTCATCAGGAGATAAATGACACAGTGATTTTACTGAGGAAGTATGAGATAAGTGAGAAATACATTCCTCTTAAAAATACTTTTCCGTGGAGACCCAGAGAGGAAATATTTGGAGCTCCTGTGACATAAATCAGTGAATCATGTAACAAAGGTCCAAAAATAGCAGGGTTCACATCATTCAAATGGATCTTGGCTGAAGGCTCACCATGAAACTAGCTTATTTGAATAATTTGTTAGTACACATTTTAAAAATGTCAGTACTACTACCCTTTTTGAGATTTCGAGTGCTCTTTTCTTAAAATGGACTTAAGAGCACTACACCAATAACCACCACATCCTAAGACAAAATAAAAACTGGAATAACCCATCATAAGTGAGAAGAAATCACAAATCTTAAAGAAACTCTAAGAGTTTCTTTGTCACAACATTAGCAAAACCAGACCAAACCCCTTCCCAAATTAAAAAAAAAAACCTGGAAATATATTTCTTCTCTCATAACTGGCAGTAAAGGAATTAAAATTAAACATTACTTAGAAACTATCATGTGTAATGGTGATGCCCATCCTGCTACACCTGACTGTAGGGTATGCTATGTTTAACTATAGGACAGAGCCGTTTTTTAAAAAAGATTTCAAATACTATTTAAATGATGAATAATAAAAAAAACTTTAGCGCATAGATATTTAAATTTAAAAAGTCTTTCTCAGTTCCTTTTAAGTACAGATGAAGAAAAACATGCAACTAGAAAATTTCCTCTCTTGAAGACAGAACATCATATTCAATCCCCAGGGCACTTTCCTACCGTGCAGCACCTGATTACACCCAAGCCCTGCAAGGGAAGATACTTGGTATGACTTTATTAGGGACCAATAATTAGATTCCTTCTTATCTAACTTATAAAAATTAATTTACATAGAATGTTTCAGGAATATATCTGTATTGAATGAGACTCAATTTGATTCTTTGTCCAAATTTGTGTGTTTTTTATTATTTCCTATTCCATTTTTTTCTCTTTTTTGGGGAAGGAGGGGCAGAGAGAGAAGGAAGAGTGAATCTTTAGTAGCTCCATGCACAATGAGGGGCTGGATCTCACAACGCTGAGATCCTGACCTGAGCTGAAATCAAGAGTTGGACACTTAAATGACTGAGCCACCCAGGTCCCCCTCTATCTTTTTCTCTTTAAAAAATTATCTCACCTTTTTTGACTTGTTCTACTGACTCAAGTTCCAGAAATGGTACTCCAGCTGATTCTCTTTTATGGTAGGATCCATAGGGTGGACTGTAATCTGAATATGAGTTCATCCTCAGTGCATATTATTTATTTTTCTGTAGAAGTCTCATGTACGTTAAACTGTGGTATTCTGCATTTGCTTCTTCATGGGCCTCAAGGACAACACTACTTTGAGACCAGATTGTATCATATATGCCAAAATATAAGGCAATATAGAGTCATCCCTTAGGAAGAGTTGATTTATATTTAAATCTGTATAAAAATCTCTTATAGATGATGTCTCAATTACTTTATTTTACTTTACTTTATACTTTAATTTACTTTACTTTATACTATCTGTTAAAGACACTAACTTGAAACTAGCTCAATCAATGCTTGTTTGGCATGCATACAGAGGTTTCCTTCCTCAATCAGTTAAAAAAGAAAGAAAAGAAACTTTACAAAGCTCTAGAAGTGGCACACTCCTAGGAGTACTTTACCATTTGAAGGCTTGGATTTTAACGGCCTTTTAAAGGCCACTTAAAAAAGTAACATGGTACTTTAAAACAACTAAGGATTTTTTTTTTTTAAAGCTGGTTGTATGAGTTTTCTACAAATGGGTTTTCATGGCTTGGCCAATTTTTCCAGTAACATAATTATATATGGATTCAAAAACTGCTGAATCCCCAGCAATTGAGGGAGAAAGGATGATCTGGTATCTGAACTTAAACGTGTACACAAAATATCACTTAAACATTCCCATTATTTTAGTTCCATTGAGCATATACACAATCAATCAATGCCTGGGGGTCCATCAAAACTAAAACCCAAAGCTCTCTGAGTTTAATATTTCCACCAGAGGCATCACTCCCCAACCCCCATCCCCATAAAATACTAGAACAGCTGCTCTTGAACACTGAACTTAAAACCATTATGTGGGGCTATGTTGATCCAACATCACTTACTTATTAATTAGTACTGCAAAGAGAAAACATAATTTAACAGATGTCCAATGAACCTACATTTCTAAGACAAGATGATTCATTTCTGCTTTATAACTGCAAAAGTGTCTCATACATAATGACAATTAATTACGAAGCACAACAGCTGAGATACTTAATGGATTAATGGATAATAAATGGCCAACCATATGACACTTGCTATTAAATTAGAGACAGTGAGATAAACATAAACATAAGGAGAATGCCCTCCTTTTTATTTTGTTCACATTTTTTATAGGTCTCACACTACCCAAGGCAATTATATAAAATGTAGCATATTTACAGACTTCCTAAATGTAAAATGGAAATAATATACAGGCTTCCTTTATCCTTTGGGAAAGAAGTACTACATTTTATGTTTGTAGACATATGAAGTGGCAGTTACTTAAGAGATTAATAATTCAATATACATACAACACAATACAAAGTATTCATCATAACTTGCTGGAAATGACAATTTGATTTTTCATATAGCCCACAACAGTGTTGAAGTAAACTGTATTTTAACACAGTAGAAAATGAAACAATGACTAATTCTGTTAATGATACAGTAAATTAACAGCAATTACAGAGTTGGCTGAATGCCCACTCTCTCAGTAAGTGCTATATTACACACAAAAGAGACATTCTTTGAAAGTGGCAGTGTTCAAAAGTTTCCAAACTTTGCACGTATGTATGCTAGAGAGGGAAAGGTACTGGTTTTTCTGTTTATACCATGAAATAAAAAAATACAGCATGTATATCATAGAACATTGTAACCAAAAAAATAATAATAAAAATTAAAAATGGCTAACAATTATGTAATGTTTATATGCTCGGCACTGTTCTAAGTGATCTGCATTTATTACATAACCTAATATTCACAATGACCCTGTGAGGTAGGTACTATTATATTCCTCATTTATGGATAAAGAAACTGAGACACAAGTTGATAGGAATTCAAATGTGCGTAGTTGAGGCAATTTCAATAGTAAATAAAGAAGTTATAAGAAGGAAGGAAACAAAATAAACACACACACGCACACAAACACACACACACACACACACACCCCATAACCCCAGAGAGAGTTTTTTTTTGTTTTTTTTTTTTAAGATTTTATTTATTTATTTGACAGAGAGAGACACAGCGAGAGAGGGAACACAAGCAGGGGGAGAGGTAGAGGGAGAAGCAGGCTTCCCGCAGAGCAGGGAGCCCGATGCGGGGCTCGATCCCAGGACCCTGGGACCATGACCTGAGCCGAAGGCAGATGCTTAACAACTGAGCCACCCAGGCGCCCCACCCCAGAGAGAGTTTTTAGAAACTGGGAAGAGAATAAAGAAATTTATATGATTTTTAGATCTAACAGTTGACTTCACACAGAAAAGCTAATGTTGTAGGGATTTAGTAGCTTCTTCAGATCAAGTTCTAGTAAAATGAGAATTCATGTAAAGTGTTAAGCAAAGAGAAGAAATAATGACATTCACTATTATTATCATTGTTCTTATGCCAAATGACCTGTCATTTCTGAGATTACCGAAGGCAAGAAAAACCAAGTCAGTTAAAAAAAAGTAAACAAATAATATTTTAACATGACTTGAAAATTGTCACTTAAGATTTATCTATCTTTGAATAATTTAAATCTCAGCATTTAGAATATCCTAGTGAATAATCTTTAGACATCTGTGGAGAACAGATGTAATGAATGATACTGTACACTATTAATGGATAGCTAACCAGGTAGCTTATTAAAAAAGTAAAATAAGGTCGAAGTCTGACTGAGAGAATGAAGGAGTGGGTGTTGAACGATAAAATAAGTTGTCTGTTACTCTGTAGTTTTTGATCATGGGAGTGCAATGATGAAAGGGGTATTTAGGAATCTGTAATAGGGTTGTTACATAGCATTCCTTTTTTTTTTAAAGATTTTATTTATTTTAAAAAGAGAGGGAGAGTGTGTTGCCTGTGCGCAAGCAGGGGGTGGGGGCACACAGGGAGAGGGAGAGAGAGAATCTTCAAGGAGACTCCCCACTGAGCATGGAGCCCCCACACAGGCTCCATCTCACAACTCTGAGATCACACCGGAGCTGAAATGAGGAGCCAGACACTCAACTGACTGATCCACCCACGTGCCCCTACACAGTGTTCCTTCTTAAACTAACACCTCATGCATGGAATGAATCCTTTATGGCTGATGACACTACTTATTCCTAAGTTCACAGAATGGCTTTTCTATGGTCAACACCATGGGAGTTTTTTTTTGTACACGATTTTAATAGTGACCAAACCAAGAGATAAATGAATACAGGTGAAATAAACAAACAAACAGACAAAAAAAAGGGGGGGAATGGAGAAAAGATGGGCAACTCAAACCACAATCTGAAGCAGGTATGCAGGAAAGGAGGAATCAGATGCTTCAGGCAAAGAACCACCAGAAATGGCTGAAGAACCATTTCTGACCAAGGCCCTAATCACCTCCTGGAACCCACCTTGCTGAGAAGAGCAGAGAGAGGAAAAGGTAAACGGTAAATATATAATTGACAGTCCAAGGTAGCCACTCTTATCTTGATTCTTTGGATTGAGGCATCCTTATAAGGATGAATATGTTTCTCTCATCGCAAAAAAGAGGTATGTAGACTTTTACCTCATATCAAGAACTACCGCCAATATATTTGTTTTTGTCCTCCAGGAAAGTATTCAAGAATTACTTGTTTGTTTTGCTGAAGGAATATCTGATATTAAGAGGGATTTCTTTTTTTTTTTTTTAAGATTTTATTTATTTGAGAGAAAGAGAGCATGAGTGGGCGGAGGGGCAGAGGCAGAGGGAGAAGCGGACTCCCCACTGAGGAGGGAGCCCAATGTGGAACTCAATCCTGAGTGGAAGGCTTTTTTATAAATAGTGCCAACTTAATTTTACAAAACTGATAACTGTACATATAGCTAAATAAAGATTTTAGAAATGAATTTTCTGTAGACAAGCTAGCAATGAATATTTATAAAGGGAACAAATTTATATAAAGTCCTTAAGAACAAGGATTTTATCTGATACTGATTTAAATCCCCTAGAGGGGAGAGTAGGATGTCAACATGCATGTGTTCAGTAAACAATGAACTGGAAAAATACAGAATATTTACATTTGAAAAGAGGCATACATACGGCAATTAAAAATGATAACCAATTGAGAACTTTGATGTTTCAACAGTTGGGTTTAAGTGACTTTTACTGCGGGGGGGCGGGGGTAGGAGGGAATAATTGCCCAATGTATAAAGTTGATAAAGAAATGTGTTATTTTGGGGGTGCCTGACTGGCTTACTCGGTTAAGTGTCTGCCTTCGGCTCAGGTCATGATCCCAGGGTCCTGGAATGGAGTCCCATGTCTCATGGCGGGCTCCCTGTTCAGCGGGGAGCCTGCTTCTCCCTCTCCCTCTCCCTCTGCCGCTCCCCCTGCTTGTGTTCTCCCTCTCTCTTTCAAATAAATAAATAAATAAAATATTAAAAAAAAAATGTGTTATTTTGTTATTCAAATTTTGCTGTAGGGCAACTTTCAAAGTCTTGTAACTAATATTTTAGTCAACAGTGATTATAAATATCAAACATTAACTGTAGAGTTGGGATTAAGAATATTTCATAGATTCTTCAGATTAGAAAATAGAACTGACAGACATTCTAGAAGTATGACACATAGCCCTACATTGTATCTACTTCAAATAGATAGTACAAAGAATTTAAAAATTTGAGCGGAGTAAAAGTGACTAACAAACTGTCTTTTTTCCCCCTTATAAGAATATTCATGTACTTTTGTCCTGACAATATTAGGATAACTTACTTTTCTTCAAAGGCCTGAATGGGTCAGTTTTTCATGACTTTTTTCCTTTTTTTGGTCAGAAATAATGATATGTAGATTAAAGGACTAAGACAACAACCTCTTGTTTGCAGCAGAAACTAATGTATCATCACAGTAAGGTAGTTATGCTGACCATCACCGTGACAAGTTCTAAGGTCTTCAAAGATGTATGTATTCAGAGGCCCCACAACTCTAACAGATAGATGGTTTGACCTTCTTGGATGTCATAAAACTATAAATTAAAAAGATTCATTTCTCAGGCATGTATTTAAAAACTGTATCACTACTTTATAACCACATAATGGATTATTTTTGGCCTGGTTAGGAGTAACTGTTTTTTTCACTGACCATAAGAATCAATTCATGAAAGATGTTAAGATATCATGGACTAGTTAAATAATATTTCTTTTAGGAAGTTTTCCCTCACTATTCCCAATTTTTCCAATAATAGTGTTCCAAAATAATAGGTGTGTACATGTTGTATGTGCCTTTATGAGGAAATTTACCTAGCTCATTTAGTTTTAGATCATTCTTTTCAACTTTTTATTAAAAAAATTCAAACCTATGGGGAACCTGGGTAGCTCAGATGGTTAAGCATCTGCCTTTGGCTCAGGTCATGATCTTGGAGTCCTGGGATGGAGCCCTGTGTGGGACTCCCTGCTATGGGCTAACCCCTCTGCGGGGAGTCTGCTTGTCCCTCTCCCTTTGCCCGTCCCCCTGCTTGTGCTCTCTCTTTCTCTAATAAATAAATAAAATCTTAAAAAAAAATTCAAACTTACAGTGTTCAGATTCACTAACTGTTAATGCTGAGATTTTTCCTATTTTCAAAGTTTCAAATGATACCCAAGTATATTGCTCTAAATGTGGTATTTCTCTAAATTCAAGTTCCATATATGTAATAGATTGCTAAGCTTAGAACATGGTTGGTAGAATAAGCTTGTTTTTTCCACACTTCAAAGTTCTGCCATCCTCCATCTTAAAAACTTGACATTTTCTTTTACCTATGGAAATGCTATCCATCTTTCATGGACAGTTCTTTTATGAAGCATTCCCCTGCCATTTCCAATCATAGTACTCAATCCTTTTTCTAAACTTCTTTACATTTAGGCTTACTCTTTTGTGTGTATATATATTTCTTTCTTCCTACCTAGACTGAAGGGAATCTGAGGGCAAGGCATGTGGGAGATTCTTTGTAATCTCCACGATATCCAGCACTGCCACACATCTAATAGGGCGTGGATATATATTTAATGAGTGAATGAATAAACAGTGATTTTCTATAAAAAGCTTTCAGCTATCAAATGTTTGTGTTTCCTCCTCAATCCCCAAATAGGAAGTAGGAGTAAGTGTGGAAGAAGAAAAGTTTTCTGAATAAATTTACTGATTTTCTATTTGATTTGTATTTAAATTTTAATTTAATTTGGAAATTTTAGGATATTTACTCTCAGGAATATGCTTGAGATGACCAGACAGTGGTTTTTGGTATTGGTTAGAGTCAACTATTTTAGATAGTTACGAGTACTCCTCTAGCCCCCCAATACTTGCTCAAATATAACTCAACTCACTTGTCAGCATTTATACAAGTAAATACTACCTAGTAGGTGAGAATCTTTTTCTGAGAAGATGCATTAATAAATATGTCATGAATTTTATTCCTTTCATCTTTTTCCTGTCAAGAATTTCAAAATAATCAATTCTAAAAATAATAAACCAAGAAGGTATTTATTGATGCCTGTAGTCTAAATAGGTCTATGTTAGGTTCTAGGGAAGTATAAATACTGGTTCTGAGGAATGTTTGCTGCCAATTATAAAAAAAGGTTTTGGTTTAGAACAAAGAACACAAGGGATAAATTTTCATTTATTCAGAAGGTATCTGTTGGCTGCTACCTTCACTTGAGGAGTATGGGGCTAATGGGTGGGAGAGGAAGCTAAGATGTACAAGTTTAGGTCCTGACCATCTAGTAGAGAGAAGAGAATCATACAGATAACTATGAAGACATGTCACATGAGAGGACACAGGGCTCTAGGGTTCAGATCAGAACAGATGGTACCTGGTTGGGAAAAATCCCGGAAAGTATCAGAGAAGAGGTAGGTACAGACTGAATTCTGAAGGACTGGGGTTCAGAACCCTTACGAGGGTTCGATGACTATCTTTATTTTTCCTTCCCTGAATTGTTCACCAAGAAGAAGATAGACAACTTCAAATGTGTCTACACCAAAAATTCTTGCTATGTCATGACATACTGACCTGCAGTTATTGACTTCATATACTCTCAGCTGCATAGCAATGATTGTGCACAAAAGCTCAGATCTTCAGAAAAAATACACAGTGATATTAATGCATCCTGCAAGAAATGTGGAGCATGGACATGAGAGAAATATATGAGTAGACACTACCTCCTCAATTTCTCTATCTCTTCATTCTCCTTGTCACCACTCTAGTTTAGGCATTTATCATCACTAGATGAAATTATTACAACAGCCTCTTTCATGACACTATTTCTCTTTGGTCTCTCCTTCCCACCACCATGCACCATATCGCTTCAAGGGTAATCTGTCTAGCATGCAAACATGTTCAATTGTCTATTGCCTCCAGGATAAATCCCTTAGGGTGGAACATCTGTCTATCCTGGTTCTCTATGGACCACACTCCCTTGAAAAGGTCACACACTTGCAGTCCTCTGTGTATGCTATTCTTTTTGTCAGAAATACAGTTTCTTTTCTCTGGGGGCTACTGCTACCATCCTTCAAGTGCTCTTTCTCCAATGTTCCCACTGTATTGTTACCCTTAGCATAGTTATTGGTATGTCTGTCCTCTGTACTGGTCTGTAAGCTCCATGAAGGCCAGGGCTGGGTTTCGCCCTTTTTTGGGGGGGTGGGGGGGTGGGTGTTTCTTTTATTCCAGGGTGGGTACTATTTCCTATCTTTATCTTTTAATTGTCTTAAAATCCTACCATTAAAACCAATTCATGGATTTAGACATATAAAGCAAAAAACCACCATCACCAAAACAAAACAAAACCAAACTACAACTCAAGAAAATAAGGTTTATCCAAGCAAGAATGTAGCAAATTAAGAAAGAGAATCACTCCTTGGAGTAGATAAAGGTGAACTGTAACAGATGGCAGAGTGGAGACAACATTTTCAATTCTATTCAATTATATTAAATTTTATTTCTTTTGTTAACAAAGAAAATGATAGAATTTTTAACAACCTCTAGAAAGGATTATTAAACAGATGATTTGTTAGTATTTAGATAATGATGTGGTGGTGATCAATGGGATTAAGCATGGATATACCAAAACCAAACTGTGCCATGGGTCACTCCATTTCCTTTTCAATACGGCTATTAAATTTCAGATTAAGGGAATAAAGCAGACATATTTGAACTCCAGCATGGTTTATGATGAGGTCTTTTAAAAGTCGTTCAAAAAACTTACAAAGTCAAGGCGTAAATTGAGGGTCATATGCAGATTGTCTTTGAATGCTGGTGCTGTACCAACCAATTATATCTCTGAGGTGACCACATCATTCTTTGTTTACCCCCATTAACAACTTCTTCCCATTCTGCTCAGGCATATACACAATCAAAACTCTAGGAAGTCTTCTTCCTTTATTACTGTCACTGGCCCTGGCCCAGTGCTAAAATAAACGCAGCAGGCTGGCAGTTATAAAATTGACTTTTATGTATTTGGGGAAGTATTTTTATGACCAATGAGATTGTAGAAAGTAGGGTCTAAAAGCAAACTGCACTATGGAAGACCTCACTTTGAGTGTCTCCTTGTGGGCAAGAGGGAGAATTCCAGGCTGGATGATAACTCAGTTTGGTAGATGTGCAACAAGCTCAATAAGCAAATTTTAGCAGATTTTGCTGTAAGACCAAAAAAGTTAAGTAGGCACGAAAAAGCTCTTTAGTGGGTTAATGTGTGATTAGTCCTATCTTTTTCAACATTTTATCAATGACTTAAATGGAGACATAAAAGACATGCTTATCCAAGCTGCAGGTAACATAAAGCTGGACAGTTTACACACAAGTCAGAAACTAAGAATAAAAAGATCTAAACAGGTCAAACTGTATGTTAAAACAAATAATACAAATTTATCAGGAAAAAAGAACAACCAACATTTAGGCTCAAAGCATATAATTTTCACAAGATGGAGAAGACCTGGCCTAAATGTAGCAATACAGTGCTTTTTGAATGGAAACTATTGGAAAAATGAAATATATATAAAGAAAAGTACACAGATCATCAGTGCACAGCTTGATGAGTTTTTTAAAAGTCAACAAGCTCAAGTAACAACCACCTAGAACAAGATACAGGATATTGCCAGAACCCCAGAAACCTCACTTCTGTTTCTTCCCAGTCACAACCATCCTCCCAAATGTAACCACTATTCTGACTTCTACTTCTACATAATAGTTTTTTCTGTTTGTAACTTATATAAAATGGAATCATACAGTACATAAATGGAATCATACAGTATATGCTCTTTTTTGTCTTCTTTTAATATCATGTTTGTGAGATTCCTATGTATAGCTCATTGTTCTATTTTTTATTTCACTAATATATAATATTCCACTGTATGAATACACCACAATTTATCCATTCTCTTGCACATGAACTTCCCCCCCCCAGGAATCTTGTGTTTAAATACAGCTTAAGAAGTAATAGTTGTGCAGTATGACTAAGTGGCAGCAAAGACAGAGTCTACATACTTTCTTTGCCTAAGTGTGCCTTGGGAAAACAAGCACATGCATTGAATTGGCTTTCATGATGTGACTTCAAATTCTGATGCTCTAAAAATGGCACAGAAAAGTGAATATGTTCATACTATACTACTGAAGGTAGATATCTACAGGAAAAGGTACTTAGTTCTTGGATTATAGTATTTTCATGTTTTGCAAAAATTGGCCCATGTACTTAGCATTATTTGAAACTATACTTAAAGATGAAAATTATTTGCTTATAATTTGTGTCAACAGATGGTCTGCATAAAACACAGCCTCAATACTTTATAAAATCAAGAATATACTATTTCAAACAAGATGAAAATAAAAACTCAAGTTTTTTCTTTAACACAGATTCATTTCTTGCCATTACATTTCATGCCAATATATGCAGCTTAAATTAATTTTAAGCATTTTAAGATCAACTGTATTACCATTCACTGTTTTAACAAAAATGTATTACTTTCTACTGGGTCTATTAAATGCCCTTATGATAAATATCTTCATAAAAAAGGACAACCCTAGGGGCACCTGGGTGGCACAGTTGAGCATCAGACTCTTGGTTTTGGCTCAGGTCATGATCTCAGGGTTGTGAGACGAGCCCCACGTCAGGCTCCCTGGAGGAGTCTGCTTGAGATTCTCTCTCCCTCTCCCTCTGCCCCTCCCTGCTGCACTCTCTCTCTTTCTCTAAAGTAAATAAATAAATAATCAATTTTTTAAGAAAAAGAAAGAAAGGAAAAGGATGACCCTACCCTCCAGGTATATTTAATTCTGTGGGAGAGAATGAGAATGTGCATGCACATACATGTGCACACACACTCCCTCTCTCTCACTCATTTTGAACAACTTTTCAATACTACAACAGCAAAGAAACAAGATTTCAGAAGTGTTAAAGATATGACAAGATAAATGAATATTCACTTGCTTCATCAAACCTACTATTTGTCAGGTATTACAAGACAGATAAGGTCTTTGTTCTTATAGAGCTTAGAGTCTAGTGTGGTAAGTAGAAAATCAACCAACCAACAAATAAGTACAAATGTCAGACTTTGAAAAGTTTCATGAAAGAAATTATCTGATGTGATAGAAAATAACCAGTGTCGAACTATCTATAAAAGGTGGTCAGAAAATGCACCTCTCATTAGATAATACTAAAGATGAGGCCTAAAGAATGAGGTGTTGGCCACGTGAAGAACTGGAACAAACACGTCCCAGGCAAAGGGAACGGAAAATCCTAAGGTCCTGAAGATAAAAAGGAGACCCAAGAGAGCTGCAGTGTGGTGAGGCTGGTGGAGAGACCATGAGGGCCTTGTAGGCCTTAAGAAGTTTGGATTTTATTCTAGGTGCAATGGGAAGCCACTAAAGATTTTAAGTGGGCAGTGGCCAATCACTGACTGTGCAAAATTAAGGCAATCATGGAGACTGTTAAACTTCCTCTTTCTATAGGTATAGATGCTAAATTCCAGAGAGTTTAGCGTCATCAAAAGTTACATGGTTGGAAAGTATAAAGAGCGTAAGTTTCTATAAGGTTTCTTTTCAATAAGAAAAAGGCTAACCTTCAGACACATGAAAAGGTGTTATTCTTACTCAGAATAAGAGAAATCCAAATAAACAATCTTTCCTATTAGATTGTTAAAGGTCAAATATTTCATGTGCCACACAACGCTGGTGTGGAAGTAGGGAAAAGGCAGGTGCATCTAAGTTGGGAGTATAACTTGGTACAACTTCTTTCAAAACAGAGGAGTCTGGGAAAAATCTATTAAAACTGGAAGAGGCATATAGCCTTTTTTTCTAGCAATCTAGTTCTGGGAAATTATCCATTACACAAATTCACAAAGACAGTATATGTACAAATATTCTCAGTGAAGCACTATTTATGATGGCAAAAGATTGGAAATAACTTATACAACCATTGTAGGATACCTGGTTCAATGATTATGTTATATTCACCCAATAAAATATTATAGAGTTATAATGAAGCTGACCTACATATACGAATAGAGGACAATCTTAAAGATGCTAAATGAAAAGGGCAATTGTAGAAAAAAGAATGTCTTGGGGCACCTGAGTGGCTCAGTCAGTTGAGCATCTGCCTCTGGCTCAGGGCATTATCCCAGGGTCCTGGGATCGAGTCCTGCACTGGGCTCCTTGCTCAGTGGGGAGCCTGCTTTTCCCTCTCACTGTCCCCTGCCTCTACTCTGTCAAATAAATAAGTAAAATCTTAAAAAAAAAAAAAAAGAAAAAAAAATGTCTTTGGAGGGTAATTAAAATGCCAGGCAATAAGAAGGAAGACTTAATTTTACTGTATACCTTTTGTGCTGTTTGAATTTTTTACTGTGTGTATTTAAATATCACCGATTTAAAACTATTTAAAAATAAAATAGTCTGGGAGTACCTGGGTGGCTCAGTCAGTTAAATTTCTGGCTAATAACAGAGTAGCAGAAAGAGATATTAAGAAATCAATCCTATTTATAATCGCATCAAAAAATAAAATACCTAAGAATAAATTTAACCAAGAAGGTGAAAAACTTGTATTCTGAAAACTATAAGACACTGATAAAAGAAACTGAAGATGACACAAACAAATGGAAAAGACATACCATGACCGTGAACTGAAAAGAATACTGTTAATATGTCCATACTGCCCAAAGCAATCTACAGATTCAACACAATCCCTATCAAAAATACCAATAGTATTTTTTACAGACTAGAAAAAAATTCTAAAATGTGTATGGAACCACAAAAGACCCTGAATAGCCAAAGCAATCTTGAGAAAAAAGAACAAAGCAGGAGGTACCACAATCCCATATTTTAAGATATACTACAAAGCTGTAGTAATCGAAGTGTTAGAGCACTGGCACCAGAATAGACACATACCAATGGGAGGAGACAAAGAGCCCACGAATAAACCCATGCTCATAAAGTCAACTACCCTGCAACAAAGAAGGCAAGAATATACAACGGGGAAAAGAAAGTCTCTTCAGTAAATGGTGTTGGGAAAACTGGACAGCTACATACAAAAGAATGAAACTGGGCCACTTTCTTATTCTATACACAAAAATAAACTCAGAATGGATTAAAGACCTAAACGTGACACCTGAAACCACAAAAATGCTAAAAAAAACCAAGCAATAATCTCTTGGATATTGGCCTTAGCACCTTATTTATGGACATGCTTCCTAAGGCAAGGGAAACAAATGCAAAAATAAACAATTGGGACTACTTCAAAATAAAAAGCTTTTTGCACATGAAGGAAACCATTTAGTTTTTCAAAAAATTAAAAATAGAAATACCATATGATCCAGTAATTTCACTACTAAGTATTTACTCAAAGAAAATGAAAACACTAATTCAAAAAGATATATGCACCACTATATTTACTGCAGCATTACTTAGAATAGCCAAGATATGGAATCAACCCATCAACACATGAATGGACAAATAAGATGTGAGATACACACACACGCACACACACACACACACACACACACACACACACACACACAGAATGGAATATTACTCAGCCACTAAAAAGAATGAAATTTTGCCATTTGTGACAACATGAATGGATGCAGGGGGTATTACAGTAAAGTGAAATAAGTTAGACTGACAAAGACAATTACCATATGATTTCGCTTATATGTGAAATCTTAAAAACAAAGCACATGAATGAATGAACTCTTAAATACAGAAAAAACAAAACAAAACCTGGTGGTTGCCAGAGGGGTGGGAAGTGCGCAGATGGGCAAAATACGCAAAGGGATTTAAGAAGTAAAAACTTCCAGGTATAAAATAAATAAGTCAGTGGGATGAAAGATACAGCATAGGGAATATAGTCAATAATACTATAATATGTTTATACGGTGACAGATGGTGACTACATTTATGGTGAGAATTTTGTAATATATATAAATGTTGAATCACTATGGTGTACACCTGACACTAATATTGTATGTCGAGTATTATTCAATAAAAAAAGAAACAGTTGGTTTTAAAGCAAACCATATAGAAGAGATGATATTTTAAAGTGAGAAATGAAGAAAAAATGTGGAAATGAAGAAAATAGTTGCAAAAACTTGAAATAAACATATTGCTTTATGTATTATTTCCTTTTTGTATAAACTATTGTTTTATATATTCTATAGGGATAGAGTTTAAAATAAATTAACGGCCGTGTATAGGAGAAATATAAATACATAATATACCATACATATATAGGTTTATAATTTTGCAAATGCCAAAACAAAAAACCTTATTTAACCTAATTCTCTACAAAAACAAAAGCAAAAATGGATGTTTCCCATCAACTACGGAAAAGAATGCAAGGGTTCATCTAAAGTATGGCTGTTGGAAATAAACAGCTTAGCTACTACAGCTATAAAGGGTTGGGGCAGCTGAAATGGAAATCAGGAGGCCAGGAGTTCTAATCCTGACCCTGGCACTTATTAGCTATGTGATCCTAATCACATTACTTAAAAGTTTCAGTTTCCTTGATAATGAAACCTACCTCTCAAAGTGAGAGATCAAGTGAGATAATGTAAAATTATAGTATAATGTTAGCATAAAATACTAGGCATTAAAAAATATAGTATGATGTCTAATATACAACTCTCCATAACCACCAAAATATCAGTAGAATTTGAAGCTGAAACAAAAGGCTCAAGGAGAGCTTGAAGAAGGTCATTTAGTCCATTCCCTTGCAGGAGTAATTATTTTGATTTATTTCAGTCCTTATTTAGGCACTTGTGGGAAGAGTAATTTATTTGACTTGGTATAATTGTTCATGCTTTTATGATTAACAGATGAGTCTTTTAAAAATAAGAATATGATAGTTTGTGAGGCATTATTGTGTACTCTTGCATGGAAAATAACCTCCAATCCCCAAACACCGAGCACATAATGGAAAAGAGAAAATGTGAGTTTTGTTAATCTTTTCAATTATCAGTCTTTCCCTTGGGAAACCCATTCTGGAAATTTCTAGCTCCAAAACCTCAGTTTTAGTTTAAAATTGCATATTTCTGTGGGTGAGGTCATTTATTCTAGAGTTTTAATCCCCAAACCTGTATCTTTAGTTCACATCACTCACTTGAATTCTAGATCTGTAAAGCTGCTCAATGAACATTTCCCATTCAAATGTCCCCCCCACCTGTTCTGGCCTTGGTTACTCAGAGCAGAAACTGGAGAATTCTTACAGATGTCTCTAATCAGTTGCCAGTGGATACCAATACTACTGCTAAAATAGTGCTTCTCTAAACAAACAAAAAGCAGAATCAGACTTCTAGATACAGAAAACAAACTGATGGTTTGCAGAGGGAAGAGGTCTGGGGGATAGGCAAGATGGGTGAAGGGGAGATTAAGATGCAGTGTTCCAGTTATGAAATGAGTAGGCCACGGGAATAACGGCACAGCACAGGGAATGTAAGAGCATTGTATGGTGACAGATGGTAGCTACACTTGTGGTGAGCATACCATCCTGTATAAAGAAGCTGAATCACTATACTGTACACCTGAAACTAACATAACATTGTGTGTCAACTATACTCAAATAAAAACAAAATACTGCTTTTCAACCACAGGTGACCTCCTTAGGGCCTCAAGAGGACATCTGACAATATCTGGAGACATTTCTGTTTGTCACAAATTGGGGGGCTGAGAGTGGGGGAGAAAGCCTACTATTGGCACTTAGTGAGTAGAGGCCAGGGATGCTGCCTACATTGCAAAGAATATCCCTCCACAAGAGTGAATTATCTTGCCCAAAATATCAATCAGGCTGAGACTGAGAAATCTTGTTCTATCATTTCTTGAACGTAAATTCTACAAGAAGAGGCATTTCTATACGTTCAGTATCTGGACGGTGCATGGTACACACATATTTACTGAATAAAGGAATAAAAAAAAAGAATTCATATACCATTCCCCTTGTCTTTATCCCCAAAGCAAAGTCTTCATTCTTTTCTAGCTTGGACTATTGTATTAGCCCTTGCCTGTTCTCCTTGTCTACACAGTCCCTGGGGCTGTATCTTATAGATCTTTATATATCAAGGCCTAGAGAGCAGTAAGGGCTCAACAAATTTTTGCTTTAAAAATTAGCCTTAACATAGACATTTTATTTGATTTTTTTAAAAGATTTTATTTATTTATTTGACAGAGAGAGAGAGACAGCAAGAGAGGGAACACAAGCAGGGGGAGAGGCAGAGGGAGAAGCAGGCTTCTCACTGAGCGGGAGCCTGACGTGGGGCTCGATCCCAGGACCCTGGGATCATGACCTGAGCCGAAGGCAGATGCTTAATGACTGAGCCACCCAGGTGCCCCAACACAGACATTTTAAAAAGCAACTAAGAACTTAAAGGAATTTTTGGAAGTTTCTGCTAACATACTAATACCATAAGAAAAATGTATCTGATTGCTTAGAATAATTATAACTGTATGAATTAGTGTAGCTATCTGATGCTAGGTCTATTTTGTTCATAATCTTCAACTTTTGTATGACTTTCTTCCTCCTTATTTTCTACAGGGGAAGACCTACACAATACTTGCAAAAGGCCAGCTGATAATATCTTTCCCCTAACGCAGTGACGAGCCATGATTACATACTGACTATGATCCTGGCCAACTGAGAACATTCCTTTCTTCCTGCCTAATTTTTCCTTGGACCTGCTTAAGCAAATCTCTAAGAGGCTGCTATCTTATCAAGAGATCCAGATCCAACTTCATGGAAAAAAAAAAAAATCAAGGAAACTTGATCATTTGCCATAAAGGAGTTGATACTTGGCAGAGAGTCTTAAAAATTAACTCAGACCTCCCCATTCTATGCAACCTTGAACAAAACAGCATTACATGTAGCTATCCAAACAAGTAATACCTTTAAATAAAGTAGAGAATATCATAATTTTCTCTTACATGTAGAATACCATTTCCCCACCTCATGTCTCAAGTGGATGATAGAAAATAATTTGTTTTAAAATTTACAGACACTTAATCAACACAAGCTGTCTGTTCTATGTCTTGATCTATTCTCATCAGGGGCTCTTTTCTACAAGGTTAAGAAAATTGCAAATTTGAAGCATCTTCTGCCTCAGCTGTGCAGAAGTTTCCCTCTTCACAAGACTATCCCTTTAATACTGCTTTATTATCCCTGAACTTTCTGTGACTCATGGTATTTCTCTCAGAATTCCTACTGTTCCCTGTTTTCTGGAAATAGTGGATCCCTGTCCTTCGATGTTTGGTTGGGATCCTGAAGATTTCATTTTGAAGCCACCTGACCCTTTTCTCTTCAGAAAACCCTTGTGAGGGGAGAGCGTCACTTGTCTAAATCTGGGAACCTTTCTTTGGAGAATTCACCTCTCTCTGAGAAGTGAGTTGCCATCTTCCCCTGGCTGTGACAGTAAGAAAGCTCTTCATTTTCTAAACATCTGAATGTCTCACTCCAATTTCCTTTGTTCATTGACCCCCCCTCCCCACCCCGTAGAAAAACATCCGTTGTGAAGTAATTTACATCTGCCCAATCCTTTCAGTTATGCTGACAGTAATATCAACAAATACCAACTCCCATTTGGAGTGAGGTCACAGAGAAAGGAACTCCAGAGTATGAAGGAACACTGTAAAACACTTGTTTGAGATCCCCACTTCTACCGCAAGACTCTGAGAGGGGTGTGTGAATAGATTATCAGAGAGGTTGATTATATACCAACTCCATCAAAGCTTGGGCAAAGGTTGATCCAACCCAAACAGATTAAGATGTCTCTTGAGCAATAAACATTTCGGGAAAACAATGATAAATTAAAGGTCTTTCTCCAAAGTCTGGGACTGCATTAGACTACAGAAAACTAGAGAGAGGGATCTTCATAAAATATGATCAAATTGAACTTCCTGTCAGCCAAATGGCTGATTCCCTTTTAGCTTATCGGCATATTTAGTTTGGCTTAGAACAAATAAAGTTGGTATTCCTTGCCTTGAAAACAAACAAATAAAATACAGTCCTTCTTCTTCGTAATTCTTAAATTGGTGATAGTTGGGGATTGTGGTTGGATACACAAATGGATACAATGTGATCTATTTTTACTGATCACATTCATTTTGAAATTTCACACAACATTAAATTATAGCAGGGTATTTTAAAATGGTTTATCACAAAGGAGAATAGACTAAAAAAGAAATCTTACTGACTCATGAGATACAAGTAATACTGTAGCCCAGTCATGACACTGAGGATGCAAGGCTGTTTTGACAGTAATTAAGTGTGAAAGTGACCTGTGAAATGGGAAGTAACTTCTCTTTTGTTTAGGGCTAACAAAATCCAGAAATCAGTTATTTACTGTTCAACACAGAATTAATACCTCAGTATCTGTGAAGTAGGAATACGTTGGAGAAAAGCACCAGGTGCCTTTGGAAAGAGGATCCTTGCCAAATCTGAAAGATAGGCACTTGAAATCTCCCCCTGACATTCTTTTCTCCTTGTATCATCAATTTCATCTCCCTCCCAAAAAGCCTGGTTTAGAGAATGATCTGATATAATTAACTTATACCAGAGTGTAAAATCTAAGTACAAGTGCTCCTTCTTCAGGGACATGAGCAACTTAAATCTTCTCCACAATTGAGGAACGAATGGTTCAATTTAGAACTGGGTTTGGTTTCCAGTTTTGCTACCTACCTTCTATGTGACCCGTGGACCACTTAACCTCCATGAGCCTCAGTTTTCTAGTCTACAAATGGGGGGTGATGGTAGTAATGAATACTGTCTTTATGTCAAAGTCGTATGGATTAAATTAATTCAACATCTTTTTACTGAATGCCTACTGAATTGCCGGGCACTGTTATAGGTGCCAGGAATTTAGGAGTGACATCAAGATAGACAAAATCCCTGTTCTCACAGAGTTTACATGCTAACCGAAGAAAGTGAAACATAATAAACCCTTAGACAAAGAAATATATTATGCCAGGAGGGAGAAGTGCTATGGAGAAAAATCAAGTATGGTGGCTGTGATGGGGAACTTTATGGGGAGCAGAAGGTGGTTAGGAGCTGTCACACCAGAGCTTCTCTAAAAACGTAACATTTGAGCAGACACACGTGAAGGGAAAAATGGAGTGAGCCACGAGAATTTTAGGCAGAGGAAAACAATGAAAGCAGAAGGAAGAGCAAATGGAAAGTCTCTGTGGAAGGAACATGCTTAGACTACTTGAGTCAAGAGTGACAGTGATTTTGAAAATATATTGTGAACAGGGTTTTGCGTGTTTTTATTCAGTGAGCTGGGAATCGTCGAAAAGCTTTAGGCAAAGAATGGACATATCTGACTTACATTATAAAAGGACCATTTGGTATAGGGGTGTACACTGCAGAATGGATAAGGCAGAAGCAGAAGACAAGACAGGAGACTTCCATAATAATTTGGGGAAAGGGAGCAGTTGATGGTGGCTTGGGCCAGAGTGTTCGTTACTAGGGAGGGGTGATGAGAAATGGTTAGATTCTAGGTTCATTTTGAATATTTATCTTGAGCCAGTGAACCTGGATCTGGCTAGGCTGTGCAAGTTTTTAACTTTAGCCACTAGAAAAATGGAATTCTCATTTATTGAGAGGGGGAAGCCTGCAGGAACTGGTCTGGCAGGAGTGGGATGGGGTTGCACAATCAACAGTTCAGTTTTGGACCAATTAAGTTTGAGGTGACTGTTGGGTGTTAAAATGGAGATGCCAAAAAGGCAATTCAATAAGTATGAAAGCACTTAATCTACAGCCAGGCTTCATATGAACGTATGAACTCAGGTTAAACAAGTTAATTCATGTTACTCCAGGACAACTGTGTACTCTACCCCCAAGGCAGAGCAAATGACTGAGAAGTTGCGTTTACACATGCAAACCACTGCTCTTTCTGAAAATCCTAAGACATGTCATCAACTTTCATGTTTGAGCAACAGCAGAAATAGCAACAACAATAAAAACAAGTAAATAATAACAACCTAATTCGAATAAAAAGAACTCCTTGTTGAACTTTAGTTACAGATGTCTCTCTGGCATTTAAATGCTGAATATCACTGCTTACTGTAATTAGCTTTTTTATTCATGATTAGCCTTGACCTGTCAATTTAAGGTTAAAATCTAATGAGGATAATAAAATAAAGATTTTGAAAATCTGATGGACCTAAATTACCTATTTCACCGTCTGAAAGCAGTTAAGACCTTTCCTATTTAATGACATTTCATTAGTAAGCAATTCACGGTTAGATTTTATAAAAAAATAAAACAAAACCATAAAACATAAAATATAGTATTCTGAAGTGATCTCTAAGATTTATTTTTAAATCTATATAATAAAATTTGTAATGAAAAACAAACTATATTAAATAAGCTTTTGGATATTAATATTAGAGCTTTCTTTTTCTCACACAAATACTTCTACATATGTATGTTAAGTTTTTAAACATTTTAGGCACAAATTTTATTATTCCTTTTTGGAAAATGCCTACTGGCAGATACCATCTTGTCACTACCAAAGAAAATAATGTTTTCCAGTAATAGATATGAACAATGAGAGCAGGTTTGACTTGTACATGGGCTGCCTGAAATACTAAAATAACAAACATATTTCATTTTCCTACCTAACTACTCTTAAATCTGTTTAAAATGCGCACTTAATGGGCGCCTGGGTGGCTCAGTCGGTTAAGTATCTGCCTTGGCTCACATCATGATCCTGGGGTCCTGGGATCGATCCCCACGTTGGGCTCCCTGCTCAGCGCAGAGCCTGCTTCTCCCCCTCCCTCTATCCCTCTCCCCAGCTCGTGCACGCAGGCTCTCTTCTCCCCCTCCTCAAATAAGTGAATAAAATCTTAAAAAAAAAAAAAAAGCCCACTAATTTGTTTATAAACTATCTAGATCCACAGACAGAAAAAGCCGAATTATGAATAGGCTACCTTATGCATTTCTACTGTAAAAACAAAGATCTACCTGTTACCTAATGTGACTTAGTTTGCATTAGATTAGTACGTCATTAGAATCTCTGAGACACAAAACAGCAGATCCCGGTGTCACAATATTTTCAAAGTGTTTTTAGTAGAAAAATATAACATATAAATAAAACATATTCTATTATTTTGCTTCTGATTTTTTTCAAGTATGCTTATTAATTTTATTTGGTGTGTAACTTTCTAAGAAAAAACAGTTTCATATTATTCACAAGAAGAGAAATAACTGGGACAATGGTATATGTGAAAACTTCCACATCTTGTTGGTAGTCATATAAATATAAATTAAAGCAACCATGAAATATTACTTTTCATCTACTGGGTTGGCAAAGATTAAAAAGGACTAGGAATCCTCAGAGCTGAGCAGAGTGAAGGGAAGTACTGTATTATCACTATGTTGATGGCCATGATGTCAACTGATAAATTTTTCTTGAGGGCAACTTGTCAACTTTTAACAACACTCTACAAGTATGTATAAACCCATCTACCCAGAAGTTCCATGTCAACACATTTAGCCTCAGGAAATAATTATGCCAAGTATACAAAATATGTAATTAAAAGGATGTTCATCACATCACTGATAACAAAAATATTGGCAATAGCTTATGTCCAATAATAGGAAATTAAATTTGGTATATTTACACAATGGAATACTGTGGAACCTCAATAATTCTAATGCAATTATATGTTTATTGGAAAATAAAGAGTAGTGTTGGGAGAAAATAGAATATTAGGTAAAAAGTAATTCTAAAACCAGGGGGAATATGGCCCAGTATTTATGTATATTATTCGTGTGTATGCATACAGTATATTTTAACACAGAGAACAAAATCTCAAAAGAGGGGCGCCTGTGGCTCAGTTGGTTAAGTGACTGCCTTTGGCTCAGGTCATGATCCTGGAGTCCCAGGATCTAGTCCCGCATCAGGCTCCCTGCTTGGCGGGGAGTCTGCTTCTCCCTCTGACCCTCCTCCCTCTCATGCTCTCTTTCATTCTCTCTCTCAGATAAATAAATAAAATCTTTTTTTTTTTTTTTTAATTTTATTTATTTATTTGAGACAGAGAGAATGAGAGAGAGAGAGCACATGAGAGGGGTGAGGGTCATAGGGAGAAGCAGGCTCCCTGCCGAGCAGGGAGCCCGACGCGGGACTCGATCCAGGGACTCCAGGATCATGACCTGAGCCGAAGGCAGTCGCTTAACCAACTGAGCCACCCAGGCGCCCCTAAATAAATAAAATCTTAAAAAAAAAAAGATCTCAAAAGAGATAGACAAAATGGCATGAATAATTAATTTTGGGGTTAGGATTATAAGTAATTAAAATTTTTCCTTTTTGTTTATCTCCAATTACTTTTTATTCTATCACAAATTTGTAGATTTTGTAGAGTTAAAAACATTAAAGTACTGGGGTGCCTGGGTGGCTCAGTTGTTAAGCATCTGCCTTTGGATCAGGTCGTGGCCCCAGGGTCCTGGGATTAAGCTCCGCATAGGGCTCCCTGCTCAGCAGGAAGCCTGCTTCTCCCTCTCCCCCTGCTTGTGTCTTCCTCTGTCAAATAAATAAATCTTAAAAAAAAAAAAAAAAAATTAAAATATTTACACATTAAACTTACAAAAAAGTGTAGGTTTTGAGCACAGGAGTAATTATCTGTAATATGAATAAGAATATGTAATCCCCAAAAAGATATAAAGCAATTTCTACTTTACAAATAAATAGATATTTGAATTAGAACACTAAAATATCTATCAATACTGAAAGAAATACAGTATCAAAAAACTTTGGGATATACCAGTAATTTATTATGCTTTTGTTTTTTGGCCATAATATGTTACTCCTAGACAGTTTCATTAAATGAATATTTTCCCTGAGAAATAATATTATCATTGATGGTTAAATATTCACCTGAAGACCTGGCATCAGATACTTTAAACACAGTTAACAATGTCATACAAATACAACTCCTGTAGATTTAGTAAAAAGAGGCATAAACATATTGATTATATAAGAAAATCAATGTGCTAAGAATTGTACTAAGATATAGCACTTGCAAGCATAACAAGTACTTGACCTATTTAAAACTAGTATACTAAATTTAGTGAACATTACATAATCAATTAAAAATTGTTTTCCTTGCCTTACTAAAATTTAGATGAATTTTGGAAGAAATTATTGGAATAGCTCATCTGATTTTGAAAAATTAGCTAGTGGAGTGTGGGATATTCAAACTAATGAAGTCCTATTCCCAAAAAGTTCGTATGGCTTGAAGAGACATCCAAATCACTTCACTGACATTTACGTGATATATTGGAGCACTACATATTTATTTACTTTTTCACATTTTAAGTCATAGAGGTTTATTTACTGATATTTTTAAACTGATAAATGTGGTGAAATGGTTTCTATGTTAAATTATTTAATCTGAGCACGAAAGCATTTAAAATCCTCACTAAGGATTCCAAGTGTAAGAGTTTGGGAAAAGTCATCTCATGGATCCCATTATGCTATACACTAATTTTATGGTATGGATATCTGATAACCATTAGATAGCCAATCAAATGTATTTGTGAACCTCTGGTCTCACCAATAATTCTAACACCTACTGCTATCCAGATTCATTCTTCAGAGCACTGGGAAATGTTTCATTAAAATATGTGGCTAAGGTTGAGGAAAAGGACGAGGGTGACAGAGAAAAAAACAAAACAAAAACAGGACAATTCTAAATGCAGCCTATTTAGAATAATAGGAGATTAGAAAGGCACAGACATGGTACTTCAAAAGTATTAATAAAAAATGCCTTTGTTTTAGTTAACAGCTTCCAAGACACCCACAAACTTTCCCCCACTTAGAATAGCATATCTGCCTACAAAATTTGGCTTCTCAAATTGATAAATTAGGTGGTGATTATTTGCTTTCAAAAACTTCCCACAGGTTTCTAATAAATGTGCAGTTAAATTGTGATTTGAGTTACCAAAATTAAATTTTTCCTTTGTCCTAAGAGATTGTTTATTCAAATTCATTCAGTGGAGGAACTTATTTTTTTCTGGTACTATTCCTGACACGTACTAATTCTGCTTTTTTTTTAAACAGAAATATTGGCCAGTATTTTACTCTGAGTAAAAGGAAGCCCACTGTCTCATACATAGAGCTATTCAAAAGCAGACTATGCCTCTGTGGGTCAGATTTTCCTCATAAGAATTAACAACTACTTCCCAGTAACTGACACCCTCCTACTTCTATTTTTGTTCCATCCAGCCATCCAAAATAAGGCCTAAATCCTAACCCACATCATAGTTCCTAAAACATCCGAGGACAGATATCACATTCCTCCTACATCCTATTCTTACTAGCGAACATCTCCAGGTTAGCGGTGTATAATTCAGTGGAAGGTACATGGTCTGTGAAGTCGGAAATCAGTAAATTCTTGGTTCTCTATTATTGGAAACCTCTCTAAGCCTCATCTAAGTTTTCTCATCTGTGAAAGGGAAAACCCAAGCCTTAGTAGGGTGTTTTAGAAAAGAAATGAGTTGGCACAACTGATACCCACTGTAGTGTTTTACCCAGTGAAGAAGTTCAAGAATGTAGATGACTCTCTCTCCCCAGCTTATTCTTGTTTGTTCTCAAAACGAAGAACTTAGGGGTGACTGAGGCACTCCAGATATAGTGCGAATGGTTCGGAGTTCCGAGGATTGTACTCCTAAAAATGTCTCCTTAAGGCTTCAAGAACCTTAAGTTCCCACAGAATTGTAGTCAGCCAAAAGCCCACAAATTTTATTTATATGAAAATAAAGTAGGTTTTTCCTTCATGCATCATGATTTCTTTCTGATTGTCACTGAACACATTTAGCTGTGTTAAATTCCATCTTGTTTTGGACCATCCTTTCAGTCCATTGAGGCCTTTTTGGAAACTGAGTTATTCTATCTAATCTGTTAGATCTCCCTTCTAGTTTTAATCTACACATTTCTGTCATGCAGAACTTGGATAAGCCCACACATTTTCTGAGATGTGTATTTCAGATGTACAGAGCAGCCTATTCCAAACTCACAAGCAGCACCAACTGCCTGATCTGAATTGTCCCTCCCCTTCCCCACTCTGTATTTCCTTTACTGAAGAGGCTGTCAGAGATAGGTCCTCACATCACTAGCAGTGCAGTCAGTACTCCAGGTGATTTATGGGCTGGTCCCAAGTAGAATGAAAGACAAAAGGTTCCCATTAAGTGAAAGGAGAAAATAAATATTAGATGTACTATGGCTTCATCCCTGAAAACCAACTTAATGCAGGTATGGGTGATCACCAGTGCCACCAGCTCTGTCAGCTTGGGTAAAATGTACCATGTAATGTAGAAAGGAACATGGGCTTTGGAGTCAGACTTCCTGGGTTCAAATACTGACACTACTATTTGCTTGCTGTGTAATGCTGGGAAAGTTACTTAGTTTCTCCGTGCCTTGCTTTCTTCTTTGGTAAAATTATAGTTATTGCTTTTGCTTTCGTAACAAAACAATATCCAAGCGTCAATGGAAAGGAAGGAAGAACGGAAGAGAGGGGGACAAAAGAGAGAAAGGGTAAGAGGGAGGGAGGGGAATTACAGAAATTCATGCTAAAGGTATAGTCCTATTTTTGCTTTTCTAAAACTGTCCCTTCCAACCTACAACCCAAGCAAGTTTTATTTCCCTCTGCACTGCGAGGTTAAAGTCGGGCCAAATGAGAATTTTTTCTTGGTGGCCAATGCAGAGAGTCACTGTCCTTAGGGTCTTTTCCCTTCCAAAGTGGAGAATAAATTTAAACTCATCAAATGACTGAATTACAGGCAGTAGAAAGGAATGCGAAGAATTCTTAAAGTATATAATCTTGTCTTAAATAAGTGTAAATTCCCCTATGGTTCATTAATCAGTCATTTATAGTAATCAACTTTTACAAATACTTTTTCACTAAATCTTCTTGGCATCACTCTTAAGTCTCTGTAGGTCACACTTTCCCTCCTAGTGCATGTATACTTCATGTGAACAGCCGAACCGTGGAGGCATCAACACTCCATGGCTGGTGCCCTGAGACCTGCCTTAGTGGGGCTCCCTCCGCATTTAGTCTGGCTCCTGGGCTTGGCTCTGGCTCCAGCTTCAGGCTATGTCTGGTTTTCTGGGTTGCAGGGCTGGTGCAGGCCCATTCTCCCTCACCTAGCTCCACCCATAATGTGCTGTTTTATGTTACATTACAACATAAACCACAGAAAGGAGACACTGAGAAAGGATGAGAAAAAGCAATGAAATATGAGTAAGGGGACAGGGTAGGGAAATAGCCTATAATTTTTCACATTCTGTTTCCTTTTACATACAATTAGCCCTGGGAAGTTGTCTATGTTAACAGAATAGACATGCATTCCTAGATATGTATATTTAAGAATATGTATATGTATATACATATACAACAATACATATTGCTAAAAATGGATGAACACTTCATACTGACCTTAGGGGGTTTAAACGGATAGTCTGGTGAAAAGGTAATGTCAAGAAAGAACACCCCTCCTTCATAGACAGATCCTGGGGGTCCCAATATAGTTGACCTCCATTCATAAATGTTGTCTCCTTTGGGTCCAGCACTGAAATAAGACATACAAATGAAATGTGCTTAGAGATTATGTAAACCCTGGAATTTAAAAAATTCTATTTATGGTAACAATAAATTGAGCAATTCCACAAAAACATAACAAATCAGGTAATTCTATATGATGATTCATTTGTCAATATCATCAATACTCTATAAAGAAAAGATGTTGGTATTACTTAAAAAACAGAACAAGGAAGATTCTGTCTTGCCATTCACAACTCTGTACCTACCGAACAAAAGATTCCTAGGACCAAAGACCAGAGGAAGGAGCACAAATATTTAATAAAGCATGAAATTATTTGTGAGATCCTGAAAAAGATGATACAGTCATAGGGTGAAAGAGACAAATTTTCGAAGACAGAGGGGCCATTAGAGAAAAAAAGTGTAATAAAAAGTAGTCTAATTCCTTTGTTAACAACTGAGAATACAAATGAGGCTCATGGATATCAGTAAATGCTCATCATTCATAAAACTCAGTTCAAGTATCATATCCCATCTCAAGCTTCCCCTTTTCTCTCTTTCCAGCCAAAGAATCTCTGTCCCCTCAACCCCCATGTATCATAAATAGTGTGGTCTATAGAAAACAAGATGTATTATTTCATTTTATAACCATGTTTTTAATTAAAAAATTTTTTTAGAGTAAGATCTTTGCCCAATATGGGGCTTGAACTCACAACCCCAAGATCAAGAATCACATGCTCTACCAACTGAGCCAGCCAGGAATCCCCTATAACTGTTTTTAAAGTGTTTACTTTTCTGTCCCTCCCTAGAAGTTCCCTGAGGAATAGATTTTTGCTTTGTCTTAGGGCCTAGTAAGTACATGTTTGTTTGATGATGATGGATTAAGAGGAAAGCAAGTGAAGCCACATGACTACTAGTAGTAAACATCTGTCTCTGAGTCTCAGACAAACTCACTGAGGAAAATAAGGCCCACATGAGTCAACTGAATTATAATCTCTCAAGTGAACAGAAGGGCAAATGAGATTATAATTTAGCTTTTCAGTGTTTTTTTGCTACATCAAGCTAATACCTGCATCTAATAGCCATAAATTACCCTCATACCCTATAGCAAAGTGGGCAGCCCTTTGGGGAAGATTTTATTGCCAACAAAAATTTAGCTACTACTCTTTCTTATTTTGAAATTAGTTTATATCTACAAAAACCTCACTGTTAAGCAGTATATCAAAAAAGCATGCATCTTAACTAAGTTGGGATATATTCTGGGAATGCAAGGATAGTTTAATAATAGAAAATTATTAATGTAATTTACCTAAGAGATTAAAGTTGAAAAAAATGGATAATCTCAATGGGTGCAGGAAAAGTACTCCATAGGCTTAATAATAGCCATTCATGATAAAAAAATTTTTTTAGCAAACTGGAATAGATGGAAACTTTTTTAACCTGATAAATAGCATTTACCATAAACCTACCAGCAACTAATATATTCAGTGACAAAATATCAAAAGCACACCCTTTAAAATTGAAGAATATAAGGATGCCCACTATATCTACTTCTAATCATTCGTGCACTAGCAATCATATTCATCAAGGTATGAAAGACACAAGGAAGGAAAAAACAAAAGGTATAGATTGGGATGGAAAAAATAAAACTGTGAGCATTTGCAGAATTTATGTACACAGAAAAATCTATACACAATTTATTAAACTTAAAAGAGTTTACAAAGTGGTTAGATTTAAGATCAATATGAAAAATCAACTGCATTTCAACACACCAACAAAATTAGAAAATATATTTTAAAATATTTTTATAGTATTAAAAATAACAAAAAACCTATGAATAAATTTCATAAAAATATATAAGATTTTAATGGAGGAAATTATAAAACTTATTGAAATACAAAGAGAATTAAATAAATGGAGAGAGATACCAAGTTGATGAGTAGGGAGACCCAGCATCCTACAGATGTCAATTTTCCCCAAACTGATCCAATGCAATTCCAATCAAAAGTCTAACAGTTACGTAAAAAATGAAACTTGACAACTTGATTCTGAAATGTGTTTGGAAGCTCAAAGAAATCCCTCAAACTTTTCCACATACTTACACGAATCTGATATATGTCAGAAGTAATGGGGCTAAGAAAACAGTTTTTGTATATGGCAAATAGAGAAACTGGATTTCTACTTCAATAAACATACAAACCTTTGTTGTAGATGGATTAAGCACGTCAATGCAAAAGTCGGAAGTTTTAGAGGTTGCCTAAAGAGACTGACAAGCCACAAACCAGGGAAGATATTTGGATCACATAAAACTGACACAATTCTAGTGTCCAGAGTATACGAATTCCTATGAATCAATAAGAAAAAGACTAGCAATCCCTTAGAAAAGACATAAATAGGCATTTCCAGAAAGAAGAAACATAAATGGCCAAAAGGCGTATGAAAAATATCCAATCTCATTAAAATCAGGGAAATGAAACTTAAAATTACAGTTCAATATTATTTTACACAATGTACAGGCAAAGATAAATGCGTGACAAAACCAAGTGCTGATGAGGATGTGGAAAAACAAGAACTATACATTGCTGAAGAGTGTTCAATCACTTTGGATAAGAATGTGGACTTATTTAGTTAAGCTGAATCTATACACTCCTATATTACAACATTTCAATTGCACTCCTAGGTACATACCCCAGAGAAACTTTTACACCTGTACACCAGAAAACATATACAAGAATGTTCATGGAAGCACTATTTTTAATAGCAAAATTGGAAACAATACAAATGTCTACTGACAGAAAAAGGAATAAATTTACCCAAAGGAATACAACACAACAGTGAAAACATACTGATTAACATGGATAAATCTTAAAAGTGTCATATTGAATAAAAAAGCAAGTCTAAAGGAATATATACAGTATGATACTATTTTCACCAAGTCTGAAAACAAGCAAACAAGAAAATACATTGTTGAAGACACAAACATATATGATAAGCAAGAAAATGAATGAGAACAAAGCTCAAAAGAGTGGTTTCCTGGGTAGAATCAGATGGTGGAGGAGTAGCACACAGGAGCTTCAATGGTTCTGGTGATGTTCTACTTTTCAGTATATATGGTGGATTCAGGAGTTACCTGTTTTACTATAGGTCTCATAACTTATTTATGTGTTAGATATGTTCTTATATATGTACCAAGTTTTCACATTAAGAACAATGATGTCCCAAAAGTCTACTAAAATGCTATATGAGGAAAGCAAGTTTGCAGCATATGTACAGTGTGATCTTATTATATAAACTAGAAATATAAAATAGTATTTTATATTGTTTATGGATACATATCTATGTCAAAGTCTTTGAAGAAATGAACTGGAAAGATAGGCCTAAATTCATGACAGTGGTTGTGCAGGGAAAAGGAGAAAAGAGGAATAGGGTGATGGGATAGCTCTGAAGATAGGGAACGAAGAAAAGTTCAATTTTATCTCCAGTTTTGATCTCTCTTATTTAAAAAGGATGAAGTAAAAAAAAATCATAGCCAAGTTTATTGCAAAGTGCTGAGAAGCAGAGCAAGGGGCGAGAGTATAACACTCCTGCTGCATGTTTCTCTTGACCTAACCTTTCCTGAAGCTGACAGTGAGGTACAGACAGAATACAGTCAGATGACAACAAAGCTTTGTTAACAATAGCCCCTTGTTGCCAGACAAGCTCACTTATTCAGATGAATAATACACATGGTTACGCCCTGAGCTATAATTAGACCCAATATGAATAGATAAGTTTATCAGAAGGAAGAACTTAAAAGTAGAGTAAATTATAGGTTTGTAGTTACAACATTACTTCAAGGTAGATGAAGAAATTTAATTTAAAAAATACACACAGTGAGAACACGGCTATGAAACAATGTGCATAGACATGTTTCCCAAATACCAAGATATAATTTCTCTGAGTCACTTTGAGAAATTTTAAGATGACCTTCCAAGAATGGTCATCACAGTTAATTATATAATTTAGGCTGAGAAGTCACCAAATAGTGCCACCAAGGAAGGGACTCAGAAATAGAAGTCAAGAGATATCTCACAAAAGCAGGCAATGCCTGTAAATTATTTACATTCAATTAGTGCTCGTTTTAAATTTTATTTGGCTCTCAGTGAGAAAACCATATTTTATTAGTTCTCTGAAATCAGTCACCTATCTTGTTATCAACAATGGATTAAATAACACAGCTAACATTATCACTCTGAGTTGGTTTATTTTTTATTTTTTATTTTTTTTAAAGATTTTATTTATTTATTTGACAGAGAGAGAGACAGCGAGAGAGGGAACACAAGCAGGGGGAGTGGGAGAGGGAGAAGCAGGCTTCGCGCGGAGCAGGGAGCCCGATGTGGGGCTCAATCCCAGGACCCTGGGATCACGACCTGAGCCGAAGGCAGACACTTAACGACTGAGCCACCCAGGCGCCCCTCTGGGTTGGTTTATACTGTCCAAATGTGCCTTTTAAAAAAAATACTAGTAGTAACAAACTATCTTGAACACAGACTGGTGTTTTAAAATGCATCTAAAACTTATAATACTTCTCTAATATATACAGATTAAGTCTCAGCAGTCTGGCCTCCTCTATCATCTTACAAGGGGCATGTCTACACCACTTGCGGTTCCAAAGCTTAGAGCAGTGGTTCCTGAACTACACAGCCCTCTGTCCCACTCCCATTTTGATATGTTTCAGTTGAGAAATCCTGGAATAAAAGTACAGAATTGTGTTGTACAATACGGTAGCCATGTGGCTACTGAGCACTTGAAATGTGGCTACTTATTCACATATGCTGTAACTGTAAAATATATACCGAATTTCAACGACAATGCAAAGGAAAGTAAAATACATCACTACTTCTTGTTAATTACATGTTGAAATAATAATATTTGAGATACACTGAATTAAAAAGATATTAAAACTTACCACCTATTTCTTTTTATTTTTTAATGTGGCTCCTAGAAAATTTAAAATTACACAAGTGGCTCATATTGTATTTCTATTAGACAATACTGTTCTAGAGCAGTGCTGTCTAATAAAACTTTCTGTGATAATGAACATGTTTTAGTCCTTATCCTTATCTGGTATGGTAATCACTAGCCACACGTGGCCTTCAGGCACTTGAAATGGAGCTGGTGAGAATGAGGAAGTGGATTTTCAATTTCATTTGATTTTAATGAATTTAAATCTAAATAGCTCCATGTAGCTAGTGGTCACATATATTGGGCAATACAGATCTAGTAGCTCCAGTAGCCCATACTGACCAAATGAGTTTTTTTTTTTTTAATATGTCAGAATTATTTGGATTTATATAAAACAGAAGAATGAGCTTTTATATACTTTGGACCAAAAAAGTGAGAAGCAGAAGCTGCAGACCATCTTATATTTTCAATGATCACTTCCCCCTCAAGCTGACCAAATAAAAGTTAGTGCCGCAGCCAACGGCACTATAGAATGATGATGAAGAACATGACTGGACTCTAAGTCAGACTTGCTTTTCTGAATCCTAGTCCTAGCATGTAAGGCCTGTAAGAGCCCTGGGTGAATATGTAATCTCCCCATATAATCTTTCAGTGTCTTAGTTTCCTCATCTACAAAATGAGGCAATTACAGCACGAACCTTGTGGAGTAAGTGAAGTTTTAGTAGAGCTTGGAAAAGGGGGCCTGTAGTGGCTCAAACAGTATGCTTCCAAATGTTTGCTGCTATTCTAGGTGTTGTTATGCTTTGTGGATCATACAGAATTCACCACCACACTCAAAAGATTAATTGCCTGGTGATTTTAAAAGAAGGGTTTCAAGATCCCCGGACTAGAAAACAGGCTACCAAGACCCAGACATTAATAATCATTTTCACTACCACCATTATCACCATCATCAACCTGCAATCTAATCTTAGGGTGTGTATTTAGATAGGGCAGAACTTTGGAAACCATCAGAAATCAAAGCTGCCACTTCCAGGAAATCCAATTTTGCGTTGAATGGAACGTTTATTTAACGTCAGGATTTTTAGGTATGTGGTTATTTAGCAATGTTTTCTCACTTGCAGTATTCTTAATGATCAATACCCTTAATTTTATTTTCAGATTTTATTTTTTAAAGAAGAAAGATAAACACAGCTAACAGAGTTACATTTCAAAATAAAATGCAATTAGATAAATCTATTAAAATGCAAATATCAGTTAGCAAATTACAAATTAGTTGTAACCAAAGTTGCCGCTTGGAGAAATTCTGTTAGAGAATCAACCTTGTAAACTGTGTTCAGCTTTTTTTCTTTTTTTTTAAAGATTTTATTTATTTGACAGAGAGAGAGACAGCGAGAGAGGGAACACAAGCAGGGGGAGTGGGAGAGGGAGAAGCAGGCTTCCCGCAGAGCAGGGAGGCTGATGTGGGGCTCGATCCCAGGACCCTGGGATCATGACCTGAGCCAGAGGCAGACGCTTAATGACTGAGCCACCCAGGCGCCCCTGTGTTCAGCTTTCTATGCTGCTGCCTACAGTGGATGAGCCCTTCTACACATATGAAATATTACACATGTACAATAAAAATGCTGAAAAGGACTCAGCACTCACTGTGTCTTTATTTAAGATCCTAAGATGTTTTACATACATCTGAATACTTTCAGTGTGCTGTGCCACAGCTGTGACTCTAAGACCAAGAGTTTTTGGCTGTGCCTGCTGCCTTTTCATTTAACATCGACTCTAAGATAGAAAAAGAGTAAGGCAGCCCAGGCAACGTAGGGATCTTGGCTCCAAAGGACAAGAAACTTGCCTTTGTAGAGAATCTCTGATGTGCCAACAATAACCTGAAATTGATGGGGACAGAATGGTGAAGAGAAGACAGTACGAGGGATTTCTCAGGAGCTCTGGAAATCTCTGCTTATATGTCAGATTCCACATAGCTGAATTCATCCCTTTCGGTGATGAGCACAATGTTCACAGGCAAATGACATGCTGCACATATGTCCAAAGTCCCTTTGAGAGTAAACAGCTGCAGGAATCTTGAGCTTTCTGCTTATAACACAATAATGTATGTTTCTCTAATGTCAAACTGGAAGGAAAGAATAGTCCCATCCTTTAAAAAAATACGAAAGCAAGGCCCAGACCAGTTACAGATAAGGACAGTAGGAAAAGCAGCTAAAGAGGGGAAATACCACCACTGTATGAATGAAATGAGAAAAAACATGTGGAAGTGGGGAGATTCAAGGGGGAAAATGTTTTCAGACTTTTCTCAAGGCCATGAGCTGACCTAATTGTTGCTAAATCCAACAGTGCCTTTTGTTTTCATTTTATTGAAACTGTAGCTTCTACTCCCTGATTCCTAAAAAACTCTCTTCCCCAGGTATCTCTCCAAGAGTCTCTCTCTACACTTTAGGGTAACTTCTCCAATTCTTTTGTCCTCTTCAGTAACATCTCTTCAATGTCTCCTTTCCTAGGGGTTCTACCCTCAGTTACCTTGTTTCTTCATCTTCATTCTAGGTATGTTATTATCTGCCTCTGACAACCTATCTAACACTGATGGAACCTCTAACCGGGCAGGAAACCCAAGAGTCATCCTTGACTATGCTTCCTTCCTCCTTCTCTTCTCTTAATTCCCCAAAGCTTACAGAAGCTATCTCTATCATCTGTCTACTGGCTGCATTAGCTCTCACTTAGATGATGGCACCAACACGCTATTTCCCTACCTCCAGTCTTGCTTTCCTTCAATCCATCCACCAAACTGCAGATAGGGCAATTTCCAGAAAATCCTTTAAATGGGATCTTCTGTTTTCCTGCTTTCTCTGACTTCTTAATACCTTCAAGATCAGGCCCAAATTCCTTTGAAGCATACAAAGTCTTTCAAAAAGATCTGCCTCCAGCTGACCTCTCTGGCCTCATCCCTTGCCACTCCCCTTTCCTCCAGCTCCATTCTCCAGTCATATTGGACCTACTTATAAAACTTTCAAGGGAGCTGGACTTTTTTTTTGCCTCCTGGCTTTGGATAAGATTCTCTGTAGGTCTGACCATTCTATTTGTCCTTTAGGCCTCAATTTAGCTACATTCTCCTTGGGGACATCTCCTTTACCCTCAAAGGCTAAGTACTCCTTTGGAAGTGGTAACATCCTATGTAAACACAGCATTATAAATCTTTTATGGGAATTTTAATACTTGGAAAAGAAGAAATCTTAAGAAACAGCATTATTCGGGTCATAGGAAAAAAAGAATTCATTCTGATAGTGAAAAAAAAAAAAAAAATCCCCTATAGCTAAGAGGGTATTGAGAAAACAGGACAGGATTATAGCTCTTGAGAGGGCAAATGAAGAATGGTATTTCATAAACTCCTGAGGTTTCCTATATTTGTACGCAGTAATTTTTTTTTTTTTTTTTGAAGACCAGTAACACCAAAGTCCACCACATTTTAGGAGATTAGGATACAACAGTGGTGATAGAAAAGATCCATTTTGTATACTAAGTTCTAAGCAGAACTGAATGATTAATATTTTCTCCTTCATATATTTTTCTTTCCAGTTCTTAGCAGTCTGGTCCTCATTCTTGACGTATTTCAAGAAAAAGAATTATTTTATACTTTTTATCAATGAGTGCTTAATTAAGGACAAGGATCTCTGTCCTCAATCACACTTTCCAGATTTGAGATGTGAAAAACAAAACAAGATTTCAGTTGACTGTAGATATCTTTTACCAAATCGTACTTTAAAGTCACTACTGTTTTATAATTTGTATCCTATGTTAAGAGGGTCAACAACCTAGCAGAGACGAAAAAACTGGAGAAAAACAGGTTTTTAAACAAAATAAAATTAGCTTAATAATCACAATACTTCCTTTTCCCAGGGAAGGCAGTAGCTAATAAGATAGCGTCCTTAGTGAGTAAAACTAGCCCTCTGTAAGTTACTGAGAAACAACGACTGACTCAGTGACTGTCTGATGACACCTTAGGCTTCTTTCTATATTATGTGTATGGTATGTGGGTGGGTGGCTGTGTGTATTTTATTTTCCCAATGTGTGATATATTGCAGTGAGTATGCAACTGCGCAACAGACTTAAAATTTTAAGACATAACTGTATGAAATAATGAGCAAGGAGAAACAGAGAAATTGGGAAGCAGGAAGGAAGACCATAGGGAAAAACCGCCTATGGTTCCTTTTCCTCTCAAGCTGCATTTTTACAAGACACATTCACTTATAAGGACAAAGACAGTCACAGTCAAAAAGAACCAAATCTTATTTTATATATGTGGGTTGTTAGAAATAAGGTTACAATTATAAAGACTTGGGAGACCATCTAGTTCAACTTTTCTTCGTAACACAGAAGAAGCAGAAGCATTAGAACTGGACTGGAATTTCACTGAGTTAGACAACTAGGCATAAAATCAATCTTAAAATACTTAAATTACTGAATTATTACTTAAAATACTGAATTATAGGATTTTTAATCCTTTAGTTAGCTGAAAGGATTCTAGAAATAAGTTAATCAAGTTGTTTGCAGCCTTTTTTTTTTTTCCTTTTCAACATCTCCTCTTCTTTTAGAAAAAATTACCTCCTTCAGAAGTGATTCTTGGCATGTATTTGGTGGGGGATGATAATTCCAAAAAATGAAAAAGCTCCTCTCCCACTGAAAATCATTTCTATCAAAGCCTTCATTTCAAAACTGATAAGTTTCTACAAAGTGAAGTGCTTTGCTCAAGACCACACCCATAGAAGAAAACCTGAGCCCTCTGATCCTAAGGAGAGGCTCTTACTGTTTTACAACCACTGTCAACTTAGAAAGGAAGACTCAACTGGAAAAACTATATAGTTACCATTATAATGAACTGCCCGGTGTAAGACAGGAGACCAGAGATCGACACTAACACCTGGGTTTTCTTTTATCTTTTTATCCTGGGCACGTTTCAAGGACTAGATTTAGGTTTGGTGAAAAGCCATTTTTATTTTAGCTACCCAATTCTTCTTTTTTTTTTTTTTAGCTTTTCAAACTAGAAATACTGATCTTATGCTACTCTTTCCATTTCTTTAGCAAGCATACCACTTCTTGCAACACTGCTTTTGTTGCCCACCTCCCACCCTGATGCTTGTGCCTTTTCTCTATTCTGCGTAAGAGATGAAAGGTCACAAGGTACTCAGGATTTCCAGGGCTAGCCTCTCTTACCTGCACTGTAAGAACAATACCGGCATGTGAGCTAGCCAATGTAGCAGGTAATATTTCTTTATTATTTAAAATTTCGCCCCATGCACATGTTAGATAGGAAGGCTGTACAGCTTTAACATGTCTATTGATCTTATCTGCAGGTTAAATAAGCTTTTGACAAGAGTGCAAGCCACTGTTGCCCTACACAGTTCTGAGGAAGCCAAATCCTTCCCCAAATTCTTTAGTTCTCAAAAATGTTCCTATTCACAGAGGACAGAATGTAAAGTTCCCTGGTATCATTCCAAATGCAGCTTTATTGTTTTCTAACATTTATAATACTGTGTCAAAGTAAAAATTCCATTTGAAAGTTACCAGGGGGCAGATCTTAGTGACAGTTAACTATTCCTAGTATAGTTAAGGTTTATCTGTTTATTTGTATAGAGTTATTATCAAGGCAATTTGTTTTCCAAGTAGATTAAATACCTCCAATATACTCAATACACTTTTCATTGGCTGAGAATATCTTTTGTTTTTGTATAGGAAAATGGTAAACAATAATTTCTTCCTATGTCTAATTTATTCCCCAAAATACTGGCTGTGGTATCCTACAACCTGCATTTTTCTTTGTATCCCCGACATTGCTATCTGGCTCCAAGACCCACCATCACCGTTCTCTTCCAGCAGGTCAACTAAAAGGTCAATGGCAAAAGCAAACCGCACACACAGATACACAGTAAATGTCTGCTGAAAAATAATAAATAACCATCTTTAGTAAAACACTAGTCTATTAGTATAATAGTAAAGACAGTGGGCTTCAGATCAAGACAGCCAGGGGTTGTCCTGGCTCTGCCACTAACTGTGTGAATGAAAGCAAGTTATTTAGTCTCCTATTGTTCCTTTGCTTTTGAAAGGATGGCTCCCTCATAGAGTTGATGTGAGCATTAAATGAATTAATACATATAAACAGCTTAAAATAGTGCCTGGCCCATAGTAAGGGTTATGAAATTTATGCTATTAATATTATCAGGTAAGTGAGAAACTAGTAGAGCTGAATCAGGGTCCTGAAGCTCACCTCATCCTTTACTCCTGGACCCAAGACATGGAAATAAATTTAGGGGGTCTGACTTCCCTTTTCTGGACCTGCTGTATGACACCTTGTATACTAATGTCTGTCTCTCATGCTTCTCCCTACTCAATACTGAGCTCATGAAAGAAAGTGACAAGTGACTGCTAAGTCCCATCTTTCTTGGTTAATAATTCAGTAAAGAATAACTTCAGTTTTACACGTTCCATCCTATAACAACATCTTGAGACTACACCAAGTCCAAATTCTCAGATGCTGTATAATAGTGGCTTTAAAATTCATTCTCTAGAGGCGCCTGGGTGGCTCAGTCGTTAAGCGTCTGCCTTCAGCTCAGGTCATGGTCCCAGGGTCCTGGGATTGAGCCCCTCATTGGGCTCCCTGCTCCGCGGGAAGCCTGCTTCTCCCTCTCCCACTCCCCCTGCTTGTGTTTCCTCTCTCACTGTATCTCTAGATATCTCAAATAAATAAATGAAATCTTAAAAAAAATAAAATAAAAGGGAAGCAAATGAAAGGCTCTAGCAACATTTCGTTCCTCACAGTAACTGGAGGGGTGGAGCTATGACAGCACTTTCATATTGCCTAGTTGTCTAAGAACATTATGCCCTTGCTTTCATGAGAGATTTTGCAGTCTGCCCCTGTAAAACACTTATAGAAGTGACTCCCAGCACTCAACTTAGTGATTTAATATTATACAAAGTTCATTAGTCATGGTATCTACATCAATTTTCTACAAAAGCTATTACCTTTCTGATTTCAGCCATTGCCTTCTCTCTCTGTAAGCAAAACACAGATTTTACTGAAGATCTGTTATTTAAGAACCACCCATTTGTAGTATCCCGTAATAATTCCTGTCAGTGTAGGCTATCTTTGAGGGATTTAGTGGTTTTTGCTTTTTGTAGTGCTACAATGGTGGAAATAACTTATACTGCCCATCCCCATCTTACAATGTCTGCTAATACGTAGGGTTGTTGGCTGCCAAGCAGATTTAATTTACCCACTTCTCAGCTTGCATTAACCTTTGAATAATAAAGCACAGCTGAGGCTGCTGTAAGAAACAAACCCAGGAATGAATAATTAAAAACACCTCTTCAGCCTTGGAAAGACCAATTCCTAACATTTGGGGAGATTTAATTGTGACTGAAGCATTAAAAAGGCTAATTGTATTCTTTATAAACTGAAACAAATGCTAAGGACATAGTGTGACTACAATATATGTAGTATATGAAAAGCAAAGCTCTGAAAGCACCCAGTAATCAATTCAAATGAAAAAAGTAAGAGTAGTCTGATTCTAAAGAAAAACAATTACTCCTAAAGATGGTCACTCGTATTGTCTATATACAGAAAAAACTGCTACTACTTATAAAAAGCTATTATACATCTGATACAGGTGGACTGGCTGGAATAGCATTTGAAGGGATAGACATGTTACAGCTGAAACAAAAGATTGAGAATAGAATAGATTACAGGAAATCCCTATCTTCTTTGAATCTGTCAAGTGCTTATGACAGCTGGGATTCTTTGCTTTTGATGGATTTGATTTTCCGTTGGGAACCCAAATCTAATGTAGCTGTCATATTTATGTGTTAAGATCACTAAACAGTCGTTACTATTTTATATACTTGCTAATACACTGTTAATATCTAATATCATATTTGAACCAAAGAGTACCCTCTTTAGCTATAAACAATTATCTCTGTTTCTAGACCTCCACCAAAGGGCAGGACATCTCCCTAAATCAAGGAGGGCAGTTTCCTCCCATTACTGACTTTAAAGTATGTATGTTTAATTCTTCAAGTTAGGAAATTTTTCTTGCACTTAATTATATTTTGCTAAATTTAAGGTCTTTTCCTTTACCTCTGTTCAAAAAACCATTATTGTCAGTGCCCTTCTCCTATAGACCTTTTAATTACTGGGAATTAGGAAGGTAGAAGCAATTTTGTGGCTTTTAAAATGGCTTTAGTTTCATTTATGCTTCTTTTGGTTCTCTGAATCTTCTCTAATTTTTGGTCTATCTAACTAAAGATGACTTTTTGTACATAACAGGTAAAAGGGTGACCAAATGAGAACAGAATTGGATTTGCTATTTTGGTATAGACCAGCTTCTCATTTGGGAGAACAAGAATACTATTTTTTTGTTCTTGTAGGTTATATTCTTAATATTTTCCTGTATCACATCAATTTTTGATATAAGAAAAGTGTTGGCTTATACTGAACTTGTTTCCTGCTGGGATTAAAAATTTTACAGTTCTTTTTTTATTTTTATTTATTTTTTATTTATTTATTTGAGAGAGAGAGAGCACATGAGAGGGGGGAGGGTCAGAGGGAGAAGCAGACTCCCTGCTGAGCAGGGAGCCCGATGCGGGACTCGATCCCGGGACTCCAGGATCATGACCTGAGCCGAAGGCAGTCGCTTAACCAACTGAGCCACCCAGGCGCCCAAAAATTTTACAGTTCTATTTGTAGTCACCACTGGAAAACAGTTCTCACTACTCTGGTTTCTTCTGAATGTCCCTATATTCTTGCTACCACCCTCAAATTGTCAGATATTTGTTTAAATTTCCTTCGGTATTCAGTCTATTGTATTTTTCTCAGAGTTAGCCATTTTCTAACACTTGGTTTCATTCCAGCCCCAGCAAAATAAATGATCCCTATCCCTGGTTTCCCATAGGCCATGACTTCTGTCTCCGTGACAGCACTAACCTAGGCTATGTTGTTCTCAGCCTTCAGCAGACTGGAGTCCCTTGGGGGCAGGTACTATGTCTTACTCTTCTTTGCATCCTTGTCAGCTACAATGGTATCTGGAACCCAGTACCTAAAAGAGCATTTTTGGATTCAATGTGATTTCACAAAGAATTGACACTTTTTTTTTTTAAATTTCTCCAAGAAGGACTTTGTTTTTTCTTTCTTTTTTTTTAAAAAAACAAACAAAAAAAAATGAAAAGGAAAAAAAAATTTAAATTAACATATAATGTATTATTTGTTTCAGGGGTCCAAGTCTGTGATTCATCAGTCTTACACAATTCATAGCGCTCACCAAGGAATTGACACTTTTAACAGTGACCAAGAAGTGTTGAGGGCAGAATAGATACTTAATAAACATATAGTTAACTTTTGGGGGGGGGATGGGATTATATTTTATTTTAAAACTTTTAATTTTAAATAAATTTTAAATTTATAGTAACATTGCAAAGGTAAATAGTACATAGTCCTCATATACCTTATAGCCAGTTTCCTCTCTTATTAACATTTTACATTAGTATAGTACATTTGTCAAAAGTAATGAGTCAAGATTGATATATTATTATTATTAAAGTCCTTGGTTTATTTAGATTTCCTTAGTTTTTATCTAATGTCCTTTTTCTGTTCCAGGATTCCATCCAGGATACCATATTGTTTAGTAGTTGTGCCTTTTTATGCTCCATTCTTTTTTTTTTTTAAATACAGGCATACCTCATTTTATTATGCTTTGCTTTATAGCACTTTGCAGATACTACATTTTTTATAAATTTAAGGTCTCAAGTTAGTCAGCACCATTTTTTCCAACGGCATGTGCTCACTTTGTGTCTGAGTCACATTTTGGTAATTTTCCCAATATTTCAAACTTTCCCATTATTATTATATTTGTTATAGTGATCAGTGCTCTTTGATATTACTATTTTAGTTGTTTTGGGAGCACCATGACCACACCCATATGAGACAACACACTTAATCAATAAAAATTGTGTGTGTTCTTTTTTTTTTTAAAGATTTTATTTATTTGACAGAGAGATACTGAGAGAGCACAAGTAGGCAGCGTGGCAGGCAGAGGGAGAAGCAGGCTCTCCGCTGAGCAGGGAGCTGGACGCGGGGCTCGATCCCAGGACCCCAGGATCATGACCTGAGCCGAAGGCAGCCGCTTAACCAACTGAGCCACCCAGGCGCCCCAAAACTGTGTGTTCTGACTGGTCTATTGACTGGCCATTTTCTCTCTCCCTCTCTGTGGGCCTCCCTATTCCCTGAGACACAACAGTAATAAAATTAGGCCAATTAATAACCCTACAATGGCCTCTATGTGTTCACATAAAAGGAAGAGTTGCACATCTCTCACTTTAAATTAAAAGCTAGAAATGATTAAATTTAGTGAGGAAGGCATGTCAAAAGCTGAGACAGGTTGAAAGCTAGGCCTCCTGCAGAAAGCAGCCAAGTTTTGAGTGCAAAGGGAAAGTTCTTAAAGAAAATTAAAAGTGCTGGTCCAGTGAACACACGAATGATGACAAAGCGAAACAGCCCAATTGCTGATATGGAGAAAGTTTTAGTGGTCCAGATAGAGGATCAAACCAGCCACAACCTTCTGTTAAGCCAAAGCCTAGTCCAGAGCAAGGCTGTAACTCTCTTCAGTTGAGAGAGGGGAGGAAGCTGCTGAAGAAAAGTTGGACGCTAGCAGAGGTTGGTTCAGGAGGTTGAAGAAGCCGTCTCTATAACATAAAAGAGCAAGGTGAATCAGCAAATGCTCATGCAGAAGCTGCAGCAAGTGATCCAGATCTAGATAAGATAATTGATAAAGATGGCTACATTAAACAACAGATTTTCAATGTAGATGAAACAGCCTTATATTGGAAAAAGATGTCATGTAAAACTTTCATAGTTGGAGAGAAAAGTCAATGGCTTGACTTCAAAGATTTAAAAGATAGGCTGGCTCTCTTGGTCCAGGCTAATGCAGTTGGTGACTTTAAGTTGAAGCCAATACTCACTGACCATTCTTTTTTTTTTTTTTTTAAAGATTTTATTTATTTATTTATTTGACAGAGAGAGACAGTATGAGAGATGGAACACAAGCAGGGGGAGTGGGAGAGGGAGAAGCAGGCTTCCCGTGGAGCAGGGAGCCCAATGTGGGGCTCGATCCCAGGACCCTGGAATCATGACCTGAGCCGAAGGCAGATGCTTAATGACTGAGCCACCCAAGCGCCCACTCACTGACCATTCTAAAGGTCCTAGGGCTTTTACACATTTATGTTAAACCTACTCTGCCTGTGCTGTATAAATGGAACAACAAAGCCTACATGACAGCTCATCTATTTACAACATGTTTTACTGAATATTTTAAGTTCCACTGTTGAGACCTACTGTTCAGAAAAAAATGATTCCTTTCAAATTATTATTGCTCACTGACAATGCACCTGGTCACCTAAGAGCTTGATGGAGATTTCCAATAAGATTAATGTTGTTTTCAGATCTGCTAACACAACATCCATTCTGCAGCCCATGAATCAGGAGTCATTTTGACTTTCAAGTCTTATTACTTAAGAAATACATTTTGTAAGGTTACCCCTGCCATAGATAATGATTCCTCTGATGGATCTGGGCAAAGTAAATTGAAAACCTTCTAGAAAGAATTCATGATTCTAAATGTCATTAAGAACATTCATGATTCATGGGAAGAGGTCAAAATATCAACATGAACAAGACAACCCTCATGGATGACTTTGAGGGATTCAAGACTTCAATGGGGGAAGTCACGGCAGATATGGTGGAAACAGCAAGAGAACTAGAATTAGAAGTGGAGCCTGAAGACGGGACTGAATTGCTGCATTCTCATGTTAAAACTTTTAACAGATAAGGAGTTATTTCTTATGGATGAGCAAAGAAAGTGGTTTCTTGAGATGAATTTACCTCTGGTGAAGATGCTGGGAAGACTGTTGAAACGACAACAAAGAATTTAGAATCCTACATAAACTGAGTTGATAAAGCAGTGGCAGGGTTTGAGAGAACTGACTCCAATTTTGAAAGAAGTTCTACTGTGAGTAAAATGCTATCAGGCAGCATTGTGTGCTACAGAGAAATTGTTCGTGAAAGGAAGAGTCAACAGATGCAGCAAACTTCACTGTCATCTTATTTTAAGAAACTGCCACAGCCACCCCAACCTTCAATAACTGCCACCCATTAGTCAGCAGCCATCAAGAAAAGGCAAGACCCTCCACCAGCAAAAAGATCAACTCCCTGAAAGTTCAGATGATGGTTAGCATTTTTTAAGCAATAAAATATCTTTTAATTAAAGTATGTACATTGTTTTTTTAGACATAATGTTATTGCACACTTAATAGGCTATAGCATAGTGTAAACATTACTTGTATATGCACTAGGAAATTAAAAAATTAATTTGACTCACTCTATTACGATATTTGCTTTACTACAGTGGTCTGGAATCAAACCCACAGTATCTTTGACCTACGCTTGTAATAAAACAAAAATTTAAGTAGAGAAAGTGAGGTGTTATGGAAATATTTGGTACTATCTTTGCAACTTTGCTGTAAATCTAAAATTATTCCAAAATAAAAGTTAATTTGTGCTCACTCTGGCATCACATATACTAAAATTGGAACTATACAGCGATTAGCATGGCCTCTGCACAACGATGCCACACAAATTCGTGAGGCGTTCCATATTTAAAAAAAAAAAGTTAATCTAAAAACTGACACGCAAAACGACAAAAGCAATGTCTTTCTCGAGTTTCCTTTAAAAAACCTTCTATACGTACAAATGTTCATCTTGCACAATATGTTTAAGTTTTAAATGTTAAATATATGACTACTCATCTCTCTACATGGAAGTTTCCCCAAAATACTGCCAAACGCTTTCCATTAGCTACATTCCAGTTCTATTAATCACTCACCAAAAATATCAGTAGAATACCAACATTAAAATTACTTGCTTTCTGGGGATGAGGGGCATAGGGAGAGGTGAGCATGGGGATATTTCAACTAGATGTGCTCTACGTGTACGAATTCAGTTTGCTTGATCCTTTGCTCCCCAGACCCTCAACCCCTTCATGGTGTATTAGTTATTTATTCATGTTACTAAGCTCAGGGAAAGTGGATATACAGTAAAAGAAAAGTTAGCCGGGATGCCAATGGCTACTTTCCAGTGAATGAGATCATGACATTTTAGGAATCCAAAGTACCTTCTCAAACCCCTCTCCCCTTTATCCGAAGACTATAGACAGGCTGTGTCATTCAAGATTTTGTTTGAAGCAAATATGTCAGTTGAATTCAAGAGAAATGAAACAACCCCCTAGAAATAGTTAAGATTTGCTCAATGGTGACTTATCAAAACTGTGCAGATATCCATTCCTGTAACTTCCTGTAAGTAAGCAGGGGAGAATGCATCGCTGACAGCACCATAGCTCCAATATAACTACTGACAGATAGTAAAGCTACTTTTTAATATTGTAGTCCCAAACTTTCCTTGTTATACCTGCCTATCAAATGTCTGTTTTGATAAGAATGGAAACTGATAAGAAGGAGAATGTCTGAGAGACCTGAGAAAGAAGTGGGATTGACTGAGCAACAGTTAGTTACTCCAGGATACCTGCACATCTGACCATTTATCCTCTCACTTACTCTTGGGCATATATAAATATATATATGAGAAGAAGGAAGAAAAGAAAAAAGAGAGAAACAAGGCAGTAGGAGATAAAAGAAAGGTAAGAGAGTAGGAGTAAAAACTAGGTCTGAGACCACTAAAATGTGACAGAATAGACTTACAATTTACTATTATATTTTTAAAAGCTAGCAGAATTGAATTTTCTTGTCCTATTCCAGTTCAAGCCCTGATGAATATAAAATCTAATTTTGTTTAGATAAAATATATTCTTTAATATGTAAAAAGCAGAGCAGGGGCGCCTGGGTGGCACAGTCGGTTAAGCGGCCAACTCTTGGTTTCGGCTCAGGTCATGATCTCAGGGTCTGGGGACGGAGCCCCCTTCTGGCTCTGTGCTCAGCAGGGAGTCTGCTTAAGATTCTCTCTCCCTCTGCCCTTCCCCAGTAACTAAAACATCTCCATCAGATTTGATTTACATTTAATTGCTTTAGCGTACCATGATTTCTTCTTAAAAAAGGTGTTTTACTCTTTAATAACATAAAGAAATGCTTAAAATATGTTAAATAAAAAGAAAAAAATGATGTAAATGAAATCAATTTACTTGTTTATTTATTCATGTATTCAACAAATATATTCTAAGCTCCTTCTATGTGTCGGTCACATAGGTAATGCAGATTTAGCATCAAACAAAACCAAACTCTTATGTTCATGGAATTTATGAGAAGATAACACTAAGCAAATAAACACCCAGTCTGATGGTGAGAACTAATGGGGAGCAATAAAATAGGTTTGGTAAAGGCAGTGATTCCAAATTATTTTTATTTTTATTTTTTTTTTAAGATTTTATTTATTTGTGAGAGAGAGAATGAGAGACAGAGAGCAGGAGAGGGAGGAGGGTCAGAGGGAGAAGCAGACTCCCTGCTGAGCAGGGAGCCTGATGTGGGACTCGATCCCGGGACTCCAGGATCATGACCTGAGCCGAAGGCAGTCGCTTAACCAACTGAGCCACCCAGGCGCCCTCCAAATTATTTTTAAAAACAAAACAAAACAAAACCTAACACACATATATGGAACATTTAGGTATTACTTTACGAAATTTATCTACTTCTATAAGTTGTATTTTCCCACTCCAAAAACAATTATGTAAAAGCTCCTAAAAATATATTAGCACATGATAGACTGTTTTCTCTGTGAACTGTAATCATATTTAGTTGTATGTTTATAGCTGGCTAAGGATTTGCAAAATATCGAGAAAAACTATCCTAATCCATGTAAGAGTTCTTTCTATTTTAGGTTAACAATTTATTCACTGCAAACACAATTACACTGGTTAGGACCAGAGCATGCTATATATTCACAATGTAATTTCTTAAATTACAATTCTGTTAAAGATTACACCTCTTCAGCTGCACTAGACAGAAAATGTTTTTAGTAAAAGAAATAATAAGGAATTTAACACACAAACTTCCAGAGTTAAATCAACACAGTGGGAAATAATAAACTCGGGAACTTATCAGTTAATGTCAGAACATTCCAATTTGATTATTCCTATAACTTTATGTATGATGTAGGTAGCAGCTTTTATAGTATACATAGATGTATTATAACAAAAGTTTATTAAACATTGAACATAGCAGAATGAAAAATCAAATGATTTTAGATTCATTGAATTTAAATTGTGGGTCAGTATCTTTTAGTGGTTTTCTACTGCCAGTTTCATAAATCTTACAGTATCAAGCATAATAAATACATTCAATGTCTTTGCCCATAGAAGCACTATCAGTATTAAGAAAATATTTGAACTGTCAAAACACCAACACTATTTCTTAAATTTCAAAAACAACAGCAACAAACAAGAACCTCAGAAGACAGGTAATAATCCCACCAGGTAGCAGACAGAAAAACAAACCAATATCGAAAAAAATATGTTGGAAAAGGAACAAAAATCGACTTTACAAAGAAAATCTGTTTGCTGGGTTATTTAGGGAATGCAGAAAACAATATGGAAAGGGAAGGAAGAAGCATGTGAACTTCAAATACTATAAAATAGATAACTCATATAGTGAATGGGAATCCTTGGGTATTCCATGCTTCTGCTTGGGTTGGCAGTTCATTCTGAAAGCCCAAAAAGTCACACAGGGAAAGTAATCCTCTAAGTTTAAATTTAGACTCTTATTTAGATGGCAAATGACAAATCAACTCATGCTTGTTCAAAAAGACTCAATTTGTTGTAGACACATTAAAAGTATTCACAGGTTCACCTCTGGGCGCCTGGGTGGCTCAGTTGGTTAAGCGACTGCCTTCGGCTCAGGTCATGATCCTGGAGTCCTGGGATTGAGTCCCACATCGGGCTCCTTGCTCAGCAAGGAGTCTGCTTCTCCCTCTCCCGCTCCCCCCTCTTGTGCTCTCTCACTCTCTCTCTCAAATAAATAAATAAAATCTTTAAAAAAAAAAAAAGTATTCACAGGTTCACCTCTAATGCTCAGCTTGCCAACTTAGTGGCCTTGTACAGCAATTAAGGTAAGCAGAAGTTGAGGAGAAGGGTCTATGTTTTGGTAGTTATGATATCACATATAAGCATATTTCTCTTAGAATAAACATATATAAATGTGTTCTTCCTTTTACTAGAATAGTCTCAATGCCAGGAAAATATTAAAGACCTGCTACTATGTTTGTAAACTTGGCTCACATGGATTTCAAAGAGAGTTGCATGTCTAACTGAAAAAATCCAGCACAAAACAATTGAGATCTGTTTCCCTTTCATGGTTAATCATGCTTTAAAAATAAACTCTTGAGAAAGCCCAAACTCATATCTTGGCAGGTTCCTGCTCCAACATAAACCCTAACTGATTTAAGTTTTGATTTATTGATTAGAATTTTAAGAAATTCATTTTATTCAATTTAACTATAATGAAGTTACAAATAGAGACCAAGAGAAATATATTAAGGGAGAACTGAAAAGAGAATGGGTGATTACTCTTCCTAACAATGCTGCTAAAAGACTTCACTTAGAAAAATGGTTTCAGAGATAGAAGCTCTGAGAATGCTTACTTTCAGGAAGTAAGAACAGTGAAACTAAGAAGCATACCAAGAACAGAAAAATCGAAATGAGATCCTGTTAGGTTTGATTGGTCTTTCTGATACTCTAACAGAGATATCAAGAGAGCTTGAAAAACATCAGTTCTCTGAGCAAAGCAATGATGACCAGATAAAAATATACCTCCCATGATGATAATGTAAAGGCAAGGAAACAAAGATAATTATCACAGGCTTACTCCTAAGAAGGAAACTTATGGGAAGAAGATACCAGAGGCTGGTGTGGACCAGAAAGGGGCCAAACAGAGAAAAAGACACTGAGCAAGAGAACCCAGGTCCCGGGTGGTAACCAAGAAGGTGAAAGAGAACACCTATAGAATACATACACTGGGTTGTATTAGAGAGGTTTTTAAGTGTATTACTACCCTTCTTTAAACTCATTGACAGCATTCATGAACATTAAAATGCTATGTTCCTCTGCATATAAGTAACAAAGGTAGATTTAAAAGCTATTTGTCTCAGTGGCTGGATAATTAACAACTATGTTAATTGGAATTTTAGGCATTACATCTAGAAAACAAAAAATAGTAAGATAATGTTTTATATTCACAATTTGCTCACCAGATAAATTTGTGGGTCTTCTGAGGTTTAGCCACCTGTTCTTAGGTAACATTTAAGTACAGATGTATTTGTATAATAAAGGTCATTTGATTCTTTTGTTTCTCATTTATTCATTATAATTAATTCAAAGTCACTGTAACCAGATGCATGAGGTAAAGAAAAGAATTACACACACAGCCTTAAGAAAGAAAGAAAATCTTTTCCCAGGCCCTAAAGGGAAAAAAGAGAACTTGGAAAATTTTCCTAGGAATTCTCACAGAATTACTGAAAGTAAGGTTCTTTTCAAACATTTAACACTTTGGAAAATCTGTGTTTCCTTATTACAACTCACTAGCCTGGAAAAGGACTATTTTATTTATTTCAAAGATCCAACAGAGCTTATATAATTATTTAGTTTTTCAGAGGGCTGAAGTCTCACCAATAAGGTATGGATCCCAAATATGGTGTGGATCCCAAAGGCTAGTTGTAGCCTAGCTTTAGTTCCACTGCAGTGAAGAAAACAAAATGTCTTTATTATAACCAAGGGTATATTAATTTATCCATTAAAAGAAAATGCAATGCTAGATCCTGGGGGCATGGTGGTAAGACACAGCTGCTCTTCTCGAGTCTTACCAAATAAGGGGAGAAGACAGACACGTTAAGGAACAATTACAATGTACTATGATAAATGCTGTGTAATAGGAATAAGTACAGAGTGCTTATGGAAGCAGAGAGAAAAGGTTCCCCAACCAGCTTTTGAGAGATGAGATCTGAGAGATTCAAAGAAGTTATCCAAGAGTAGGGGAGAGTGGAAGGAAAGGCAGGGAGAGAAAGGCAGGAAGGGGAAGAGCATAGGCAAAGTGCAGGAGGCAGCAGACAAGAGGAAGTTTCTTGCAGAAAACTAGGCACTGTATGGTGCTATATGGCAAAGGGTGAGGCAGGAAAGGTAAGCAGGGCCAGATCACGAAAGCACCTCTGATGCACGGCTACACTGGACTTACCCTGAGGGCAATGGAATCACGAATAGCTTTTAGAAAGAGAAGTGAATATGAACATATTTTCATTTTAGAAAGACCACTCTGACAGCAGTGAGGAAGGGGCTGAGACTGGGGACGTAAGACCAGTTAGGAGGCTATACAGTACTCAAGGTAGAAGATGATGGTGGTAATGACAGGGCCCTGGAACAAGTCTGAATTCTGGAGCCAAGACACAAAAGGAACATGCTGAATTTGAAGGGCCTATAGTACGCCCAGGTGCTGATGCCCAGCCAAGTACAAAATTTAGTAGGTGAAAGAGCTGTTGCAGACTAGATTTGTGAGAAAACAGTACACAGTGCGTCTTCAGAGCCCCAGGAGTACATCAGGTTATGAGAAAACCAGCAGTGAAAACAGGGAGACATTAGGAGGATGTTCTTATGAGAAACACTCATGGACATTTAAAAGTATGGCCTAAGATGAGGAACCAAATGAGGAAAGTCAGGAGAGCATGGTATTACAGAGCCTGAGAGGAAAGCACTTGAAGGGGAAAAAAAGAAGTCAACAGTGTAACATACTGCAGAATGGCAGAGAAAATAACATTGAGAATGGGCCATCAGTTTCAGTGAAAACTGATGTTCGTGACTTTGAGAAGAGCAGTTTAAGTGAAATGTCTGGCATTGTGGGTTGTGGATTAAGGAAGGAATGCACAATAAACAAGATTAAAAGAGAGACAATGTGTTTCTCTTTCTGGAAGTCTGGATGGGAAGGGGCAGAAAGGAATGTGGCTTGAAGAGGAGGCCAGAGGGGATGGAATACAAAGTACGCAGGCAAGAGGGAGGATGAAATCACAGACAGAAGCATCGAAACTTCTACTGTGACAGGAAGGCAGTAGGAGAGAAGGAAGGGTGATGGAAGACTGAGGTTTAGCACAATGTTAGCATCACATGTGTGGAAACAGCACAGTTTGAGCCAAGACTGCCACCTTGGTTGTGTGACCATCGGTAAATCTGACCATGTACAAATCGAAACTTTTCTGGTCCTCAGTTTACTCTTATAAAGATGAGGATGGTAGGTTAGATACCCTCTAAAGTGCCCTTCAGTAATAAAGTTCATAACTACAATTAGATCATAATCTCATGAGGGATTTTTTTGTGTGTGATAGAAGACTATAAAAAAATGTGCTAAAATGTACAGAAATGGACTTAACTTCTGTCTGATATCCACACAGTCGAAAGAGCACTTTGAACCAGACTTATATTGTAAAGTAAAAACCGGAATCACTGTGTGGCTCAGGCATGTAACATAAATATTCAGTCTGGCCTAGTCTGCCCAACCACAAAAATTGAAGACGGGTTGGTGTTTCTTTTGACTCCTGGAGATAATCAGGGAAGACCACGTAAATTGATTTTGAATAACAGAAAGCTACCGAAACATTCAGAAAACTATAAAGTTCTTTCTATAAAAGTATTTGAATGAAATCAAGTAAGATCTTACCTCCATTATAAGTTTTTAAAATTTCCTTTTTTTTTTTTATCATTTTCATTTAAATGCAACAAAAGTTAATTTCTTGCTCAAACCATTTTCAATGTATGCTGACAGAGTAGGGAAAAGGCACTCTGTTCTTACTAATTTAGAGACCCCATCTCTTTCCATTTAAATCAGAAGTTCTTAATCTCTTTTTGTTCCATGACTCATTTGGCAGTTGGGTGAAGCATATGGACCTCTTCTCAGAATAATGTTTTTAAATGTATTATATAAAATGCATAGTATTGGGGTGCCTGGGTGGCTCAGTTGGTTAAGCATCTGCCTTCAACTCAGGTCATGATCCCGGGGTCCTGGGATCGAGTTCCGCATTGGGCTCCCTGCTCAGTGGGAAGTCCACTTCTCCCTCTGCCTCTCTCCCCAGCTGTGCTCTCCCTCTCTCAAATAAATAAAATCTTTAAATAAAATAAAATAAAATGCATAGTATTACAAAAGAAATATATTGAAATATGGTTGTCAAAGTTTAAAATTTGGTGCTACAGATGTGCTTATTAGATTCAATGACAAAATTTAAACTAGTGAATCCAATAATTATTGTAATCTTGAAGCAGTGAGGCATAGATATTATTTTGAGATATCTGAAATAAAAATAATATGATTTCCACTGGTGTCAAGAAATACTCTGCAAGACCCTTTGCACCCAGCAGGCCAATTAGTGAAGAGAATGTGGATGGTGCCTGGAAGTACTTTGTATTTCTGCCACCCCACCTCAGGGGCCAGAACTGAGTCACATGGACCACTACCTAGTGCCAGGAAACAGAATTTCACCAGCTCTTACTCTGAAATCTCTCCAATTGTTTCATTTTGTTTTTGGGGGGGGGGGGGGGGAGGGCTTTTGTCTGAAACTCGTTCTCTAGTAGATTCTTCAGCAAGAGCTCATGAGAACAACACTTCAATTCTTGGAATATTCATAACTATTTATCTGTGGTAGTTATACTTGAAGGTAAGTTTGGCTGGATAGCAAATCAGTAGCTCATGTTTTCCATCCTTGAGTTTCTTAAATATGGTACTTCATGGATTTTTCTCCAATCAACTAATTTTTCAATCTTTTCAAATTCTGATTTATGTTTTCTTTCTTATCCTATAGCATTAAACATTTTTTTCACTTTAAAATAATAGTTTCCATCTACTTTGTAGACTTTTGGGGGCATGTTTGCATTGTTGGGACATTATTTTGTTTTATTTTTTTCCTTAAAAATCTTTGCTTAATTTTGCCTTTAAAAAAAAAAAATGAAATAAGTTTTCCTGTACTTTGAAAAGAATAGCCCAGGATAGTTTTTCCAACTTCATGATTCTAGAATTCTCTCTCTTCTTGTTTTCACAAAGTGATTTTTTAAAAATGGACTTCTACTTTGTGGGATTGCCTATGTTGTCATCATCTGCTTTATTTATGTTTTTTTTTAAAGATTGTATTTATTTATTTGAGAGAGAGAGAGAAAGTGAGCACAAGCAGGGGGAGCTGCAGAGGGAGAGGGAGAAGCAGGCTCCCTGCTGAGCAGGGAGCCCCATGAGGGCTTGATCCCAGGACCCTGGGATCATGGCCTGAGCCCAAGGCAGATGCTTAACAGACTGAGCCACCCAGGCGCCCCTATTTATCTGTTTATCTATTTACTCATTTACTGCTCTTTTTCATTTATACTGAATCTTCTTACAAAAAGAAAGCCTTTTTTATGGTTTATCATTTTTAAGAGTTTTATATATGTATGTATATATATTATTGGAGTATAGTTGACACAATATTACATTAGTTTCGGGTGTACAACACAGTGATTTCATAACTCTATACATTATGCTATGCTCACAAGTGTAGCTACCATCTGTCACCATACAACACTATTGCAATACCATTGACTATGTTCCCTGTGCTGTACCTTCATCCCCATGACTTATTCAGTCCATAACTGGAAGCCTGTTAACTCCCATTCTCCTTTATCTACTTTGCCCATTCCCCTACCCCACTCCCCTCTGGCAACCACCAATTTGTTCTCTGTATTTATGGGTCTATTTCTGTTTTTTTTGTTTGTTTGTTTTGTTTTTTAGATTCCACATATAAGGGAAGTCATACGGTATTTGTTTTTCCTCTGACTTATTTCACTTAGCATAATAATCTCCAATATATACGTTATCTCTATTATATATATAGAATGGAATATTACATGAATCTACTTTTATATATATCCATATACATATCTCACATCTTCTTTATTCATTCATCAACCAATGGACACATGGGTTGCTTCCATATTTTGGCTTTTGTAAATAATGCTACAATAAACACAGTGGTGCATGTATCTTATCAAATTAGCGTTTTCATTTTCTTTGGTAAAACACCCAGTAGTAGAATTACTGGATTACATGGTATTTCTATTTTAAATGTCCGAGGAACCTCCATACTGCTTTCCACAGTGGCTACACCAACTTACATTCTCATCAGCAGTGCACAAGGATTCCCTTTTCTCTACATCCTTGCCAACACTGATTATTTCTTGTCTTTTTTGATACTAGCTGTTCTGACAGGTGTTAAGGTGATATCTTATTGTGTCACTGTGCCATCACCTGCTTTTTATCTGAACTTTTTCTTTCTCCTCCCCTATTGTCCCGTCCTGCTCAATTTGGATTCTACTTCAAGCAGCTTTTCTCCATAAGAAGATTTGTTTTGGAAGGGAGCTTTGGGTGCTTGCTTCAACAGTATATAAGAACCAGAATGACCCAACACCATCAAAATGAATTGCTTCTGGTCCCCTTGTATTCACCTATGAATTAGATCCTGCAAAAACATCCATCTAATCTCAGCATCTACTCTGATTGGCTTAATGTGCTTGCCAGTGAGTAGCTGCTGACAATTTGAGGGATTTCCTATTCTCAGGGCTTTCAGCTGCCCTGTGTCTTTTCCTCTGCTTCCTACCACACAGTTACTGGGCCCATCTGAATCTTGTAGTTGTTGGTAATTGGTCCTTACCTGCTAGTATTTGGGGGTTGGAGGGGGTACCTGGTTTTGATTTAGCTGCTAGACATAGGTTTTGATTCTGATATCCTAGTTGCTCTACCTGTTTTTATGAAGAAATTAAAAAACAATGCCACTGCTGCCTATCTTTCAGGAATCTTCCTGAACTTTGTGTTTTTTAATTTAAAATAATTATTGTTCAAAGTCTACTTCAGAATAGTATGAATTAGGGCTATCAGTCATTCTAACAAAAAGTGAGTAAAACATCAGTGATTTTCAAACTTGTAGTCTTGGAACTGTGGGAGATTTATGTATATGTGTATGCATGCCCGTGTGTGTACATGCACTTCTGCTTTCCTTTCTTCACCCCATTTTCAACAGAGGGGATCTGCTATAGATATTGAACCTCCATGAAATATTCTGTTTGAAGAACGATTACATGGTTAAAACTGTCTGAATACCACTGTTCAGGAGTCATCTTTCAAAATCAGCATTTAAAACCTAAGTAAAGTGAACTGACATTCATAAAACAGATTTAGTATTCAGAGAAATAATTTGAGCCAAGAACTACAACGAGAATTCAAGCAAAAAAAAAAAAGTATCTTTTAATAATCCCTCATGTTTTTTCAAAGGCTTGAGGAAAAAGTATGTATTTATTATATTTCTTTATATTTCTGTTAAGTTTCAACTGTGGTATCAAATATAATTCTTAAGTTGTCCAACTATTTACTTAGAACAAATATGAAAATTTAAGTTACATATGCTTAATCACAAAAATGATCAACCAAATTCAATTTTTCCACTTTGTCCTATCTATTTAAAATTTCAATTTCCCTTAGAGGTGTTATGAATGAAATGCTTAAAAGAACAACTTTAGAAAAAATAAAAACAGAACCCTAAATGTAAGTGTTTGTGGAGGAACACATGATTCCTTGAAGGCCAATCATGCTGGTATATACTACAGTATACTACATACCCATGAAATTGGACCTCATGGATCTACCTGTCAGCCCCCTGGATCCAAGAGATCAAGATCCATAACCTTCTGGTAAGCAAAGAAATTTTCATTTCCCTAGGTGGGGAGATCCCCAGGAAGCAAGGAGGGTAGTGCCATCTTGGAATTCTGGCAAACCAGAAAAGAAAGAATGGGGCACAGAAGCAGTAACTTTTTCAGAGATCTATAAGGCCCAATTTTAAGATCTATTGGTAGATTCTAATGCATTACTTGAGATCTCCACATTTGATCTCTGGTAAACAGGACCTTCCCAGGAAACCTCTTATTACTGTAATGCTTTTAAAGTTTCCAACCTGCCTGACAGATACCAGCTTCTTTTACTAGAAGATTCAGATTAGTACTACTTGGGCCTTGTAACATGTGCCTACATGGTTGCATATCAGATAAACAAGGCACTGTAAATCCTTATTCAGAAACTTGCCAGACTGAAACAGTATTCAAGGATTGTGTGTACAGAAAATTTGTGAAGATGAGGGAAAAGAAAACTGATTTTGTGTTTATTTTAGAAATCAAAGGTCAAGTAAAACATACACATACACACACACACACACACACACACAAATTGGCAATAGATTACATTTTTCTCTGCAATAGGCAGAATCCTTCACTGAAAAATAGAGTGAATCAATGATACATTCCCTTGGAACTTGTTTAATCATGTATAATATTAAGGAGAAGTCAAACTGACATATATATTATAAAGTATAGCTCTTCTTCTGCCAGTGAATTATCTGTCAACTTGACAGGTTCAACTCTGCTTTACGTTATTACTGAGGTACTTGATCATCCTAAGATTGCAATATACAAAAGTTCTTACTGGGCAGAATGGAATGTCAAAACCCATGGAGCAGATGCCACAGATGTCCACTGATGTGACTATAAAGGTAAAGTCATAATGTGAATAAGAAAATATATTTTATGAGTGCCTTATGTAATTTAGATATATCCATTTTTTGCTGCAATTGTTTTTTTTAGGTTAAGTTAACCTCATTATCCTCTGATGAGCTTAAAAGTAACAATATCCATCCTTTACCCATCATCTTCTCCCTGAGGTAAATGATGCAGAATGTCAAAACTCAGAGATTTTGGTGCTTCTCTAACTCAAGTCCCTCATTTTACAATTAAGTCAATGTAGATCCACTGATGTTTATTTAAAAATAAACACAACAGGGGCGCTTGTGTGGTTCAGTCTGTTAAGTGTCCAACTCTTGACTAAGGCTCAGGTTGTGATCTCAGGGTGGTGAGATCAAGCCCCGCATCCGGCTCCACGCTCAGCGGGAACCTGCTTCTCTCCCTCTCCCTCTGCCCCTCGTTGCTCTTGTGCTCACTCTCTCTTTCGAATGGATAGATAAATCTTAAAAAAAAATAAACACAAAATTTATTATGTGCCCACAGGCATCATATACCAGGCATCAACACACACGTGTTCCAATTTAATCCTAATAGTTTTGTGAGATGGATTTCACATCTCACAAAGATGTGGAAAGAGATGTGGAAAGATGAGGAAACAAGAGATGCGTGACTTGATCAAGAACACATAAACAATTAGTTCCAGAGCCAAGATTAATCTTCAGAGTCCAAGTCTATTTTAATTTTTTATTAGTTGTTTGGTTTGGTTCCCAACTCTCTCTAGCCCTCTAATTTTACACCTAATGTTAAGTGACTTATCCAAGGTCATGAACTAGAGTAATAAAATTTGAATCCAGGTCTTCTGACATAAGAGATTTAGTGTATTTCCATTATGCAGTGCTAGGTATCTCCCCCAAGTGACTTTAACTTTAGACTTTGACTACTTCCTAGTGACTGCAATGAGTAAAGTACAATGGTAGATGCTGAATGTATCATAACCATCCCTGAACTATCAGAATGTGTCACACTCTTATTTTTACTTTATGACCACCACCTTTCCCTTTTCTCCATGGATCTGCTTCCATGTCTTTTTGTTTGTTTTTGGCATTAAGCCTAACAACTGTGTGTAATATGGGAAAAATATAGGATAGTCTTCTTTGTCCATAAATAGTTCGTCGAAATTAAAATTTGAATAGAGGAAGTAGAGGCAAAAACAACTGCTAATTTGTGTGTTATCAACTGGAAGTCCAGATAAAAAAGTAGTAAAGAATGAAATAAGAGGGGCAAATGACATGTAGGACTGGCAAGAAAGACTGGCCTTGAGGGAAGGCAGAAAGCATGGCTTGAAAATAGACAGTAGGTGAGCAGCAAAATCCAGAATGGTCTATGTGGAGTAAGAGGAAGTGGGCTCTGTAAGAGAAATTCAAGGAAAGAAGGCTGCCCAGTATAGTGAGGCTTTGAATATGAGGCTTACCTGATCATGATTTATGGAGTCATTGTTGATTGCTGAAAATAAAACTAATAGTTACCATCTATTTACTCTGTCCCTATGCTGCACTAAACCCTTTTAGTATTTCACATTAATCTTGATTGTAACTCCATAAAGTAAAGATTATTAGGTTCATTTTCAGTTGGTATAACTAAGGCTTGGTGAGGCAATTTGCTTAAAAGTCACTGGAAAAGTAAGTAGAGGATCAGTATTCTAAACCATGTCATTTGGATTGCAAAACCCACACTACTGTCTGACAGTTGTTTCTCCATTAAAACCAACAAATAAAACAAAAAAAAACTTTCCCAAAGCACGAATCTTAGGTCTTCAACTTAAACCATATTCAAGTATAACCACAAAGGGAAAAACATACTTAAAAGATAAAAAGCCAAGAAAAGAAAACCTTTAAGCCTGAGGTTTCTCATGCAGCCGAATGCAAAATATATAAACACACGCAATAAAGTATATTTTATGACAACAGTGACTCTGAAATCTCAATGGAGCACACATTTCATATTTAATAGAGCCATTACATATTCCTTTTAGCCAACTTCACTTAATTGAGTATCTTATTTTTTGAGGGAAAAACTGCTTTGAAATTTTATCTCAGACCTTTCCATAGTTAGATCTCACTTAAATTACCAAGAAAAATAATTGCTGTTTTGCATTCATTTTGCAAACACATACTAAACTCTAAGGAGCTTCTCCTACTGTGAAGGAAGAAGCAAATAAAAAATATACTGTTATAAGGGAAATAAAGAAACAAGTCTCAGAGATTAATCATTATTTTGCAACAGGACAAAATATTCTGTGAAGAATTTACTATAATACAAAAAATAACCAATCCAAAGTTATCATTACCGACTGTCACATAGGCAAGGATCATAAAGACTTTGTTATACAGGATAGTATGCTGTAGAAAACTAGCTGTGAGCTAATTGTACATATAAGGGGCCAATGTTTTCCATATATCATTTATATGTGTATCTATCTACTTAGGTACTAACTGTAGTATCCTTCATTTAATATTTTCTTTAAATTAAAAAATTTTTTAAAGAAGCAAAATGCCTATTTAAGCCCTTTTAAAAAATAAAATACCTAGTTTAGCCTTGATTAAAAAACCATGAAATCACAGTTCTGATTACTAGTTATAATATCTTTCCCAATATAAACTAAAATTAATACAGGTAATTACACATCTTAAAATGTTTACTCTGTACTCCCTGTAATCATTCTGCACACTTCAGGTATAAAGCATCATACTTTGGAAGCCACCTTAATAGGAACTCTCCTAAGGTGGGGGGGAGGGGCAGTTAAAAAGTATTCTACTATTACTGTGCGAACTGTTACAGGAATTTGTCCAACTCTAAAGAATGTGTGTCTATACTCATAAATGCACACTATGCTCTGAGACTAGAAACTCAGTCAAAATAGAAATTTTGTAAAAAGTGAGGCATATTACATAACTCTCAGTTACAGTTAAACATGCATTTTTCCTTTGATAGCTACTGTTCAAGAGGGCATTTATAGGCAATCAATTGAAATGGCTTATAATTCTATAAATAGGTCACAATACTTGTCATTAGTTAAGGAAAAATGCCAGTTGTGCTAGAGCTGGGAGACTGAAGGGTAAGTGGGGTTTGGAGATGCGAAGTGCAGAGTTCTATAGACCTGGCCTGGGGAACAGCAAAAGTGAAGATTCCTTCTGCCCACATTTCTGTTCTGGCTAAAGGATTTCCAATTCAGCCACTGCATAACCACTGGTGGTCTCTGAGAAGCCAGAGGATCATCCACTTCATCTTAAAGTCAGGTAATGAATTTGTCAGATACTCTTAGTTATTAGCAAGAGCTAATAGGACCTTTTGTGGGGAAAAGTTATGATAAACTATTCTAAAACTACTTCGTGATAATGGTCTTTTAGAAATTTATGACTTTTGGGGTCTTTAATATGAGATGAACTATACTATACCTAGTGTGATTCAAACTGCTTATTGCAGGGGCAGGTAGAGCTGCCTGGATTCTGGGTTCACACAGATCTAAGTTCTATCTTAGCTGTCACTCATTAGCTGTGTGACCTTGGAAATTCTTTAAGCAATTTTGTTTCAGTTCCTTCAATGGTGATAACATTACCTACATTATAGGATTACTGTGAGGATTAAATGGTATGACATGTAGAAATAATAGTTGAAGAGTAAAAATAGTACGTAGAATAATAGTAAGAAGTCAATATTGCTATCAGTTATGTAAAGCAGCTTCCCCTTTAATGAATAAAAATGGAAGTGAAAATGTAAGTATCCATGAAAGCTCAGGTTCCAACACAATTGCTTTTTGGAGGATGTTAAGCAAATTATTTTCTAAGATACAGAAGTGCAGCCATAGTCTTAGAGTCCATATTGCTAATTGCATTATTTGTATTTAAGATTTCACATACATTTGAAAAACACTTGGTAATTAATGAAGCATTTTCTCACATATTATGTCATTTGATTCCCACCACAAAGCCTAGGAAGTAAGCAGCAAAAGTATAACTCACATTTTGTAGATGAGGAAACTGAAGTTCAGAACAGCTATTTAATTTCCAGTTACAGTAACTGGAGAAGTACTTTCTTAGTACATCACCTCTGCCTCTCATAACTTTTACTTGTTTCACAGTTTAGGATAAAAAATTGGGTATTACATAATTAAATTCTGATTTAAGATTATTGTTTATTTGCTTTGCTTTGGATTTAAATAGAACTGACAAAGTATTTTTCAGCACAATAAAATTTCACATATCTCCTTATTAGGGTTCTAGAAAAGTAGCCTATGTTTGAGAGGCCCTAAAAATAAATGTAAAAATTTATGTAAATAGTTGATGTTCCTGGCTTTTATTTTATCTCCTTGGAAAAAAGTAGTAAGTCCATTTAAATAATGAATTAAACACCAATCTATCATAAATGATACAAAATACTTTGATAATACCGTTGACATTGCAGGTCAGGTTCTGGTTTATCCTTCAAAGAGCAACTTCATTACTAGATGACTGTTCACTTATGCAGTTACCAGGCAGAGCTCCTCTGCGATAGTTGTTGACTTTCTATTAAATGTAAGCCAGGGCTTGATGGCCATTAGAGGTATGAAACAGCCACAACAGTGATATGCAAACATGCTATTTTAAAATCAAGTCCAATGTCACAGTTCATATATTTTGTACATTCTAATTTATCAAGAACATTATGATCTTTAAAATATTAATATTGGCTTAATGAAAATGGCTAGCACGAAGCCCTCTATTTCTTTTGAGTTAAAAGCAGAGGACCATTCTATAATACAATAAATGACAATCACTAAACATGAAGGAGTTTGTAACTATACTGGAATAAACTTAAAACGGGTTTAATCTGAAGCAAAATGATGTAGTCAATGACTACTACATTATGGTAGATAGTATTAATTAAAGACAAATAATAAGCAATTTATGTACTATTTTTAAAAAGTCAGCAAAAAATTTTATTTTACTTTTTAAAAGATTTTTATTCATTTATTTGAGAGAGAGAGAGAGAGTGGGAGGGATGGAGGGAAAGGGACAAAGAGACTCCCCACTGAGCATAGAGCCTGATGGGGCTCAATTCCAGGACCCCGAGATCATGACCTGAGCTGAAGTCAGATCCTTAACTGACTGGGCCACCCAGGCACCTCCCCAAACCCAAGCAAAAAATTGTAAAGAAACAATGTAGAGGAGAGAGAGTAATTCATCAGGTCTAGAAGCCACTCTGAGGCCTTCTCTGCAGACATCTGGCATCTAGGGACCCAGGAGGTCAGCTATCTCAAGTCACTGGCAAGAGAGTCCCATGGCCTAACGTTCCATAACCATCAGGTTATAACTACTGGTTACTAGAAATATATGATAAAAACTGAATCTAGGATCTCTTACGGTTTACAATAAGGCAATATCCTCTCTGATGTGAGAGGTAAAACAGATTTGGCTCTCCAGGTGACAGGCTCAGATTCTCCTTCCTAATCCCAAGTTTCCTACAATTCTGCCAATTAATACCATTTAAATAGAAAACATTGCTAGGGTGGGGCCAATAGTCATACCTGCCTAGTATGATTTGGGTTAGTTGACTATCATCTTTTCTCTCTTTGTACCCTTAAAAGGGTGTACAGTGCAGGAATTATGGGAAACAGACTGAGAATTAATTTCAAGCAAGATGCATTTATAAGAAAAGGCAGGTCTTTCAGTAATGGAATATCAGGAAATGCAACATTTATTGACCCCCATTTATTGAGTATATTAGGTCTCCCCTGTACATAGCTTTAACCATCTAACATGCAGTAAGAATAATTTACTATAATATCACTACCGCTAACACTTCTGTAGTGTCTACCGGGTGCTAGGCACTGTTTTATATACTTTACATCCCGATTGGGGTAGATTACCATTACACACCATCCCAGTTTTACAGACAAGGAAACAGGCATAGAGAGGTTAAGTAATTTCCTCAAGCTCACACTTGCCAAGTGGTTCCAGAGTCCCTGATTATAACAGTTACCCTATTGCTATAAAAGAACTCTTCTATCAGCTATAGAGAGATGATCAAGAGTATAACAGATAATGAGGCATGCAAAAGATGAGGTGGGAGAGAATTAAAATCGATTTCTTGGTCTAGAATTGGTCTGGTCCTTTCCTTAACCTAAACTGCTCAGGTATCACTTAACACTTGTCCTGTCCCTAATCCTACTCACTTCCTCCTGCCTGCCTACGCTGCTGTGTGCCTAGGAAACAGGAGTAGGGGAAAACCACAAAAGTTCTCTGAGCTGGGGTGGAAAAACTCGAGGACTCAGGGCTGGTCATGTACAGCAAATAAAATTTGTGAGAAGCTGTAGTCTTTCATCACACATTATCCTACACCTGCATAGACAGATAAAGACTATCAATGGAGGATAGTCATTTGTCTTTTAAAATAAAATTAAGAATCTCTGGAATTTGTTACCACCTAATGAGAATTAGCATTTTAATATCGTGTCCTGCTTAAGACTGGCAGTTTGAAAGCTTGAAGGTACTACTTCATGTCTAAAATGGTAACATGTTCTTGATGCTAGTTACACATTGGTAACAAAGGCCTATATTCACACACAATTTTTAGCAATATTAAGAATAGGCAGCATATAGAGAAAGTGTTAGACAATGAAGACCTCAAGTTAAAATCAATACAATAAGGTGCCTCGTTAGCGCAGTAGGTAGCATGTCAGTCTCATAAAATCAATACAATACAGTGACAGCATCAGGGAGACATTTTTGAATTATGCTGTGTAACAATATAATATTTCATACTGAATGATGCTAATCTTGTATTATTAAAAATGAAAAACATGTTACAATGTATTCCAAATAAATCCCTTAGTGGAATATTTATGACAAATCACTTCAGTTCACTCCCGACTTTACAACAGAGCCAGAACTGGATGAAATTAGTTTGTTATAATTTCAGAAAACCCTACACAGTACATGAAAATCACATTTAATATAAATGTCACATCATATAGTCATATTACTTTTGAAGTAACAGTTTTATTGGAGTAGTGTGAGTTTTCAGAATATGCAATGTAATCAAGACACTTCAAGTAGAAATATGTTAACTTCATATTTAAAAGGAAACAAATGTGCAATAGCATAATCATGGGAAGTAGACAGTATTCTAATACCAGAAATATCTGTCTTGGAGATTTGATAATCACACACACACACACACTTTTGTGGCTTATTAAATCAACTAAAATAAATAATAAATACAAGTTGTGACATTTTATTTACACTAAGAATCCTTTAAAAAGGAAATCATACCAATGGTAACTAAAGGATCATTCAGAGTACTATGATGTATGAAGAAATGACTATTTGACTATTATGAATTTATAATTTCCTGGTATCAATGTATAAAAATTCTTATTTCTTATTTTCCAAGTATCTTTGAATCAAGAATCAAGAACAGGATTCCTCTATCATACTGCAGCACAGCTTTAAGACCTGATATTCATTTATTGGTCAGTTTCAATTTAATAAAGACAACAATACTTGAATCAAAGCTACCTAGCAAACTTAAGCGAACTGTGGCAAAATGGAGCACAGATCCCACATAGTATTACTAACACCTGCTTTTGGGCTGCCTTCCAGGTACTATCACTAGCAACCCATGGGGTTGAGGTTACAGTAGTGGTGCTGGACTTACATGGGGTCATCTCAACTGTTTTTCCAGCCCTTCTGAATATGACACACATTTTCAGAAAGTGACCTGGGCCAACTATATGGTTGATAGCTTTGAGACTGTCTCTACTTAGACCAATAGAGGCAGCATATTGCTGTAAATAGATGAAATTTAGTGCCTGCACAATGGTTCTCCTGTTTTACCAACCACTGCTGTGAGAACCACAGTTCCGTTACCTATAAAATGGAAATAACAAAACAGATTTTAATAGTTTTCTGTGAAAATTAAGGGTATTCTGTGAATTACAAAGTAGCTTAAGAATTTCCAGTACCGGGGCACCTCGCTGGCTCAGTCAGTAGAGCATGTAACTCCTGATCTCGGGGTTGTGAGTTCAAGCACCACGTTCGGTGTAGAGATGACTTAAAAAAACAAATAAAATAAAGAATTTCCAGTACTTAAAACAGTAGGCTATGTTCATATAGACATAGAGACATGGCCAAAAGATGAATGAAATGTAATGATTCCTTGAAATCAATATAGTAATTTAGTAATAAGTACTTAATTTTGTTCATGCTTTTGCTTCTCCTCAGATGCCCCTGACCACTTTCAATTCCTCCTGCCTTGGCATTTCCAAATCTTTACTATCCTTTAAGATCAAGCTCAAAAACTGCCTCTTCTAAGAACATTCCCATGACAATCCAAATGGAAATAATCTCTTCTTTCTGTAATTATCAAAGCAGTTTAGCTGGTCTTCATCCATAAATACCTTATAGGTATTTATGTACCTATTTTATCTCCTGTGATTATATATCAACATACGGTTTATACTATAAACACACCTCACTGATCCTAATAATAGCAGTAATAATAACAATAACAAGCAGCAGCAGTAGCATTCCCTGCGGCTCTGCCGATCCCAGCTAGAGGGTTTATTATACACCAGTACTCATAGATTCTTTGGGAGCCTTCAATATAACCTATGTGGCAGGCACCATTATCGCTTTATACAGAGATGAGAAAACAGAAAACAGGGGTGGTAGAGCCGGGATTTGAGCCTGAGTGCTAAGCTAAACCACCTCTGCAGTAGGTATTCTGTATGGTAGGCCAAAAAGGCATGATTTCCACAGGGTCAGTGAGGTCGTTAAATTAGCAGAGACTTGAACCCAGGTCTTCGGAATTCAATTCTAGTGTTTTATCTTGTATCTCTAACTTTCACACTAACTCCAACTGTGTGCCTATGGACTTTTGGGAGGCAGTTCAATGACTCAAAGTGCCAACCAGTCGCATGTAGTCCAAATCATAAAAATAACCCCTGAGGTAAGGGCCATCCGCTGAGTTGCTGCTGCCTACCAGTCTCATACTGAGACAGCTAGCTCCGTCACCGAACTTCCTTGCCAGGGAGTCTTCATCTGGAAAACAGAGATAGGCACTTGACCACTACCTAAACTCGCAGGATTTGAAATTAAGGGGGGAAAAACCCTTTTAGTTATTCAGAATAAAACTGTCCAGCACAAAGCAAATTTTATGTTTTCTTTTCCTTTTCAATGTTTAAAACTAACACAAATATTTGACTTCATATAGAAAGTATACTGAGAAAGGGGACTTCATTCTGGTCTGTGGTTTTTACAGATCATAAAAGTTTTAAAGAATACGGAATTAAAATAGGCAAAATAGCTCTCTCTTACAACAGCTGGTGGAACTTGTCCAGAAACTTCCCTCACAACTTAAAAACGCTCAAGGCCTGAATAATTTGCTCACAATGATGAGTTTGTGTGGCAGACTTCAGAGCAATTAAAAGGTTATTGCAGAGGTCCTGGGGGGTGTTTATATAGCTTCCCTACTATAAAACAACATTTGCTTACTTTTTCTCCTCATATCTTGGTTAGTTTAAATGCTGTTTCATAATGTGTTTGCATTTATAAAAATTTTATGGTTCTCACTTATCTTCTCATGATTAGAAGCTGGAGAACAACTAAAAGTTACCAATTAAGCAGTCTTTAATGATTATTGAACTAATTTGTGGTGTACTTCAACTATGTGTATCAGTTACAAGTTTTGCTCTTTGTATTTCTCATCTCTCTTAGCCAAATTTGCCTTGTCAACCAGCAGAACGCTTATGAATTACAAAAAAATTCATTTTGTTCTACTAGCTACAAAATAACTGAACAATGAAAAAGAAATTTCAAGAACAATACTCTCAGGAGCCAAGGATGGCCCTTCTGAAATTTCCCATGGGTAGATTTGCATATTTAAAAAACAAAAAAAGCATTTGTCAGGCCTTTGAAATCGTAACAGAAGTCAATAATTTGTGAGCACAAAAGATCTGTGTTTAGTTTATTTATTATTATTTGCAGGTGGTGGTAAACAGTTTTATTGCTGGGGAGGGAGTTAGGGGAGGCAAACTCTAGAGAGGGTCCAGGACTCAGCTGGCCTGCATGGTCAAGGGGGAGGCCCCAAGGGGGATCTGTGTTTAGTTTAAATGTTTGTGGCCCCATAATTAAGGCAGAAAACTGAATCCAAAGAGAGATCTAGTTCAAACTAATATTTGCAAAAACTGAGATGGAATCTTAATTAAATCAGAATGAACATAAAATATAGGCAATTAATAATTCTCTTACTTCTTGATTTACTGATATTTACTTGTTTGGGAGACACGAAGTGCACTTCCTATTGGCAGTTAAGTTAGCTATGGACAGGTTAGGTAGTCAACTTGCTTAATTATGGCTCTGTTAATAGTTCTGCTCCATCTACTTTGTATGCTGTGAAGCCTCTGTAAACCTAACTTTCAGGTCTTCTCCCAGAAAGGGGAGAGAGCAAAACCTGCATTAAGCTGTTCTAGGCAGGCAAAGGCCTTAGTATGGCAGAAAGATAGGACAATCCTACTGAGTTCTTTGGAATCAAGTCTCCCCACTTGGCCTCAGTGATGAGAATCTCTGACACACCCATAAAGGAGTAGAGCACACTGCAAAATGTTAAGTCAAGCAGACAAAAAACATTTCTAACATTTTCTTTTTTCTTTTTTTAAGATTTTATTTATTTATTTGAGAGAGAGAGAGAATGAGAGACAGAGAGCATGAGAGGGAGGAGGGTCAGAGGGAGAAGCAGACTCCCTGCTGAGCAGGGAGCCCGATGCAGGACTCGATCCCGGGACTCCAGGATCATGACCTGAGCCGAAGGCAGTCGCTTAACCAACTGAGCGCCCCACATTTCTAATATTTTCTATGCAATGTTCAGAATCTGAGTTCAGCTGCACTGCAGCTAAATTAGTAAGTACATTGTATAGCAACTTAAAAGGAGACAGTATTTTATTTTAGTGTTTGCATTTGTATGCAGTTTTAAAAGCTTGGCATCTTATGACATACACATAGTTCAAATACAGCTTTACAAGAGTTTTCATTCTAGGTGTATCTGCACAGCATTATTTCACATCCACTCGTCACCTGTACATAGAAAGAGAGCTATTAGATTATCCTATTTTTAGGCTATGCTTTCTGGTTTGTGAGCTGACAGTCTTTGTCCTGTAAGTGAAGCACTATGAATGCTCATTCCCATTACATCTTCTTGCTAATTCCCTCTAGCCCACAACTCTGTTGTTTTAGGCTTTCTGACAGTTTATTTGATAATTTCTGTCTTTAAGTTATTTATGAGACTAAAGAAGACACAAGGTAGAACATGAGACTTAAATCAGATTTCAGAGGGCAGATGGAAAGCACTCAGACCTGAGATTCCTATAAAGGTCCAACCCAGCTCTTAGCTTTTAAAACAGGGACTCCCTTCATGGGTAGCACCACTTAAAATAAGCCATTCTTTTTCAAAGTTTTTATTCTCCTAAAATAATAAGCTCTTTCTAACAGAGATTCTGCTATAAATTAGTAACTAATAAACAGAAGGTATGAGAGAAGGAAATTACTACATTAAGGGCTATAAAAATTTTAAAAATCAGTTACAAAGTATTAAAAGCAAAGAACAGCTAATGACTATCTAAAAAATTCATTTCTTATAAAAAATCCAAAGAGAACTAAATTGAGAAAGGTAAAACATGTCTCTCTCTTATTCTTCCCTTTAAGTTCTAGTAGCTTATGATTCTAACAGGAACCTGAACTTAGCATTATTAATTTTACACAATTTGCAAATATCTCAGAATTTCTGTCTACCCACTATGAAACTAAAGAGTACAGAAAACTGTACTTTCAGGTTATTATATAGCAGACATTGTAGCTATTTATTCTCAGGTGTTTATCGTCTTTAAAAAGTGAGCAGCAACTCTGTAATAAGCTCAGGAAGGGGTTCCTCCCTGTTCAAGGTATTAACATCTTAACACTCAAGAGATACTTCCGGTGCTGATACTTCTGGTGCCAATGTGCAAATATATCCTGAAAAGAAAGCTGTAACATTTTGCCCTAGAAGAGAGTTCTGTTGGTTGCAGAGGATTAGGAAAATCTATAATGAAAAATTTATTGTTTGCTTTACAATGTACTTTTTAAATATGCAATATCTTGATTTATACTTTATTAGGATCTTCAGTGACTCCCTTTCTAAACTCAGAAAAGCACATAGATTTTTAAAATCCCCAAACTATATAGTTCTGTGTACCTCAGTTCTAGTCTTCTAAAATTTGTACCATTTTCACATGAGGAGTGAATATATATAAAGAGAAAGTGTGCCAAAACTTTAGTCTTGGTTTTTCTTTTGTTAATACTTTGGATATTTGTTCTGTTTAACCCTTTAAACCATATTCATACCAACCCTCTTTTTTTTTTTTTTAGAGATTTTATTTATTTATTTGACAGAGAGAGACACAGCGAGAGCAGGAACACAAGCAGGGGGAGTGGGAGAGGGAGAAGCAGGCTTCCTGCCAGCAGGGAGCCCGATGTGGGATTTGATCCCAGGACCCTGGGATCATGACCTGAGCCGAAGGCAGACGCTTAACGACTGAGCCACCCAGGCGCCCGTATACCAACCCTCTTTTTAAAAACAGGTTAACAATATAGAGCATTTTCTCTTCTTGCTCACCATGGAAAGCAGAAACAAATTGAGAGCTTGAGAACATATTATTTCCAACAGAAATGGATGAATTATAGTCTGTGCTCATCTTAAAAAAATTCATTATTTTTAATAACATGTTGAAAATACCACAACCAGGTTAATTTAACTGACACATTTAAAATGTACATGGTAAAGCAGGATACTCTACTAAAGGTAGTACTTACAGTTACAGAAAGGCAGATTTAAACTTACTTAAGTCTTCTGTATACTCCAGTTACTTTCCCAATGTGAAATGTTCCAAAATTAAATTTTACCTATCATTTATTGTTATAGTAGTTATTTTTCTAAATATGCTACTTTAAAAAATGGGACATATGGTTTAAGCAGTACAAGTGCACTTACAGGAAAAACAGGATAGAATACCAGAAAGTTGGCTTGCTCCGGGAAATCCAAGACATACAGTTGTTACCTGAGTAAAGGGGTATATACTATGTGCTGTAGAGAACAGAACCCATTGTCATGAAAAGAACTTGTCCACCTTAAGGCTATCTGTTGGATCACAGGCATTTTGGAATAAATTATAGTCCTCTAAAAGTTTTTTCCCTCCTATTGCCCTCACCAGATCTCTAGCCATATACTGCCCTTTAAAAAATGACAGCAATGATGTCATCTTTCCCATCAGAGAGAAAAACCTCAGTTCTCTTTTGCCTAACACAGAATTACATAGTAGCAATTCAATCGCCTTAGGTAACATGAATTGCCTGGCCTAATAAAGATTATAACTAGATCAAGTTAGGATGTCATTCTAAACCAATAATCTAAACCTAAATTTTAATTGGTCAATGTGTACTAAAATTTAAAATTCCCTTGCTGTGTAAACATGACCTTTACTCTGAAATTTCTACAGTTTCACAAAAATCTTCACAGCAATTTAAAAATACACATTCTTAGCAAGAACCCAAATCCAAATAATTTGCAAGAGTCAACAGAGGATTGTCAATTGGTTCACAAGTATATATACTAACAGAAAAAGAATGATTCTCTAAGAATTATACCTGTCTATGCTTCAAATTTCCTTAAAGCATTTCAATTATGTCTCTTGTTGACAAGTAAATACATGACCTTAAATACATGCAGCAGGTAGATATATCATGTTGTTGACTGTGTTAATCCATCAATGGGTATATAATATTAAAAAATGAGTAGACAAACCACTATATTCCATTTGTAACAATTTTTGAACTATACAACAAACTCTTTTTTCTTCCCTGCTTTTAGCCAAAGAAATACTTTCCAAACTCCACAAAAACACCTCAAAGAAATGTTGAAAATTCACCATCAACCTTTCCTATATTTCAATTTTAACAATCATTTATCCATAATTTAATATCCAGGAAGAACAACATTGACAGGCATATGGCAAAACAAAACACTGTAGTAATTTTTAATTCTCATTAAAACTTTGCCTTTATGACATAACCAACCACATCCATCTCCCCTATCTTTTATGCATTGCTTCTTTTTTTCATTCTTTGTCACCATCTTAACAAAGTAGGAATAAACCTTTTTTAAAACCCCACTAATATAGATGCTTCTTGTCAAGAGAATATGAACATATTCCTCACTTACCAAAATAATTAACCACTGTATGAAATAAAGTCTGAATCACTGTAACAGAATAAAACATATTTGCATATTTTTCAAGTTGTAAAAGTAGTTTATCACCAGGGTATTACTTTATTTTAGATTTCTTACAGTGGAAAGTTTTATTGCTACACTGATAGCAGAAAGACTAAATCTTCCATGGCATAATCAAGATTCCTTAAAAGGTAACATAGTGTAGTGGTTAAAAGCATTGACTTGCTGGGTTCAAATCCTGGTTCTACCACTGACCAGGTAAGTAACCCTGGCTGAATAGTTCTTTATTCCATGCCTCAGCTTTCTCATCTGTAAAATTATAATAGTATTTCTAAGGGATATTTTGAAGATGACATATAGTGATACTTATGTAAGTACTACCCATTACTGATCTGATAATTCTTATTTTGCATGCATATACAGCTAAATTAATGAATATAAATGGATACTATGACTAAATTTGAAGGAAACAATTTTTAAAAATGAACTTCAAAAAATTTTAGAATCATTTTAGATTTACAGAAAAACTGCAAAGATAGTACAGAGAGTTCCCATATACCACCCCCCAATTTCCCTTACTAACATCTCATGATATAAGCAATTTTTAATGATAGCCCAATAGTGGAAGGACATCTACTCTCAGTAGTAAAACTACACATATAGTTAATTAGTAATTTCAATAACCTACCTACCAGAACCAAACTTTAAAACTTATAAGTACTGCATTATAATGAGTAAGTGCTAAATTTAATGTTTTGGTAATAGCTCTACAGGCACTATACTAATGTAAGATATTTTAGTCTCATTAAAAAGGAATAATAAAATGGAAAAGTTATTTTAATGTGTATAATTACTTCTACATATATAGCGAAGTTGCAAATTAAAACATGTAAAGAAGAAAATAAAACTGGAATATTTAAATTGATATTACTTCATAATTTTAAGATTGAATAAATTTTCTTAATATCATAAAGTAATTAAAGCTACTGAAGGGCAATATGAGTGAATAAATTTTGAGGTGAGAATTTTTAATTAAAGTATTTTCTTACTATTAGAGAATCATATTTACAATAATCAATATAATGCAAGGAAAAATTTTGTAGGTTATTAAAGAAACAGAGGTAAAGAGGTACATCTGTAGAAATGTTCAAAGAGGTTACACATCTGAGGCACAAAGCATTAAGTGTAGGCATTCACTGCCCACTTTAGTAGCCACTAGTCATATGTGGAGATTTAAATTTAAATTAAAATTAAATAAAATTAAAAGTTAAACTCTTCGGTTGCACTATTTTTCAAGTACTCAGTACCAACATGTGGTTAGTGGTTACTGTACTGGTAAGTGTATATAAAACATGTCCACCACTGCAGAAAGTTCTGTTGAACAGGACTGCTTGCTCTATACAAGGAACAAACTGCACACCTGAGTCCTAACCAATAGCCTTAATCGCTTATCCAAACAAGTTCTTCTTATTAAACTTGCAAAAATGAAGTGAAAAAGTAAAAGGAGGCTTATATCCCCTTTTCTGAATGTTTAAGAGAAACAGGAGGAGGTTCTGGCCAATTCCCACAGACGAATGGCCACCAAGAAATGGAAAAATTGCTGAGGTCCTCAAAGCCATTGCTGTACTCACGTGGCAGGGTAGCAGTGGGCCCAGTGGCCAGGAGGACTCCTCTTCAGGGGTACATTTCCTCACTAGGGGAGGGGTCCCCATGTGGGGCCTTCGCACTGGTGGGACCTTCCCCATTATGGGGCTGGGGTTCCTGCCAGTGAAAAATGGGAAATTTCATTGTTAGCCAACTTTGAATCTATCCCTTTTTGAGATATTAAAAACACTGCTTACTGGATTATTTAGTTAATTCAAAACAGGGTTATATGAGATAAACTCTTAGAACTGATTAACCATGATAAGTGACTGATTCTACCTGCCCCTCAGTCTCCCAGGAAACACGACCTGCAGCATTATTGGAACTACTAGAATCTTACCGACATCTAGTCGCATACTGAGAAGATTAGATTGAACCAGCTAATGGTTTTCCCAATCAAGGTTAAAAAATTGTCTTTTAATTATCAGTAATGGGCAGTGGTGAAAAGAGCAAATATAATCAGATGTAACATAAACCTTACAAAGTTCTACAGCTCCTCATTTTCACCTCATCCAAACTTAAAATTAAGAGTTGAAAACAGGAAGCAAATGTTTGAATTCCATCCACTTACTTCTCCTAACCATTCTGTGATTTGGTATTATTTAATGGTGATAAATAGTCAACGGTGATTAATGGTCTTTGAAATGGTCAAAAGAACCAGGGATCTGTTTTTTTTTTTTTCCAAACAAATTTTAAGAAATCCATGTAAGCAGTTTGTGGATATCTAAAAATGTGGCTAACAATAAAAATCCCCCATGAACCCTTTCATTCACAAATGTTTTCTACTTGTTGAAGATGAGCACTTTCATTGTTTTAGTGACAACATACACAATTGTAACAGAATATTTTTGCTGACATTTCGAAGTCTGTAATCATTACCCTACATTCCTCCAGTTTAAACTCTTTTTGCCAGTATATTGTATAATGGCATACCTTTGGGCAGGAAGGTAATGGGCCCAATTCAATACAACACTATGGATTCTCCTGGAAGATGGGTAACATCACACTTCTAAAAAGCACTGAAAAGACTGGAAAATGCAAGTTTGCGGTGAACTCTTGAGAAGATGCAGGAGGAAGTAAACCCAAGGGGTTGTGCACTGAAAGACACTATTTTCCCACCAGATACCACAGATCCTGGTTCTGCTGGACTTACTTTCCTAATCTCTTGAGTTGCAGCTTTCGCTTCTAATCCCTTATAGTTACCTGTGCTCCCAGACAATAATTTAGAGGTCAGGTTATTACAAATCACACTTCTCTGTTTATACTATACTGAGGATGGGGGATGGAGAAAGGAAGCAGCAGCAGGAAAAGATAATTTGTACAAAATTAGATGATATATTTGAATATAAATTATAAACCCTGAAATTCATAACAGAAATGCATTTCAGATAGTTAGAGATACCCTGAATCCAACTACTTAAGTCACCTGTAAGTCTGAATATTTTCCACAAGAGAACTAATACTGTTCTTGATTAGTTTTCCATCAGAATCTGTATGGGAGGCCACGCATAAAAAATATTAATTTAGGGGCGCCTGGGTGGCTCAGTCGTTAAGCGTCTGCCTTCGGCTCAGGTCATGATCCCAGGGTCCTGGGATCGAGCCCCACATCGGGCTCCCTGCTCGGCGGGAAGCCTGCTTCTCCCTCTCCCACTCCCCCTGCTTGTGTTCCCTCTCTCGCTGTGTCTCTCTCTGTCAAATAAATAAATAAAATCTTTAAAAAAAAATAAAAAAAAAAAATAAAAAAAAAAAAAATATTAATTTAGTAAACTATTCCTAATTGCATTCAAAATCTTAATTATAGTGGGTAAATTAGGTTTAGCTGCTATGGGACAAAGTAAGATTGTAAAAATTAAAATTTTGACACAATCAGTGTGAAAAGCAGTTCCAGACTATATGGTCAAACAGAAACATTGCCAAAGATACAAATATGAAGATCTACATTAAATATCAAAGGTAGGCATGCTTTTCAGGAGCTGACCAAAGTTTCTAGGAAGGGAACTGCAGTGCTTCATGACTAGAGCTTCATTCTGAAAAGATTATGAGGTCACTGAACCGGACGGACTCAATCAAATTAAATTCGACTAGCCTTCCTGTCTCTCCAGAAACACCCTAATATTCATAGATAAAAACTTCTTAATAATGGCTTATCCATTAAAAAAAGACTGCCTTAAAGAGAATGATTTTTAAAAACAGAAACTTATTCTTCTGAATATTGATTTAATATTCACTTTACTATATAATCAAAGTTTTTCTATAACCTTTCTTTTGAGTCATAAGATTCAAGAACAGCAATGTCTAAAACTATATATATAATGCTCTGTTCTAAATTCTAAGATAAAATTATAAAACATGTTACCACAAGGATAGCTGAATCTGTCACATGTGGTTGTGGTGGAGGTTTCCCCCACCCCAAAGGCATATGGCGGAGAAGGGCTCTCCTCACCACACCTCATATCCATATGTGCAAGGCTGTTTTGGAATGCCTCTTTCTAATTCACACAAAATGCCATGTATGTTAATGGAGGCCATGTATATTATACTGTGTAATACCCTATTTCATACACTGTAAAATGATGATGCACTATTATTTTATGGACCATTAAGAAAAAAACTGCCAAATTAAACTTTAAGTGATTTCTTAAAACATAAAAATTATCTTATACTTATTGAATGGGCTCTCATGATAACTACAACGGTGATATATGATAATATCACTGGAACACAAATAAAAAGACTATGTGAGCAAAAAAATTATTACTAAAGCTTCTTCACATTCAGATTTCAAGTATTCTGCATCACTTTTCAGCTCAGAGATGACTTTTTTCCCACAAAACACAGTCTTGTGTGTCATCAAGAGCATCGTTGATGTGGTGTATCTTGAAATGTTGCTCCACTTCTGCCTCTGGAATTTTCTTCCAAGCTGCTGACTCTTTTTACAAGTGTTTTTGTGCACAGGCAATAACAACTAACTCACAACAGCTAGATGGCCAAAAGAAACATATGGGAAATGTTAAAATATGGGGTGGGGGAGCTTTCTAGAATTGCTGAGCTAGAGTAATAGTGCTCCTAAAAAGTCAGGGTAAATGCTTCTCTTTCACCTTCTATATCCAGCCAACAATTCATTCCTCAAATAGTAATTAATCTCCTATTATATGAGGTAGGTACCAAGCTAGGGATAGAGCTGTGTACAAAGCAGGTAATGATACTACCCTTAAGGAACTTATGAAAAGGCTAGCATTCATTCAAAAACATAGAAAATTTATATAAAAGTACAATTATTGTAATATTACATAGAAGAGGCACTTGGTGCAAAAATAAGGTATGACTAACCTGACCTTGTCAAGGAGGTCAGATAATACCTAGGCAAAGAGAGGAGAGAGAAATAGGTCATGCAGAGAAAAGAGCAAGTGTAAAGCAGGAGAGAGCAAGGAAATTTTTTACATGGATAATTGTACTAGGGAAGGAAAATTCCAGACTTTTTGAGGACTATCATATCAGAGTTCCAAACTATACGAATATTGGGGAATCTGAAATGCTACTATGTTTCTCTGATTAGAATGGTTAGAACAGAGCTGAGTAAACCCTTGAAACTTTCTCCCACAACTCTATCTGCAGTCTACATAGTAAATCAAAAGCAATACCTTGTACTGGGAAGAATTGCAGAGATTAGCAACACTGTCAAAGACATAAAGACGGAGGAATGGTGATCCTTAATCATATCCCCTTTCTATACTTAAAATGACCCTGCAGAAAAAAACAGATGGTGGATCATTGTAAGCTTAAACTGGTGGATGTCCCAGTAACAGCTGTCATGTTAAATATTACATTATGCAGCTTCTGGCATTTGGTACTCAGCTATTTATGTGGTGAATGCTTTCTTCTCAGAACCCATCAGTAGGAGGAAGAGGATCAAAAGCAGATTCCTGGTAGAGACAGACAGGATACTGCCGTGCCCCAGGGTAATGATAAGTCTCGGATCTCCCTCAAAATTTAGTTTGCATGGACCTGGATCATCTTCACATTCCACAGAACGTGATTCTAATCCGTTATACTGATGACAGCATACTAACTGGATCTGGTGAGCAAGAAATGGAAAGAATCCTGGTTGACCTAATAAACCACACACACCAAGCACTTCACAAAATTTAAGAGATAGCACACACTGCTTATGTTTTTAAGAAGTCTAGGGCTCTGGGGTATGCTGAGAACATCCTCTCGAGGTAAAGAACATGTTGCTTTTCTCAACACATGCTGTTAAGAAAAAGGTAGAGCTCTTTGGATTCTGGAGACAGCATATTCCACACTTTAAAATACTGTTTTGACTTGTTTATCAGAGACTCGGTGGATGCCAGTTTCAAGAGTGACCAAGAGCCATAGGAAAGACTTTTGTAGCAGGTCCAGGCTACGATGCATCAGTGCCAGTGGATCTGAGGGTGCAAGATCTATCCTTGATAAATAAGGAGGCTGTGGAGTCTCTGGCAAGTGCCAAAAAAGAAGTCACAATACAGAACCCTGGGGGTTCTGTGGCAGAAAACAACCTTCTGTTTAAAAACAGCTCACAGTATGTTATAGGGCCCTAACAGAATTTTCATGTCTGACCATGGGTCCACAAATGACCCCGTGACTGGAAGTACTCACTGAGACATAAAGTTAGATGGGCACAGAAACAACCTGCCATAGGATGGAAATGACTTACCTGGGATTAGGCCCAAGTACACTCAGAAAGCATGAGTAAAGTACATTCACAGGTAATCCAGACTCCCAAAGGATGAATGTCTCTTTCTTTCATGACCAACTGATGGGAAAAAAAGGAATTCAGAAGTAGCCAAAAATGGACTACTGCTACACTGCAGTCTTATTCAGGAGTGGACATAAAAGGACTGTTGTAAAGGAAGTCTGGCCACTGGGAACAGCTGCAGCAGTACATTTGGTCATCCTTTTCAAATGGAGGGAGAAATGGCCTGAACTAGATACATCTGGACTCATGAGCAGTAGCAAATGGCTTAACTGTTGATCAGGGGCCTAGAAAACAACAGTAAAAGATGATATGATAAGGAAGTCTGGGAAAAATGGGCTGGGCACAAATCAGGTGCATTTTTATATCTCACATTAATGCCCACCAGGAAGCATCCACCAAAATGTCAGTATGTGTGTTGTCAAATGTCAACAAAAGGTGGACAGGATGAGTCATTCTATGGCTGTCAGCCAGCCCCCCACTTAGGCCACCAAAGAGTTGACACAATGGGCCCACAAATAGAGTAGCTAAGGTGCTTCTGCTCACCAATGCTAACAAAAGTTAATGTTATTGCTAAATGCTTTAACCTGCCAGCAAAAGATACTGATGTCAAGCTCTCAAAATGACACAATTATTCAAGACCAATCACTTGGTATAAGATTGAGTACATGGAAGGGGGCAATGATTTGTTTTTACCAAAATTAATACCTACTCTGGATATGAGTTTTGTTTCTAGCTCCCAATACTTCTGCTACCACCACTAACCCCAGGCTTATAAAACAACCGATCTATCAATATGATATCCCACAAAACACTATTTTAGGCCAACGACCCATTTTATAATAAAGAAATGTGACAATGGGTACACAACCTTAGAATCCACTGGTCTAACCACGACTCCATCCACAAAGAAACAGCGGGCCCCACAGGCAGGTGGAGTAGCCTATTAAAAAGTCAGCTAAAGAGAGATCTTAAAGATAACTTCCAACTCCAGAATGTGGTACATGCATTGAAGCAATGCTTTCAACGTATGGTCTGTTACCAATAGCTAGGATGCTTAGATCTGGGAACCAAAGGATGAAAGTAGGATTAGCCTCTGTCATCATCATTCCCAGTGACCCACTTGCAGAATTTGTGTTTCCCATCCATGCAATTTCAGTATTTGCGAAGTTAGAAGTCCTGATTCCCAGGCAGGTTTGGGGAGGTGATTGTTTCATCCACGGGACACATAAGAGTTATATTAAATATAAAGCTCTCACTACCTTCTGGTCACTGTGGGCTTCTCATGTCTGCACACCAGTAGAAAAAAAGGAGTCAGGTTACTGTCGGGAATATTAAATACTGATAATCATGAGAAGCAAAGACTATGACTATAAGGCGAGGAAGGGAAAAATATGGCCAGAACTTGGGGAATTTCATCAAAATATCTCTTGGTGCTTCCATGGCTAGCAGTAACAGTAAATGGAATATTCCAGCATGGCTCAACAAGAACAAGGCAACTAAGGGCTCAGATATTTGAGGGAAGAAGGTCTGGGTCACTTCAGCAGGCAAGCAACTCAAATCAGGCAAAAAATTTGCCACTGATGAGGAAAATATAGACTTAGGGTAAGAGAAGGAGATGATGAGTATCACAGTTTCAGGGTCAGCTGCAGCAGCAGGAACTGCAACTAGCTTCTCTAATTCTCTTGCCTTAAGTTTTTTGCCATATGATTAAAGCAAGGCTTCACCTTAGAAGGGACTCAGTTTTTGATTGCACTTTATTTCCAATCTCAGGGCAGAAGTGAGGCCCTATGTTGTAGTATGGAAGCTAGGTGTAATGTAGGGCATGAGTGATCTGAGTGGTAAAAGGAGTATATTACACTGGTCACCTTTTCTGTACCACTTTAGATTGTCTAAAGCTCACTTGTGTCTTATTTCAGCTGTTTCATCAGTACTAACTTCACAAAGGTATAATCTGACAGTGCCTTGTTTCATGCCTGTCGGCACCTCTGGCCTCTCACTCCAAAGCATCTCAGTTGACATAGATTTGGATCCCCACTTGCACACCACCCATTAACTACTGGGGGATGTAGGGAAGTTAATATATTGTAAGGAAAATCTTGACCAACAAGAACCAGTGGAAAAATTCTTCTTCCTTTCTCCTATCACAATACACAGTGTTAAGACACAGTTTATATAATTTTGCAGGGTATGATCCTACAGGATTGGGCAGTGCAAGGCAACTCAATAGCTTATCCATGTATTGGTTCTCCCTCCTACCAAACTATATTCTTCTTGTCCCTGTACTTCTTAGGATTATGGCCCCTAACAAAGTAATAGCACATAGCCCTCTGCTTCAGACTCTTCTTTCTGGGAAAGCTAAGCTAAGACAAACCTCAAAGTACGTGGTGTCCTTATGATGTCCAGGAAGTCATTCCTCTAGTGCTCAGAGGTGGTAAGTGGTAACCACAGGCAAAGATGAGATCACTCAGAGAGGGAGACAGAGTGAGAGAAGAGGACCTACGAACTGACCCATGAATGGCCACGAGGAAGATAATGGCTAGAAAAGAAGACTGCAGATAGGTGGGAAAGGTGGTAGAAAACTAGAAAGTATTATTATTGCGAGGGAGTTTAGCAAGGCACACAGATAATACACTTCTAAGGAACTGTTGCTTTTTTATTACTAAATTTGGTTAGATCCTGACTGCTATGGATATTTGATACGATGCATTATCAAAGAAAATTAAATAATGTGCAAACAGGAGTGTGGTGGAGGAAGTTTTTTCAAACCACATTCCTCTGAGGGGAAATCCCAGGCAAACTGAGCAAGAGTGGAGTAATCTGTAACCATAACCAGACCTCCTCCTCTGTGCCTCCCTGAAGGCAAACTTGGGTGGTAGCTATAGACTGAAGAGAGGATGATCTGGTGGCTAAGCTATTAATTTATAAAATTTTACCTTTTAAAGATTTGTTTGGACAAAAAAAAAGCTCAGACATAAAAAAATAAAGGAAAAAAGGCTCATAAAACAAGCTTTTTGTAAGGAGATATAGAAAAAACACAGAAAGCTCAGTACCCTGAGTAAGGTACTTCAGTTTACAGGAGCTTATAATAGTTCATAAAAATGCTTTATATATCTTTATGAACACTTAGGATCAGAAAACAAATCTCCCTTAATAGTTAGAATTTATCACAAGGCTAAAAGGTATAGAATAATGTCATCCTCTGTTATAAGAAGCTACATAGTCCTTACATATTTTTAAAAATTAATTGTATATATCAGTTACAGAATTGAATTTTTTAAAATTTAGAAATGTTTTGGTATTCTTTAGCTCATTTGAATTTCTCTCTTAGTTTATTAAGTTCAATGTAAAAAAAGATTCATTCTGTCTGATTTCACTTTGATTTCCTGTTTCATTCAGTATTCCTAGTCTTATTGAAATTAAGGTCTAATGAATGTAATGATACTCCAGGTTTTATTAAAATACACTTATGTTGTTCTTTCAATTTCCAGACAGGTTTTATTCTCATAGCATTACATAGACCACATATAAATCTAAAGTTATAATTAACAATATAAAAGTCAGGGAACTAAAATCTAAGTTTACAACAATATGAACACTGAGGAGCTTCAATTTAAATCACAAAGCAATGCTTTATAATAACATTCTTTAAGTTCTTCAATAAATATGAAATGTTCTTGAACATAAGTGTCATAGCAATTGTAAATATAAGTGTTTCAAAGGACCCAAGTGGAGAGTTTTATTTTCTGTCACTGCTTTTGGTAATTAAAAAACATGACATTTAAAATCTTAAGCTCATAATAATGCCTCAAGCATTGTACAGTTAACAACTGCCTTTCAAAAATAATAGCATAAAGCTACACTGAACACATTATAACTTCAAAATAAGACAGAATCAATGATACCTATCGGCAATGGTGGGGGACCTGCTCTAGCCACATGAGCATTAGAATGAAGCCAGTGGGCTCTTCTAATGAGATCTGCTTCTTTGTAGTAACACAGTCATTTGTCTCCCTACTCAGAAACAGTGGCATCAGACTTTCCTTCTCCAATTTTCTGACTCATGCTCAAGTACATGGATGGTATTCCAACAATTCTAATACATTGACAGGCACAACAGCTGCCTGCCAACACCAGGGCGGATTTAGTTTTCATTTGATGCTTCAGAATACCCAACTGATAAAATACGAGGTCAAATAACTTCATAGATTTTAAAGTTGGCCTAAAAACCCCAGCATCTGTACACTAGAGTTCAGTATCCAAATAGTCCATTCTCTCTTTAGAATTCTAACTAAAATGTCAGCAGCAAAGAGTTTTTAAAATAGCCTCTAGGTGTTTCAAATTTCCTGTGCTTGTTTCAGCAGACTACTGAACTGCCTAACAATAAGTAAGTCACTGAGGATCTAAATACCCAGCTATACTGCTGGGAGTCAGTAAGAGCCAGTTCTAGGAAGAGTAGGAAAGGAACTTGGGGGGACAAAGAGGTAGGAAATGTCTTCAGAACACTTCCCTCCTCTTTTAAAAAATCTAAATCAAGCAATAACTCAACTCCTCATGGTTACTTAAAATCTGGAAACTATTCTACTAGTAAAATTTACTTAAAATTTATTAGTATACTTCAACTTAACTAGACTGAAACGTTTACATTGATCTTTATTTTATCCTTTATCTCAGTATCTTGCCTAATGGCTCTATATTTCAAAGCTCTGACAGAATTATATGGTTGGTATGATCTGTGACCACTTCTTTTCTAACAAAAAATACTTTTCTCCTTTTTAAAAAATTAGTATTATTGTTACTATTATTATTTTAAAGTAAGCTCTACCCCCAACATGGGGCTTGAACTCACGACCCTAAGATCAAGAGTCACAAGCTCTACAGACTGAGCCAGCCAAGTGCCCCCAGTTTTCTCATTTGATGCTAAATATTTCTGTTCACAAGGCATGATCCTTGGTTTGTTCAGACTTTGAGGTGCAAATGCTATCATAAAGATAATGCAGGTCATTATTTTACATATATTTATTTTAAAAATTATAACAATTTCTAGTATTAATAAATGTAGCTTTTCTGGTTCCATTGGAGGCTCATTCAGATAAAATGTTGAGATCAGGTAGGTTTCAAGGCCATGGAAGCTTAGACTGTGCAGGTTCAACACAAATTGGACTAATCATTGAGAGAGCTATGGTACTTGAGTTATATATCTGGATTTTGGAATGAGGTGAGCATACAATACATCTGGCTGAAAGTGTTACTCTACTAAAACACATTAAAATGAAAGTGTACCTTCCCATTTTTAAAAGGTGGTGTTGGAGGGGCGCCTGGGTGGCTCAGTCGTTAAGCGTCTGCCTTCGGCTCAGGTCATGATCCCAGGGTCCTGGGATCCAGCCCCACATCGGACTCCCTGCTCAGCAGGAAGCCTGCTTCTCTCTCTCCCACTCCCCCTGCTTGTGTTCCCTCTTTCGCTGTGTCTCTCTCTGTTAAATAAATAAAATCTTAAAAAAAAAAAAAGGTGTTGGAGTACTCAGGTGGCTCAGTCGGTTAAGCATCTTACTCTTGATTTCAACTCGGGTCATGATCTCAGGGTTGTGAAATCGAGCTCCACGCTCAGCAGGGATTCTGAGATTCTCTCCCTCTCCCTCTGCCCCTCCTCACCACACGCACTCTCTAAAATAAATAAATAAATCTTAAAAAAAAAAAAGTGGTTTCATGATCGGGGTTCCCAGACTGCTTGAGGAGAGGGGTGGAGACAGCTGCTAAGAGGCTAGGATGGAGAATATTCATTTTAAGAGTGAGTATAATTCATTCCAGATCTCCTGAGATTCCCTCTCAAAATCTCTGGGGAATTAGAGGCTTTGGGGAGCTAGCCAACACTAGGGCTCACTGAAAATTCCAATTTCATTTCCCAGATCTACTCTAATCCAAACATTTATCCATGAGAATCCCTAGCATAATTCCAGGGTTCAGACTTGGAAGGGAGGGGTGTCCCTGAGGTTTGGCAGTATCTCCTGGCACAGAACCTCCTGGCTATGACATACACTCTGTATCCTTTTAGTTCTTGGATCCCTGGCATCTGTCAAGTAACAATATATGATGATGACCAGTCAGTAAGGAATTCAGTTGCATGGCTTCCTTCTACAGTGTACATGAGGGGACAGAGTCTCCTGTTTTCCACAGAAGTATCCCATAAAAATAACAGGTTGTTTTTTCTCTTTTTAAAATCACATACAAGGGGCACCTGGGTGGCTCAGTTGTTAAGCGTCTGCCTTCAGCTCAGGTCATGATCCCAGAGTCCTGGGATCGAGCCCCACATCGGGCTCTCTGCTCAGCGGGAAGCTTGCTTCTCCCTCTCCCACTCCCTCTGCTGTGTTCCCTCTCTCACTGTCTCTCTGTCAAATAAATAAATAAAATCTTTAAAAAAAAAATAAAAAAAAATAAATAAAATCACATACAAAAAACCCAAAACATCACAAATTCAATGTCAAGAAATAAAAAATTATTTCTTTTGATCAGCCTATTTATAAGTGTTACTGATTCCTATTCCAAATCTCATATACTACTTAGATTTCCTTGTTGATAAAAATAATCTGACAATCAAGTATTTGGGGACAAATCTAATAATATTCATGTTTTCCTTAAAATGAAGACAAAAATAGCTAACCATTATGTGGTATGGTGAGTATTCAAACATGCTTGCAAGGAGCTACAAACCTTATAAAAATACTGAGATGTGGTTGTTAGGAAATTTCTAACTATGGTGGTAAATCTTACAATATAAACCTACAGTCATTCTGATTCTTTTATGGTTTCAATCTGAGCACAAGTGAGACCAAATATTTCAATTTATGAACTATGTTAAATTTCTTCTTTCCATTTACATGTGGGATAGGCCACATGCACAATTATCTAACTTAATAAGTATCTCAAGAATATATCAGGTTCGTGATACATAAAATAAAAGGAAAAGGAAAAGGAAAAATTTAATACTTTAATTATTACTCAAGTAAAGAGTACATAGTCGACTAAGAACTGAATGACTACCTGTCACCAACTGCCTATCACTCTGCTATAAAATTTACTTAGTACCAACTAATAAAAGATCACAATTGTACAACTACAAAAAAGTGTCTGGTACATAAAGTCGAGAAGATTTGTCCCTTTTAATTCAAACCTTTTCATACTTAGAGTCAAGGAATACCAGAGAAAAGATAGAAATGTGTTATCTAATTTTGAGTACTACTTCTGCCAATCTTTTGTTTAAACCTTCCATGGACTCCTAAACGTCTACAGAATAAGGCCCATGTTCTAGCTGTGGTACCCTAAATCCTCCATAATTTGGGAGCCCTCACTTCAGTCTCATTTCCTCTTGCTCTGGAATGAGGGGACCTGTTCTCCTTCAATGTGAATTCCTGAACCTTACTAACTCTGTACCTCTACCTGTTTTCTTTTTTTCCCTTCCTTCCTTCCTTCCTTTCTCTCTCTCCTCCTCTCTTTCTTTCCCTCCCTCCCTTTCTCACTCTTTCTTTCCTCTTAATCTTCTTTCTTTCTCTCTCTCTCTCTCTCCTCTCTTTCTTTCCCTCCCTCCCTCCTTTTCTCGCGCTCTTTCTTTCTTCCCAATCTGGGGCTTGAACTCACAACTCCAAGATTAAGAGTCACATGCTCTACCAACTATGCCACCCAGGCGCCCTTCTACCTATGTTCTTTCTGAAGCCTGCATGGAACACCTTTCTTGCTTCTTTCCACTCATTCAAGTCCCATCCAAATCAATTTTAGATGCTTTAAGGGAACCTATATTGGTTCACGTTTGTGCTCCCACAATCTTAACTCAGAGACTGACTGGCATGAAATGATGTTCTTTAAATTTCTGTTGAACTAAATAGACTATAACCAACTTAAGACTCCATTAATAGTCTGCCCCCCGCCCTTGTTCCAACTGGACCATTTCAGTAACTGATCTTTGGAGTCACTGTGCTCATGCTGCATCCACTGCCCACTCTGACAGTTAAACTTGTTGATTTCATGGCATGTCTCTGAGTTTTTCTTATATTGATCAACTATAGCATTTATGGATTATGCTATTTCTTTTACCCTTAATGATAATGATGATGATTAAAAATGGACTGTGTTTACTGAGTGTTCACTACATGCCAGGGACTCTTACAATTATAATTAGCACTTTACATGTACTACTGCACTTAGCTCTCAAAACAACCCAATCTATCATCATATTCCCATGTTATGGATTACTAAACTATGGCACAGAGAAATTAAGTATCTTGGAAAAGTCACACAGGTAGTAAGAGGATGACCTGGGAGCCACTATGCATGAATAGTCATAAAAGTAAGTTTTAGGTACCATGGTCAAAGAAGTCCTCTCCTTATAGATTACACTTGGGAAGAAACCTGAAAGAGAAAGAGCCAGACATGAAGGAAGAGTGTTTCAGGGCAAGTAATAGCAAGGAGAAAGGCCTCAAGATGGAAAAAACCTGGCATAGTGGAGAAGTAGAAATAAGGCCAATGTTGGCTTAAGCCAAGTGAAGACAGGAAAATCGCAGAAGATGAGGCTGCACAGGTAGGCAGAGGCCAGCTCATGGACAGACTGTGGGTCTGAATAAGAAGTTCCATGTGTATTAATTTACCTTTACATTTTACAGTCCTTCTCTTACTTTCCATAGCAAGAGCTTCAATGGCAGAAACCATCTCTTATTTTTTTTTATCTCCTGCAGCAGCCAGCCCAAGGTATTATGTGAAGTCCCCTGTGAAGAATCACCCAATTAAGATAAAGAATGGGGTGTGTGTCACCATGTGCAGGAATGGTTGAAAAGGTCTAATGTAGGAGAAACAACTGGAGAAACAGGGCATTCCAGACTTGCGGTATACAGTTGCATGACTGTGGAGGGAAAGTCAAAAAGTTCTTGTAACAACAACAACACGGAATATGGAGAAATGATTTTGTTTTGGGAAGGAGAGGTAGAGTTCGTGAAAGAAAAAAATTTCTGTGTAAGGAAGAAAACTCTAAATCAACATACAATTAGGACTTATACTCAGATTTCCTTTAAAAGAAAAACAAGTTCTCAAATTCTTTCCCAAATGAGAGTGCTCTAGTTTTTGTATGAGAATAAACAGATACTACAGCATGTGAATTCATACGAAAACAAGACTAAGAAATGCCCAGAGAATCACTCGGCATCAGGGAAATCCAAATCAAAACCTCAATGAGATACCACCTCACACCAGTCAGAATGGCTAAAATTAACAAGTCAGGAAATGACAGATGTTGGCAAGGATGCGGAGAAAGGGGAACCCTCCTACACTCTTGGTGGGAATGCAAGCTGGTGCAACCACACTCTGGAAAACAGTATGGAGGTTCCTCAGAAAGTTGAAAATGGAGCTACCCTACGACCCAGCAATTGCACTACTGGGTATTTACCCCAAAGATACAAATGCAGTGATCTGAAGGGGCACGTGCACCCCAATGTTTATAGCAGCAATGTCAATAGCCAAACTATGGAAAGAGCCTAGATGTCCATAGACAGATGAATGGATAAAGAAGATGTGGTATATATATACAATGGAATATTATGGAGCCATCAAAAAAAATGAAATCTTGCCACTTGCAACAATGTGGATGGAACTAGAGGGTATTATGGTAAGTGAAGTAAGTCAGAGAAAGACAATTATCATATGACCCCACTGATATGTGGAATTTGAGAAACAAGACAAGAGGATCATAGGGGAAGGGAGGGAAAAATGAAACAAGATGAAACCAGAGAGGGAGACAAGCCATAAGAGACTCTTAATCTCAGGAAACAAACTAAGGGTTGCTGGAGTGGAGGGCGTGGGAGGGATGGGGTGGCTGGGTGATGGACATTGGGGAGGGTATGTACTATGGTGAGCACTATGAATTGTGTAAGACTGATGAATCACAGACCTGTACCCCTGAAACAAGTAATACATTATATGTTAATAAAAAGAAAAGAAAAGAAATGCCCAGAGAAAAGGAAAGTACTTAGTTATAAAATGTTAACATGTGATCCTAGCAAGGGGAAGAAATACCATTGAACAGTGGAATGAATATGGTCACTGAAATCAGAAGGTCCACAATTAGAATCCCAGTTCAGTCACTGTTGGGTAAGACCTAAAATTAAGGTTCAAAATTATGTGACGCCTTGACATCTGGTAAAATCAGGAAAGCCTTGAATAGCCTAACCATAAGTTGCCCTCTCCACTCTGCTTCTGTGAATAAGGGCCTGTAACACTCCTTATCAAAGGGCTCAGGTGTAGTTCCTGCTTATCCCTGAGTAGCAGATTTCAGTTCCCTGTCAGTTTGCAGAATTATTCAAAACAGCCAATCACATTGTTCTGTGGAAACCAGGGGAGACACCATTCTCTTAATACTATAAAGCCTGCCTCCCATAGCCTCTGGCTGTTCACTCTACTCACAAGTGCAATTCCCATGTGACCTGCACGGAGTGCAGGGTCTTCCTCCCTGAAGCTGTGAGTATATGTGACTAATAAACAGCTGCCAATCTCATCTGACAAGTATTGGGTGTTGTGTGTTCAACCATCCCCACAACCCTGTGTCAGGAATCTTTTCCTCATCGAAGGGATGAAGAGGTGATCAAGACAGCCATTTACTGGATGTGTGACTGGAGCCTTAGGCCAAGCCATTTAACGTTCATCTCCGAGCTTTTTATTTTGTAAAACAGGATTAACAATATTTACCTTGAAGCTTATTGTGAGCACTGTGTCTAGCAGTACAGTGCTAGACCCATAGCTGATTCTAATGCCATCCCCAATCCATCACCTCCTCTGTACCCCCATGACTCTTACTACGCATTTAAAACTTGGAAGTTAAAATTAATAACTGAGTTTAAAATTAATAGATGGGGATATAAATGACAGATTGGCCAGATTTGGCTTAAAAGCAATCTGGCTTATTTATTAGAAATAATATTTCAATCCCAGCTACCACAATAAGAACTACAAAGAGAATTTTTCAAGTTTTTGGCAAATAATGAAAGTAGACATGAAACCAAGGCTGCTTTCAAGATACCGAATAGTAGGTTCAATTGTGCTTTGTGAATCTTGATATGCAAATAATGTAGTAAAATTTACAGTGATAAAAGGCCTTTTAATAAGCTAACATTCAGTGTGAAAATGCTTTATTTTTAAACAAATGAAAAAACTGGTTGCTTCTGATATGAGACAGGGGGAAAGTACAGCTAATAAAGCTTTACCCTGGCAGAACATCCTTTTCTTCGGATTTTTCTTCTTTACCACATTTCAGTGTGTGTAAACACACACCCCAGTGTACCCATGTTTCCTAAATTCAGTAGTACATCCTTATGCCTTTTGATTTTTATGTAATTACATAATTTATACAAGTCTGCATATTTGTGTATTTGGAGAGGAGGAAGAATATAAAATATCTATCATATATATTCATATTAAAATGAAATTTTAGAATTGTAATAAAAGAGTGGGAGGTGAGACACAGGATACTGGAGACCCTTTTGGACACACATAGGGTGATCATTTTGGAGTATGTTTTTTGTACTAAGAATTTTCTGACTTTATCTTTTGGCTAGTTTAGTAAAGCTGATGCATAATTATCTCATTTGGGGGATGCAAACTTTATTCTCTTCAGAGTTCTATTTGATATTGAACTATTACTTATTATTATAAAGTCTGAGATAAACCATAATTCAGGTTATGTTGCTTGGTAAGCAACTGAATGCCAGATTGAGATATTTTTTAATGTACTTTTTAAACATAGTTCCTTGGCTACCACATTCAATAAATATTTAAGCATGAGCTTAAAGTGGATTACTGTTAGCATGTTGTAAGAAAATTGCACAGTGACAAAGCTTGTAATAAAAATAAGCAGGACACCCACTGCTCATACACTATAGTTAAGTGTATTAGCTGGTCGCCAAAGCATTAACTTTTACTCAAACAGCAGCAGTATTCTGTCCAATCTATTAGCTTCAGACAGTGCATACCAGCTGCAGGCTATTGGAAATCTTTATGTTTGTATGCTCAAAGAAAATGGTTTTCACAATATTATAAATAGATAACCCTGAGGATTTATCTTAAACACAAATGAGGAAAAAAAGAAAAATTTCTCTTTTACTCTTACAAACAAGGGAGCTTAAAAAATTTATCATTGTAGTCTATATGTATTCCCACACTTTAGATTTTGAAAAAAAGCAAGACATGATTTGCTATGATTAACTTTTTTTAAGGGATATAAATTTATAAAAGGAGACCACCAATGGCCCAGATTTTTCATTTACTCTAATTCTGTCAAGTCTATTTTTCCCTTGAGCCAAATAGTTTGGGAGTATTAACCAAATACATAACTTAGCTCAGTGTTTAATTTTTTTTTTTAAAGCCAGGAAGACAAGCCAATTTCTTGATTCCTTAAAACTGCAAGGTATTTTCAACATTAAGAGATCACATACTGTGGTTAATTACAGCCAATAAGCTGTCATTAGCCTATATAATATATAGGTCCGATCAATTTGTTTTTAAATTTTTTTAAACAACCAATATATAGTGTTAAACAATGCTAAAAAATCATATACATTTACTGTTGACATTAGTCCAGAACATTCATTTGCATTAAAACAGTTCTAAATCATACATCAAATAGGACTCCAGCTTCACATATGATAGGATTCAATCAGCTGACTTTCACCAGTTTTTCTTTTTTTAAGGTATAAACCCACGATGTTTTTGTTTATTGTCGTAAAGCTAGACTAGTTCTTTATAGAAGAGTGAATCAATAATAAAGCATTTTACTTGCAGGTATATTCGTGAGAATGCAATTTTGTTTGGTATGCTGCAGAATCTCAGGTGCCTGGAACAGTGCCTGGCATATAGGAAATGACATTCAATAATTATTTGTTGAATGAGTAACATGTAGGTACAAGTTTTTTAAATTTTTCTTTAAAAAGATTTTATTTGAGAGAGAGAGAATGAGAGCACAAGTGGGGCGGGAAGGCAGAGGGAGAAGCAGACTCCCTGCTGAGTGGGGAGCCCGATGCAGGGCTCTATCCCAGGACCCCAGGATCATGACCTCATCTGAAGGCAGACGCTTAACTGACTGAGCCATCCAGGAGCCCTAGGTACAAGTCTTCTACCAAAAAGTCATATTTATTTTTTTGCCCCCATTAACATCACATAAATGTTGAATATATATGAGTATAGGAATACAGTACTTGTTAAAAGACATCAAAAGCTGAAAATGTCATGTTTAATATTTTTAGTTGCAGAATATTTAAGAGTCTTTTTATCAGGATAGCAAACAAATGTCTATTCTTATAGGATCACACATTTATTAATTTCATTATGAACTTCAAGAAAAAAGCAGAAATCTAAATGTTATTGCTATCTGGAAATGAATCCAGATGAATCCAAATGAATATACGTAAACATATCTCTATAGGGTTGGGGTGGGAGGAGTTTTTAAAGTATTTAAGTCCACCTTAATTGAAAATGAAATATTCAAAATTGAGAAAACTACTACTGCATTGGGACATAATAACAGGAAGCATTATACTCAAGTATTAAACTTGTTGGAAAAAGAAAGTAGAGAAAAAAGAGCCTATTAGAGCTGTAGAGGTTTACAGTGGCAATTTGTCAACAAAAAGGTGTAAATGGTGCACTGTTACATGCAGTTACATAATAAAAACCTTCTAAATATTATAAATAATCTCTTCAGATGTAAAAAAATCTGCTTAAAGTCTAATGCAGTATTCATTTTTAGAGATTTGAGTTTAAATGACAACTATCTGTTACAATTTTTGGCTTTTCCTTTTATTCCACTTTTTAATTATTAAACATTAAGACTGTTCATTCAAATAAACAGTAATTTGCACTTTATGGCACTTTTCAGCCCACAATCTTAAAGCATTAATTAATTAAGAAAAACTATTTCTCCTAAATTAGGGTAATCAGAATTGAGAAAGACAAAGACTGTTGCTTTTTTTCTCTATATATACCATTTTGAAATTTGAAACTGCTTGTGATGTAATTACTATATTTGATAAAATAGGAAATACTTTACAGAAATTACCTAAAAGCTGATTTCTGGGTATCGCCGTAGAACATTTATCCAAATCTTCTGGATTGAACGTTATACATTACTATATGATCATGATTAGTAGGGGTTACCTACGTGTTTTTCAGTTATCAGATTTAAAGATGGTTTTACATGAATTGTTTGTTAGCGCTTAATTAGTAATGTACATCATCTTCTCCTGATTACTATTTATCAGCCTGAATGCAATATGTGGGCAAACTTGGCCAGGTTCTTATTAAAAATATTTTGAACTAATTTATATCCCTAAACATTAAGGCTTTATTTTCGATAAGTATCACACTAACTGCATTTCCATAATGTTATAATTTATGATACAAAACAACCAAACTCAGGCCCTTAACCTTCAGCTTGCAGGGTTTAAGTAATTTAAATGGATACAGCCTAAGAAAAGGAAGGTTTTTCAATATACAGTGGTTAATGCAAATAAAGTTGTTTTCAAAGACTAAAAATTTGCAAAGCTCTGTTCTGTTTTTAAGAGGAGATTCAAAGATATGTCATAAGTAATGATAAATGTGTAAATTCCATTATACAACTCTTAATATAGCTCTACTAAAATATGTTATCTAAGAAAAGGACAAGAAAATTAATAGCTGATATATACCACAGATCAAGAGAAATCAGGGAATTTTCAATGATTATAATCTATCCATATATAAGTAAACTATACTGTACTCACGCCTCTTTGCAAGAGTAAAAAAATGGGAGACTTACATCTCTTATTAAGAGGCAATTTTAACAGATAAATAACATGAAAAAGTAAACTAATACTAGCCTAGACAACCAAATTTTTAGATCTATGTTACGCTAATACCTTGCACATATTGAGCTCACGAACAAAATCTGCTAACTTCAAACAGTAAAAATCCATCTTCCTCCATAGTGAACTCAATATACTACAATAAAACATGAATCTTCAGTGCAGAGCAATGGTTTTCAACTGTTGCTCCTACAAGTTATTTAAAAGACTTCTCCTGTGTCTCCTCCTTCACTGAGAGAAGTAGGGGATGTATTAGTGAGGTTCAGCTTTGTATTCCTACTCCAAACAGAATAGTCCAGCTTTTACATATTCCATAGTTTGGGATCAAATTTTGTTTAAACAAAGGGTCCATAGCTTAAAAAAAAAAAAAAAAAATCCCAAACCAAAATACATGTAAACCAATTTACAAACCAATTACCTTCTCCTTTCTTCTATTTTCCCCTGACTCGCCACCCCTTACATACACACATTCCCTACACTTCAGACACCTAACAGTACCACAGAATCAGTGAAAGATTGGGGCTGGGAGGTGAGGAAGGTTGAGGAAAGAAAAAGAAGAGATAGCATCACTTTGAAACTAATGTTAAATGTTATCATTCTACCCAAGCTGAATATGCATGGACTCTTAATATGTTTGAGATGATTAAGAGGTAAGACTCTATATGAACAAAATCTGTTTTCAAGAGCCATATATAAATATCAGTGTCACTTCAATACTTGAGGGGCTGCACTAACACATGTACTCTGTTTCTGCTTATCAATAGAGTGGTAATGCTAACAGTGACAGGGAGGACACTAGAGTTTCTAGAAAGCCAGGTAAATACTGCCATTTTCTCTGTTCATATATCCATTGTTGCTGATGGGAATAACAGAAAAAAATCCTACCTTTATAGATTATTTTCTTTCAAAAAACCTTAAAGAAAACCCAATTCCATTAATGCAGTAAAATAAAAGAATAGACAATGTTCTCAAAATTGCTTCTTCAATGCCTCAAAAGTTCCTGGAAATATATGAAAACTCTACTAGCATGTAAAACTCTCCAATTAATTCACAAGGCTCTATTAAACATCCTTTGCACAGTATTTAGACAATATGTTTAATTCTTATAATGATTCAAAAAATATATTGGCTAATATATCAAAACATCTTTTGAATACTTGGAATTCAGCTAGAAATTTTCTAGATAATTCATAAACTCTACATTCAGGGATTTTTCCTACCATCCCCCTGCCCCACAAGTGAGATTCTTTTTCAGACATGAAGACAACTTATTTTTTGTTTGTTTGTTTTAATACCAGATTTAGCTTTTCTATCTTTACACAAAGAAAAGGTTTATTCTCAAGGTAATTTATTTGTGAGGGCAGAGACAGAGGAAGGAGAGATAGCAATAATCTGGAGAAAAAGATACATCATTTACTAAAGTGGAATAAGTGGATTTAATGTCTCATGTGAGAATATAATATATGGATGTGAGAATTAAAATTGTCAACTAATGATTACTTTTTTTCATTAAAAGATAAAATAGGCACCTCAGGATCTATTTGTTCTCTGCTACTCATCAGTAATACCTACATGCTATGTGTAACATGAAAATAGAATGACAGCATCTTAATGAAGAGTTTCTTCACAGATTTCAAAGAAATGTTAAGCATAGTTAAGCATTCTCTGTTAGTTAACAACTGGCTACATTAGTGAAAACCTAGTAAGAGCAAGAACTTCTAGGACAGACCTCAGTCTGAATTCTAGCTTAGCTATGACTTTAGGTAAGTAATTTAACCTCTTTGAGTCTTTATTTTTCTCACATATGTAAGGTGTGCTTATCCTGCAAGACTGTTGTGAGGATTATAAATAATGTGTATAAAATATCCAGCAGAATACAGGTAATAGGGTCTTAAACAAAATTAAAAATCTTCAGTTAACCAATTCTTCTATAAATAATAGGAAAAATAAGAGTACCACAAACTATGGAAAAGTTATCATAACTTCAGAAAACATTAGAAAAGATAATTACACCATGACATGGAATTTCAAGCAATGCAATCCCAGTGTTAGTTTTAGAGAAATTGTAAATGATGGGTTCTTGACACGTGAGTTTAGCTGAGAAACTTGAAGGCTAGCTGGTGGAGACCATTCTCTTAGCTCGCTGCTTCTCCAGCTCTCCCTTTAGAGGAACTTTCAGGCCAGCATCTTTTAATGCCAACTGGGCATGGCCCCAAGCAGACCTCCATCATATTAAACAAAACAAAGCAAATAGACTCACCTTTCTGACATTTTCTCATCTTTTCAGTGGTACCAACATTCTTTGAGCCGTATAGGCTCAAAATCTCAAAGTGTTTTCTTATGTCAAAGCCTACCAAGATTTCCTTTGTCATATATCAAGCAACCATTTCAAAACCTTTTCATTTTCATTCTCCAACCCCCAAGTCCCTGTAAAGATACCAAATGGATTAAGGAAGGTCTGTAAGGAATTACAGACCACTGGTCCTATCTCACTCCACTGCTGTAAAGCCTCCAATGACTCTTTACTATCTTTTGCAGTTTCTCTGTGGGCTACCTGTAGCAGAAGATGCACTGGCCAAACCTATACCCACCCAATAAAATGTTCTGGCAAGGGGATGCAGTGTTTCACAAACTTCCTATGTGGTTTTTATGTACACAGAAGCTTGTGAACAGCTAACTATAAAATAATAAATATCGCCACCACTAAGAATAACAGCCAACATATTAAATGCTTAATGTGGTTTGAGCAGTGTTCTAAGAGCTTTATAACGATAAACTCATTTAATCTTCATGACAACCCTATGAGGTAGGTATTATTACTATTGGCACTTGACAAATGAAGAACAAGGAAGAGGAAAAGTTAAGTAACTTGCCCTAGGTTACACAGCTAGAAAGTGGTGGAAATAAAATTAGATTTCAGGCAGTCTTCACCCAGGGTCTATGTTTTTAAGCACTAAACAGACTGCCACAGGCTATCATTCAAGGACCCTGAGTCTGAACAACCTTTCCAGAATGAATTCCTACAACTACCCTTCCTCTTCCAGCTGGTAGCAAGACGGTTCTAAGATCTCCAATCCAATCCAAAGGATCTCTAATCCAGAGGAGGATGAGAGAGTACCACTTCCCATGTTCTCTTTCATGGAAGTGAGGAAAACATTTCTAGACCCCATATAGTAGACTGCCTCTCATGTCTCACTGCTCAGGCCGATCCACAAACAGGAAAGATGATTATTATTAATGGCTTAGACTAATTACTAGGGTGGAATGGATGTCAGGATCAACTGTTAGGACCACTATACTCATTTTTCTACACTGGGGTTGATACTGCAATCCTGTCTAGAACATTTTCCCCTCTCCACGTCTTTCTTCTATTGTCTCCATTTTTCTGAACTTAGCCATGTTTTCCAACCTCACCCTTCTTTCCTCCCTCCATCCAATATGTTTGCTGAGTGTCAAGAATGATCCAAACACTACTGAAGACTTGTATATATAATGTCAAGGTAGACAGACACAGTCCCTGTCCTCATGGAGCTTATGTTCTGGCATGGTAACAGACAAAAGTCACAAAAACAGACCAAGTAAGAGTAGCACTTGCAGGCTACAATAAGAGTTATAAATTATAAAGGCAACCAACAGCAGGAGAGGGAGCTATTTTAGCTATACGGTTGTAAAGAAAGCTTCATTTTATAGTGATATTTAAGCTAAGATCTATAGAATAAGAAGGAACCATATAAGAGGTGGGAGGAAATCAGAATGTGCAAGGTCCCCAAGATGGGAAGGAACTTGCTTTGAGGATCTGAAAGAGGTCCTCAAATTCAGTAAGAAGAGTGGGAGGATGAAGGCTGAGATGTGGATTATGTAGAGTCTTTGAAGGCATGGTAAGTAGTTTAGAGTCAGATTTTATTTTGAGCATTATGGGAAGTCAATAGAGACATAAAATCCCATTTACATCTTATTAAGATCATTCAGGCTACTCTCTGTAGATGATGAACTAAGCAGGGGTTGGGGAGGGCAAGAATGAAAGCAAGGAGAACAGACTGTTATAAGAGGAAACAAACTAATGGTTTTATTTTGTAGGCACAATGGATAGAACTCCATGGTGAACAGCTTAGGGGGATGAAGGAGAGGTAAAAATTGATTTCTAGAGTTCTGGCTTGAGCTACTAGGTGAATGATGTGCTTTTATCAGTTACGAACAGACTGGGGCTGGGGATGAGAAGGTTGCAAACAAATTTGGAGAGTAAAATCAACTACTTCCCTTGAGCATGTAAAATTTGAGATGTTTGTGAGACATCCAAATGAAATGTGAAGTAGGAAGTTGTACAGGTGGGTCTGGAGTTCAGAAGAGAGAATGGAGTTGGACACACACACAATACACACACACATATTCAGAAGTCATCAGCATAAAGAAATTCTACTATGGCAATCACGGTATGCAATTTGAAGATGATATGCTTAGATGTAGCTTTTTTGGCATTTATCCTGTCTGGCATTCTCTGAGTTTACTGGATCTGTAGTTTGGTATCTGACATTAGTCTGGGAAAATTCTCAGTCATTATTCTTTCAAATATTTCTTCTGTTCTTTTATCTCTTTTTCTCCTACAGTATTACCATTACATAAATGTTACACTTGTGGTAACAATTCTTGGATATTGTGTTCTGTTTCTTCAGTCTTTGTTCTCTTTGCTTTTCCTTTTTGGAAGTTTTTATTGACGTATCATCAAGCTCAAAGATCTTTCCTCACCATGTCCAGTCTACTAATGAGACCACTAAAAGCATTCTTCATTTCTGTTACACTGTTTTTGATCTTTAGTACTTCTTTTTGTTCCTTTTATTATGTTAATCACCATACAAGACTATACTTTCATGGATCATTTCTATAGTTTGTTTAGTACTTCTTTTTGATTCTTTCTTAGAATTTCCATCTCTCTGCTTACAATGCCCATGTTTTTGCATCCCGTCTTACTTTAGCGGTTGGAATCCTTACCATTTTAATCATAGTTTGTTTTAAATTCCCAGTCTGATAATTCCAACATCCTTGCCATATTGGAGTCTAGTTCTTTTGCTTGCTCTGTCCCATCAACCTGTGTTTTTACTATGCCTTGCGATTTTTTCTTCATAGCTGTAATGTGATGTACTAGGTAAAGGGAGCTGCTTCAATAAATAGGCCTTTAGTAATGCAGTGGTTAAGATAAAGAGATAGGGAAAGCATTCTACAGTTCTATTATGACTAGATCTCAATCTTTTAGTGAGCCTTTGCCTCTGAACTGTGAACTTTGTAAGGGCTTCTCAGTTTTCCCCCCAACCTAGGTGGGATAGGATAGCTACAGTGGGCTGGAGCTGGGTATTTCCTTTCTCCAGGTCATTTAGGCTCTGATAAATCCCAAATAGTTTAGGCTCTGGTAAAACAGTTTCTCTTGAGGACAGCCCTTGTTATGAAGGACAGGATGTTCTGGAGCATTTCAAAATGGTTCTTTTCCTCTCCCCATGCCAGAAGCAGAAGGGGTATGTGAGAACCTAGTCAAGCTCCTGGCGGTAAAACTACGAAAGTGTAGAGACCCCCTATGACTGGCCCCCACTGGAGTTTTTAACTCTCAGACTTGTCCACCCTGAACCTCTGGAAATTCATGGATTATAGTTTAGGCTTTCCTACTCCAGTACTGGTTCTCACAGACATTTCTACTTTAGTAAGTTGTGATTCTCTGTATTTGTCCATCTGTTACTCCAGTTTTGGGGGCAACGGTTTGCCCTGTAACCTCACTTTTCTGAAAGATCTAAGGACAGTTATTGGTTTTTCAGTTTCTTCAGCTTTTTCTTGTTAGGACAGAGTGACAACTTATAAGCTCCTTAAATGCTGGACCAGAAACCGGAAGTCTCTTCATTTTTTAAATTATAAAGTTTAGAGACAAATGGGATTTTAGATACTATCTTGCTGAATTACCTCTTTACAAAGACAAGAAAACATGGAGAGAGTAAAGTTAAATGACTTGCCCAAGTACCAAGGGCTACGTACCTAGAGCTATTTAACGTCATCAGAACTTGGTTAGACCCCAGTGTTCCTTACTTCCTACCTGCAATTAAAAAGCAGCTCTGTTTGTTTTTTTTTAAGATTTTATTTATATATTTATTTATTTGAGAGAGAGAGAGAGAGCACGCGTGTGCGTGCACGAGCAGGGGGAGGGGCAGAGGGAGAGGGAAAAGCAGGCTCCCCACTGAGCAAAGAGCTTGATGTAGGGCTCAATCCCAGGGTCCTGGGATCATGACCTGAGCTGAAGGCAGATACCCAACCGACCAAGCCACCCAGGTTCCCTGTAAAAAGCAGCTGTTTTAATAGTATTATAGTTATATTTAAAGAAAAAAAAAAGAATCCTTACTTATAAAGACATGTACTGAAATATTTACAAGGAATAACGTGATGCCTGGGATTTGCTTTGAAATCTGAAGTGAGATGGGGGTTGTTAGGGGGACAGTTAAAAGATGAATGGTCATGTGTTGATAAATGTGATGAGAAAATAGGGTTCATTATAATAATTTACTTTGTATAGGACTGAAATTTTTCATAGTCAAATGGTAAATACGTAGTAAAAGTAGAAAAGAATGAAACAAATGTTTATTTTGACTTAAATTATCCATTCATACTGCTAAAAGAATTGATGCTATTATTAAAAGGCTTGTAAGTAAACATGCATCTAAAGTTGATACCAACTTAAGAATTAGTTGGCTTAATACATCTACCAAATCATAAAGGTAAAATAAACTGTACCACTTATAAATCAAATTGCTTTATTTATATAAAATTCACAGTCATACTTCTCTAAACTTCTCCATCATTTTAATATCTCATAGCTATCAGAGTACCTTAGCCCCAGCTGAGATCAAACTGACACAATACTTAGCTACGAATCTCTTGCACAATAGGTTAACTCAATTTGCTTTTTCATTCTCAATTGAAATATTCTGTCTGCTGCAGAGGAATTTTCATTAATGGTACTCCCTTGCACAAGGGAGTAAAAGAATTGCTCGTAAATCCAAGCAATAGGATTTAATTTTCTATATTTTACTCTTTTAAGCCAGGAAAAAAGTCATCAAGTTCAGTTATCAATTAAGGCAAACAGAGGAAAATCAAAAGTATTAAAATCTATTAATATTTGCTCTCCAATAAGGAAGGCTACCTAATCCCCTACTAGAAGAGATATCTCAGTTGACTACTTCTTTAGTGCCTGATTGTAGATAAATGAATTCAGTTAGGAAATCATTTGTACCTTAATCTGGTAACAGGAAGCCTTTGCTATCTTTTCATTAATATTATATTACAAATTATATAGTTTCTGCTTTATTTCTTAGACATATCTGGTTGATTATAGGAAAGAAGCTCCTTAAAGATTTATGTCTTACTTAATTTGGCATTTTCTATAGAGCTTGGCACAGTAAGTAACTATTGAATTAAATAAAATTATCAAGCAGTACTTATCTTTCCAAATCAGGGAAGAAAAGTTTGAAGGAAAACTCTTAAAATATCCACTCACTCTCAGCACTCTCAAAATTCTCAGTAGTGTGCGCTATTCAAGAGGTCTACCACCAGACTCAGTAATAAGTCAGGCAAAATGGGCCTTCCTGAGCATATGGATTGAAGAAGGGTATGCGGATTCTGTTTTCAGTATTCCACTGCTAAGACATGGTCTTCACTCATAGACAGGTAGCACTAGTCCAATGTACTACTGATCTTAAGATTCAAGAAGAGATGTAGGATTTATGGCCATATATTACCTCACCGATAACATTCATGAATATCCTAATAAAAACTTTATACATTTTGCAAAATCGTAATTGCCCATATTTCAGTTTAAGGTATGTTTTAAGCACCTGGTACCTATTACAATAACTGGTTTAGAAATGAATATACTGGCCATGCAAGCACTATACAGATTATAGCTTTAGTCTGTTATAAAGTAATTAAAAGCAGTTATAAGTAAAAGAAAACCAAGAACTCTTATCTAAGCTGGCAAAATATTAACTGTCATCCTGATAAGAGATAAACAATAGTTAACCATTAAAACAAGTTATGACAGAAATAGAGATACACTCCCATATTAAATCTTGAGAAAATGTTATGTATATTGAGAAAAGAAAGATGAAATATCAGGGTTCTATTTTCATATCCTTATTATAAGATAAATAATAATGAAAATGTGAGACAATTCCAGTGAAGGATTTTTTAAAAAATGATCATCTTTAGTTCACTTCACAATGCATTGCTAATGTACTACACCTCCAAGATACCAGTTGGAACAAACTGGCTTTATTGAAGCACTAGCTATAAAACTGTTCTATACGCAATTAGGTGAAAAAAAACAGTAACAGTTTCAGAGACCTTAAAGCTTTGGCTTTGAATGTTGCGATTCCTTAAAACAGAAGGGACCTTTTAAACAAGAACTGCAAACCAAAAGAATCTTCATCATATACTGTGAGTAGACACAAAGAAAAAAACCAGTCTTTAAGAATGTACTGGGAGGGTATTCACTCACTTTTGAACCTAAGGGCTAGCATTTGTAGAAAAGCTAAACAGGGATCTAGAACTTGGTGGGTGATTCAAGAATCTCAGGATAGGAAGAACTTGAAATGTCATCTTGCCTGAGACCTTCATTATACCTTCCTCACTACTCATCATCTACCAGTGGCTTGTACACCGCCTTCTAGAAACGGATTTTCCAGTCATACAGCCTACACTATTTCTAGTCTGCTTAAATTGAGTAAAAATCTGCCTTCTTGCACTTTTTACCCACTGGTTCCCGTTCTGATTTCTGGAAAGAGAATAAGCCATATCTCTCTTCCATCTGACAACCCACAGGTATTTGAAATAACTCTCTGTTCCTTCTCTATGTCAAACAATCCTGGTTGCCTCAAAGACTTACTTTTTCTTTATTCCTACTTATGGCTGAGGTCCTGGCAGATCCCCTTGCAGGGGTCACAAGCTAATAATCGAACACCTCATCTTCAGACATGCTTGTTTACCTGCTCAGTATTTTAAAAAATTTTATAAAGATGCCTCGATTCTTGGCTTCTCTTGAAAAATGGTAGATCTGGCAACACTGGATTGGTGACACTGAACTGCAGCTGAGTAGTGGCAATAGAGATGGGGTATTCAACTCCAGCAAACCACTGTCTCCCCACCATTCAAGTGTCATCTCTCAGAAAGAATCTACCTAACAATTCTATCTAAATGGTCACTTAGGGTGGCTCAGTCAGTTAAGCGTTCGCCTTCAGCTCAGGTCATGATCCCAGGGTCCTGGGATCGAGTCCCGCATCAGGCTCCGGGCTCAGGGGAGAGCCTGTTCCTCTGCCTGCTCTGCCTGCCGCTCCCCCTTCTTGTACTCTCTCTCTCCCTCTGACAAATAAATAAATAAAATCTTTAAAAATAAATAAAATGGCCATTTTATCCACCATCCCAATCTTTTGTTGATGTTCCTCTTAAGTATCTAAGAAAATTATCTCTTTTAAAAAAATTTTTGGGGCCCCTTGGTGGTTCAGTTGGTTAAGCGTCTGCCGTCAGCTCAGGTCATGATCCCAGAGTCCTGGCATTGAGTCCCGCGTCGGGCTCCATGCTTGGCGTGGGTCTGCTCCTTCTTCTCCCTCTGTCCCTCCCTCAGCTTGCACTCTCTCGCTCACGCTCTTTCTCAAATAAACCTTTAAAAAAATTTCTTAAAGAACCTATTATTCTAGTGCGATCTGATCACCATCAAATACCAACTTCTTAACTCCCTTCATTTGGAATGTATATATATAATTTTAAAAATTATTCATTTACTCATTCAATATCACATAACATCTAATTGGTTATTTTTGGCACCACCATTAATGTTCTGACTTACTGATCAACAAATTTCCTGCTATCATGATACCTCATTTATCTCATTCAGTAACTGTGCCACTACTTGGAAAAGCCAAACTTGGTGTCTTCCATTTATTCCTGTTAAGATCATCTTTTGGATCAGCATAAGACCATCTCCTAAGCCAGGTAATGCTAGACTGTAATAGAGATCAGTCATTACCTAATTATGTAAGAGTTTATGTCTACCACAATCATGTACTAAAATATTTTCTGTTGCATTTGTTCAAATGATCTGAGAATCTGTAATTACAGATACTCAGATCATTTAGTTGACCTCCAAGCTAATAGAGAAATACCTACATAACAAACCTTGTGAGGTGTTTAAACACTTTCAGTTCACACAAATAAGGTAGATCATGCCCCTTTAGAAGAGTTTTCACTTTCAGAAAAGTTAGTCTTAGAACACCTGGGTGGTGCAGTCAGTTAAGAGTCCACTCTTGGTTTCAGCTCAAGTCGTGATCTCAGGGTCATGAGATATAACCCCGTGTTGGACTCTGTGCTCAGCCCAGAGTCTGCCTAAGACTCCATCTGCCGCTGCCCCTCCCCACCTCTCTCTCTCTCTCTCTCTCTCTCTCACACACACACACACACACACACACACACACACACACATAAATAAATCTTTCCCCCCAAAAGTTACCCTTAATACTAAAACTCAAATCTTGCTTCCTATAACTTTTGCCCTTACTCATTTGAAAGTAAAAGGAATAAGGATGCTACCTCTTCTAAATGAGCCACATGACCTTCTTTTCATATGTCAAATGACAGTTATTATTTTCCTCAGGTTTACTCTGTTCCTGACTAGGCAATCCCTAGTCTGGGATTTTGTAGGCCTAATCAGAAAGGCAGAAAAATATTCATGCAAAGACTACTCTTTTCCTGGAGAGAAGAGGAGTTTATGGAGAAGACTTCATATAATAAGCAGGTTTTCACTAAACTGTAAGTATACATATTAATAGATATATCATGATTTAACGCTTAGTGAATATTCTTGCCTCTTTACAAGTAATTCTGGTGTCGATGATGAAGAATATTGTAAATGCATGTCTTGGAAGTTACAACTATGAACATCATTTGTCCCTACACTACAGATAAAAGGAAAAGTCACTGACAGATTATGCGTCATTGTTAATCAGAAGTGCCTATCTCCTGCATTATTCTCTAGTACTTCCAATTACTTTAGGTTTCATATCCAACAGTCATAAAAGAGCCGCATTTGGACTTTAAATTGTATGTACACCTTAAAAACATGATACAACTAGAGGACTGTCAATTAAAATTATCTTTCTAAGTCACAGAATTTAAATTTAGAATTTAAATATCTAAAAATAGAAAAATGGTTAAATAAATAATACATTCATACAATAGAATAATATCAAGTCATTAAAAAGTATATATTTGGCTATTCTTTAATGGTATAGGGGAATACTCAGTGAAAAAGTAAAATACAAAATTAATTTATCCGATTTCTATGAAAATTGGATACACATACACACAGCCTAGAAACCTGGAAAGATATCAACATGTTGATACCGATCTTCTCTGGATGATAAGATGATAGATGGTTTTCATCATCTTTTTGCACTTTTTTATGTCCAAATTCTCTGTAAGAAGACTGATTTTCTTTCACAATCAAAGGAAAAATTTTATTTAGAATGTCACTAGCATTCCTGTTATGGAGTTGTACTTCATTAATAAGTAAGTATCAAACTAATAGATGATAAAAAATGTGAACATAGAATCATGCCCTCAATGAACTTATATTTAGCAGACAACTGAAACTAACGTAAATAATAATTCAGGTTTGAGAATCATTTGTAAGTTCTACAGTAAATGAGGACCACTTGTTCCAATGTCTCATCAAGCACTCCCTCTTTTAAACATCTGCTTGTCTCCTTCTAAATGCCTAGAAAGTATTTTGTTCATTTGTTCTTGTGTTTGCATGCCAAGACTTAGTGTAGTCTACCAATAGGTGGGCTTTTTGTCAGCATCCACGCAAGTCTGACTGCTGGTTTTGAAATCTCTTATTTGAGGAATGAGACAGAAGATCTCAGGATTCTGTAGCTCTGAGCAAGGAGGAGGTAGAGGGAGAGTTTCCCCCATTGCATGTTGTATCATGCAATTCAAATCAGCTGAGCAGGTGCCTTGAGAGAAGAAAATGTCAGTGAAATCAACGATTCATTCATTCATTTAACAAATATTTATTCAGTGCCTACTACGTGTCAGATGCCATACCAGGCACAAAGGCCACAATGTTAAGGAAAACAGAGCGTGTCTCTGCTACCACATAGCTCAGAGTCTATCTAGTCTGGGTTTCTCTCTCAAGACTATGCACAGCAAGCAAGTGGGAATAACTGCTGCAAAGTCACTCACTACAAAACAATACAAATTCTCAAGCAACACCCACAACTTCCCAGGTGATTCTGATAAAGTACTTTCTCATACTATTTCAAGTCCTGAGTGGCTTGTACACTAGGCCTTTGCCATGTTGGACCTAAGGGAGACCTGGTAAGAGAAAGTGTGTCACATGTTGAGAACCTATCACTTGAGAGATGAAACAACAAAAAGAGCACATTCTGAGGGTGAAGGAGTGGTAACTCTTCTCTACATGTGAAGCATCCTCAATAGCCAGAGACAGTGAAGCTCAAGGGTTATGACTAGTACATTTGAAAAGTAACATTTGTGAAAGAAAATCAGGAAGTCTAGAACAGGTGCCAAGGCCTTTAATCTAACATCCCTACTGCCAAGGGTATTTTAACCATATTAAAGTCTCATTTGCAAAGTAACAGCATGACTTAAATCCTGCTAAATCTGGCACTTAGATTGCATTACTGCTGTAATCATCACAACACATCTTCTCCTTCTACTGTTGTTCTGACGATTCAAGGAGTCTATATCTAACATGAAAGATCTATCATAACAGTGATTTTTAAGACCTTCAGAAAGTAGTCTGTTGTTGATAGAATGCCTATCTTAAGATCTGCTTTACAACAAACAATATTTTTCAGTTACTATCTTTCAGTTACTTTTTCTGAAACAGTTACTATCTTAACTAACAATTCTATATAAGAGTAATGTAATTTTAGAAGTATGGGAGGGGCGCCTGGGTGGCTCAGTTGGTTAAGCGACTGCCTTTGGCTCAGGTCATGATCCTGGGGTCCCGGGATCAAGTCCCACATTGGGCTCCCTGCTCAGCAGGGAGTCTGCTTCTCCCTCTGACCCTCCCCCCTCTCATGTGCTCTCTCTCTCTCTCAAATAAATAAATAATCTTTAAAAAAAATAATAAAAAAAAGAAGTATGGGAAAGGTTTAGATTTTTATTTACTAAATGATCCTCAAGAAGTCAGTAAATTCTCTTCTATTATAAATCTAGAAATGACTAAATTTATAAGTGTACCTCATCTGTAATTTACTTTAAAATACTGATTTCAAATATTTTTTCTGTCAATGGCTCACAGTAAGATATATATTTCACGTCATTATCCAGTGATATATTCATATATAACTGAAAGTAAAGGTTCACAAAACAATACTTATTACATACAGTGTACTCCTATCCCATCCCATCCTAAACTATAATAAGCCAAAGACATTGGTCCCACTGATTTTTCACAAACCACTAACTGATCAGATTTCAAACTTGAAAAAAATGTCGATACAGACCGTATGATGTATCTCGATATGCAAGTTGGCATTTGAAGGACCAAATCAGGGATCACCTCTCAGATAGTGGATGGTTAGCTTACTAAAGATTTTATTCAGGATTTTAACTCCAAAGGAAGCTGGATTCAATATCTTCACCTGTATCCATAATCTTTACCCGCATCTCCAATGAAGTGTTCATCTTTAAGCACAAAGGATGTTAGTAATAAATTTTATTGGGGGAACACGGTTCAAAATATGAGACTATTGAGGAATAGCATACAAACTCCTCCACCTTTGCATGAATGGAATAGGATTCTCCAACAAGTCCAGCAGCCTAACACCTTTTGAGTTGCATCCAAGGTCATTAAAGTCTTCAGCTCTTGTTCCTGCACCAAACACCCTTCCTCCACTTAGGAGAAGATTCTCGGGCCTGATCAGACTAAAAAGTGAGCTAATCCCACCAACAAAATATTATTTACTTGCTTTGGTGCTTGCCTGAGTACGTTTAAAAAAACAAAATGGGAAATTTACTTGCCTACAAATAGGGATTTATTTTTTATTATTTTTGTGTCTGCATGCTAATAAAGATTTGTAGATGGGGCAAAATTTGGTCTGAGATTTCAGTTCATCTGAAGCAAAGCTATGACCCAAAAAAACCCTGAAAAAATATGAATAACGAAACTAGCTTGGATAAATCTGCAACAGAAAGGTCTATTTTACTTGTTGCCAATATAATTCTCATATAATATACAAATCAGTATTGTTTCATCAAATACTTAACTTCTTTGAAACATGTTTTAAATTGCAGAAAGAAATCATTAGCAAATAATTTTTTAGGTCCTGAAATAATTACTATCTCAGTTTCTCTTCAGTGAATGACCTTACTATATTCTAAAACAACTTCATACAAATTTTGTTTTTTAAACTACAGAGGTCAGATGCTGTAGTGAACTAAAATTAGGCATAGACAATAGGAAAAAAAGAATGGAAGACAATAGCCTATGTTTAAAAAGTCAGGGAAAGCTTAACTCTATCAAGGGGGAAAAAAAACCCAAACTAATCTCAACAGGGAATGTAATAAATTTGAGTCCTAAATAGCTCCCAATTTATTAATTCAAAGTTTAATACTTGTTTTATAACATGAAACAGATGCATCCTTTATAACATTAAAATGTGGATTATTAAAATGAGGTATTACTTTAAAAATCTGTTTCACCTCATATAATTAAACAGAATGTACACTTCTCATTACCTTTTGTTTATTACTCTGTTGTGTTCAAACTTTTTTGGAGGGGATACCAGAAGTCCTTATTTTAAGGGACTAAATGCCAGGATTGAGTTCCTAGCAGTTTAAATCTGTTTGGCAGCAAACAGTTCATTCATTGTGGCATTCCTAAAGCATCCAGTGAGTCCTAGCTTTCTGAGGCTAGGTTTGAATATTGTTGCTATTGCTTATGTGTATGTAAAATTAAAACCCAGTAATACAAAACAACCATATGTAATAACAGTGCTATTAAAATATTTTCTAGTTGTACCACATACAGATGTTAGGGGGAAGTGATAGATACTATGAGAAGAACATCTCAGCAGTATTGCTCCAAGTGTGGTTTTCAGACTTAATACTAAATTAGGTTTGCTGAGTTTGTGACTGGTAATTAACATACTTAACAAGAAATCTGAGAAGTTAATGAGTTAGTCAAGTTTGAAAAACAGTAAGTTAGAAGTCTGTGGAAAACATACACATTTGAAACAATTTTATACTACTCCACAAAACTACTTGCAAGGAAAAAATGCAATGGTGGTGCTCAATTCAATTAAACAGGTTCTTGAAATTTAAGTGGGGATACAAGCAAATCCCTAATAGAATAGTTCAGTACAAGGTGTGGTATGATTAAGTACTAAAAACTATGAAGTAGGGGCGCCTGGGTGGCTCAGTTAGTTAAGTGGCCAACACCTGATTTCCGCTCAGGTCATGATCTGTGTCCTGGGATCAAGCCCCACATCGGGCTCCGTGCTCAGTGCAGAGTCTGCTTGTCCCTCTCCCTCCCCCAACTTGTGCTCTCTCTCTAAAATAAATAAAAATCTTTTTAAAAAAATAAAAAATAAAAACTACGAGATATATTATATCATCATTTCTAAGAAAGTAGTGTTAAGAAGGAGATAACCAATGAGGAGAAGCTGGTAAAAAAGCTCGTATTGTAAAGAAGGTAAGACGACATCACTAGAAAAAAATTAGGTGTTTCAGTAAGGCCGACTTAGTAGCAACCTTTTAAAAAGATTAGCTGGCAGTATCAATTAAAAACTGTTAGCAATCACCTGAATGAGAAGTACTAGGTGCCTGAAGGAGGTTGATGCCAATGAGGATGGAAAAAAAGGGGTGACTGGATATAAACTTTGAAAAAAGAGTTCACAAGGCTTTGTTTCTGACTTAATGAAGATGTGAGATATTCCCAAGCAGTAAATTCTGAGGAGAGACTTGCGGTGGACATACACAAAGAGAAAGATCTGAGTGAAAGATAAGAGTAAGTTGTAATTGTTTAAGTTGTTAAAAAAAAAAAAAGGGCCATCCAACATCAAAGAGAAGAACATATGCAAGAAGAGTAAAAGGCCAGTGGCTCAGCTGTGGTGAATATCCAGTTAGGGTATTGAAGAGTAACCAAATCAAGTCAAAAAGGAAGCAGTTGGATAAGAAGGACAAAGAAAGAACTGCATCATGGAAGCCAAGGAAAGAGAAAATTTTTAAAAAGAATGAGTTCTCCATTGTTCAAATGCACAGAAAGATCAAGGAGAAAAAGATCTGAAAGTATTACTCTAAAGCTGCAGGTGACCAGACATCAGCAGAATTACACAATGTTTTTTGTCAAAACATATAAAAAGCCAGAAGAAAGAAAAAGTTTGAGATTCTGAAGCAGGTGATTGATGTCATCTCAGGTATTTGGTTTTCAAATCTGCTTAAGCCTATCTAAATCAGTTGGCAATAGACATAACTAACAATGAAATCTATACCTGGGCACTCCCCCTCTATTAATCACTTGGAAATCTGCTATCACAATTATCTATTTGTTTAAGCTAATTATTTGGTATATGGTTTTCCACTAACATGGGGCATATTAAAATGGAGAAAAAGGAGACAAACCCCTCATATCTCCTGGAGTGGATTGCGCTGATGGCCTCATCCACCAAAAACAAAAAAACAACAAAGTGACATTTGACATATTGCCCCTCATTAACCTTTCATAAAAGACCACAGGAAGAAATGCTTAACCTAAGGAAAATACTTGTAATGTTTCCGTCTCAAGTCCAACTGCATGGACGATGAGGGAATGAGGATTTGGAAGGAAGGGAGACTCAGGATCCCTGAAATCGGACCTAGTGAGTGGCTTCCTATTTCATGTATTCATAAGGGCAGGCTTGACTTGAAACAAATTCTTTTACCCTCTGAAAAATTTAGGATTATAGTTCAAAACTATAAAGTTTAAGTTAGCAGGATGGCTGAATCAGGTACCCCTAAAATGTCCTTTTGTAGATATCACTAAAATAAATTTCCCATGGAAAAACCTTTCTTAAAATTCAATTCTCGCCTACTAGAATAGGACAGAACCTGGTGCTATTTTAGCATGGCTTCCTTTTCTTGGGACAGAACTGTAATAACAGTAACAACAACAACAATAATAATAGTAATAGTAATAATAATAAATGTCCATAAAGGAAACTTTAAGAAATACAGATAAGAAGAGGGGGAGGAAAGCTGCCCAGAAATAACTACTGTTATTTCTGAATATTACCTTATGAATTTTTTTCTTTTTTAAAAATTTTTTAAAAATATTTTATTTATTTATTTGACAGAGAGAGAGGGAGAGAACACAAGCAGGGGGAGTGGGAGAGGCAGAAGCAGACTCCCTGCTGAGCAGGGAGCCTGATGTGGGACTTGATCCCAGGACCTTGGGATCATGACCTGAGCTGAAGGCAGACGCTTAACTGACTGAGCCACCCAGGTGCCCCTGAATTTTTTTCTTAAGCCAAATACAGCTATGTAACCGCCTCTCTCCCTGCACTTAACATATTAGGCAAATCTTTCCATGTTCATATATATATATCAACATTTTAATGGTTGCCTATTCATTCTGTAGAACAGACACAGATAACTTACCTCACTAAGCTCTCACGGCTAGAAATTCAGGCTACTACTACACAAAATGCTACATGACTAGCCATGGACAGTTATCTTTTAGCACCTGTCCAATTATTTCCTTTGTAATTTCAGAGTCACAGGATACATACTGCTTAATTGGCAGCTGGAAAGACTGTACCAATCCATGGTTTCACCTACAGCATACAATGCTGCCTATATACCCACATCCTTGACAAGCTGCGTTGTATTGTTTTAATCCTTGTCAACCTAACTAGCCAAATACAGGTATTTGGGTTCTCCTGTTTTGTTTGGTTTGGTTAATTAAAAATATTTCAGGTTTAAAATATAAATAAAACAAAATTTGTGGTATAGCAGTAGCAGAGGCTAAGTGTTTTCCTTCCACGACTAAATACCAAATTCCTATGGGTCTATTTAAAAAACATATATTTTAATGTATATATTTACATATGTTATATATATATATATATATACACAATAATCATAATTTGTAAAAACATACCTTCAGGGATCTGAAGTATACTTAGATGTAGGTTTTTTTAAAAAATGACTAATACACTATTTCTTGAGCTATTAATATTCATTGAACCCATAACTTTCTTTTGCCAAACATGATAAAGAGAAATACACATCATGAAATTTAATTTGGAAAATACATAGCAACATCTAACTAATAATTTTGAAGTTGAGGATAAGGTTGTACTTAAGCACCTTCCTTGACAGTTAATATACTCATTCGCTCCCTCCTCCACATTTTCCAATGTTCCCATGGCCTCTACCTCATAGAAATGGTATGCTATGTTTGTGAAAGCTCAAAAAAGGGAAGGTAAACAATTCACATTTATTTATCATTTGTAGTATACCAGGCACTGTGTGAGGTGCTTTACAAGTGTACATTGGCTCATATAGACAGATTAAAGATATTTTCACTCACTGGAAATGGGATCAGGTAGAATGAGTGTCTCCAGCCAGTGGGATCTCCCCTGAAAACCAAAAGCAATAGACCAGTATGGTTTTCTCCAAGGTTCATTACAGAATTTATAATAGCAAGTCTCAGATTTAAAAGGTTCTTTCATACTGTAACAATGTCATTAAAATGGAATTTCACATGCTGAATTATACACTGGGATAAAGCACCATTTGGGTCCTGTTTATTCTCTTTAAAAACATGGATGAATGGGATGAGACATATGTTAGAAGAGTTCCTGGGGAAGGCGGCAATGAGTTACAAAGGATTTTACTCTCAAACATAAAAAAGAAGGAAGAGGGGCGCCTGGTGGCTCAGTTGGTTGGGCGACTGCTTTTGGCTCAGGTCATGATCCCAGGGTCCTGGGATCGAGCCCCGCATTGGGCTCCCTGCTTGGCAGGAAGCCTGCTTCTCCCTCTCTCACTCCCCCTGCTTGTGTTCCCTCTCTCACTCTCGCTCTGTCAATTAAATAAATAAATAAAATCTTTTTTTAAAAAAAAGGAAGGTAAAAAACAAGATATACAAAATATATGGTAATAACAGGTTATATACACAAACACTCACACATCCATACTGCTTTGTCGAATGCTTAGTTACTAGATATTTAATGGAATGACTATTAATTCGATTCATTAGGTATGTACTGAATGCTGATGTGTACCAGGCACTGTCCCAGTAGCTGGAGAAAATCTGACTTTACAGAGCATACAGTGTACTAAGGGATACAGAGCAATACACAAGCAATTACTCTCTAGTGGTATGCACAGGATCTGTGGGAATACAAAGAAGGTAAGAGAAGTTTACATCAAGAAATATCTAGGCTTAAAATCTAGAGACTGAGCAGGCCAAGGGGAAGTGTTGGGGGAAGGATGTTTCCAGGCAGAGGTAACGAAATCTTCTGCACCAAAAGGTGAAGAAGGAACATTAGAAGTTGAGGGAAATAAAGTAGTTTAGGCTGATTGAGTCTTTGGCAGGCAAGGCAGAGGGAAGGACCAAATGATTAAGGCTGGATTGATCTTAATGACTATAACTGTAATTTGAAGTTTGATACTTTCATTCTCTTTCCTGGAAGTTTATAGTTAAAATATCATTAGGAAAAAATAAGGTCAAAGGGATATTAGTCATACTACCATAGAAATAAATATGACATAAATTACATATTAATGGTTTGAAACATTTATCATTTGTTTCTGTTACAAAGCTGAAGAAAAAGTTTACCTAATTAATGTTAGCCACACGATGTGCTGAAGTGTAACTTTTCAAAAAGCATCTTGGTTCCTTATCTATAATAGCTTCTCTATAGTTTGTCAGTTTTTCCTTAAAATTTCCATCAAATTGGCTAAGAGCCAACCTGATAAAAACTAATGATATTCAAGCTTTAGCCGCATCAGAATTACCTAGAAGGCTTGTTAAAACATAGGTTTCTGAGATCCCAACCCAGAGTTTCTGCTTCTCCAAGTATGGGGTGGGGTCAGAGCATCCATATTTCTAAGAAATTCTCAGATGATGTGATGTTGGGTCCTGAGACCTCGAGTACCGCTGCTTTACAGTATCATGTAAGTATACTCAAATGAGAGGAGGAGGAAAGAAGAGTTGTCTCTAAACTCTTTAAACTATGGTAGCAAAAGTCAGGTGTCCAAATTTAACTTACTGAGTTACAGTTTTCAAACATCTTGAGGAACTGACGTTGCAATCTTCTTGTTTGAATTTACCGTTCTAAGAAGGCATGCTACTAACACACTACCTATAACTTCACAGAGAGTGGTTAAAGAGTTTAAGCTTTTTAAAAATGTCCAGTAAGAAACTAGCCAAGAGCACCTTTGAAATCTCTCTGAAACCTACTGAGGCTTGCTGCTGCCACTACTGCTAAATGTAACCCACATGCTTCCAAACTGATCTAGTGTACAAACAAGCTCCTTTATAAGGCAAAAGGATTTTTAACATGAATAACAATTTCTCCCTTAAAAACACAGCAAATAAATTTTACAATAGTGAAAATTTAAATAATTATAATGCATTTAATCAACTATGGCCAACATTTACATACATTAAAAGTTATTGTTTAGTTAAATATGTGATTATAATAATTGGTAATTAATTCTGCATTATCTCTGGGGGGCTTGCCACTTCTTTGAACACAAGATGGCTACATATGGGATCCATACTGTCATCTAAATGTGTTGTTTATGCAGCAAATTATTACAGCAGCTAATTTATGACCAGCTAAATAACTTTACTCCTCTCTACACATATGTATACACAGCAGACAAGCAATTGTGATTTCACTTTTATTCCAATTAGTATTATTAATTTTAATAATGCATCTTTAACAAAGGCGTATTAAGAATTTTCATAAACAGATAAAACATTCACTGATTCTTTAGAAGGTAGCATGCAATGCACTAAGTACTTCATCTTCACACTCTCAATCTTGTCTTCTAGTTTAAGGAAATGAACTAAAAAAAACTTAAGTAACTTGCCTAACATGATACAGCTATTAAGTAGACAGCTAGGACATTTATATCATGCTTTTGAGACAGTATTATAGAAGAAACTACTGGAGTACTTCTAACTTGAAATACTGAAAAGTTAGAAAGTTTAATTTAGCAAATATAAATTTGACCTCAATCCCCTTTTCCTTCCAACTCTTCTTGGGAGACCCTCAACAACCAACAGACAACTGGTGAGGCCCAGAATCATCCTGCAATCTCCGGAATGGAGGTTCACTTTCCTCATCATTAGGCAAGAGCCAAATAACCAACAGTAAAGGAAAAGGCTTGCCTTGCTCTGCAAGGTCGAGGAACTGGAACAAAGACTAGCAGATTGGGGGACATCTGGAACAGAGACTTCTGGACCCCCACAGGATTCAATCCTCCCAGCCCCAGGCAATTCTCCCTCATGAGCCTAACTGCTGCTGGACTTTGTTGCCCTTGACTGCCATGTGTGGTTTAGAAACAGAGAAAGCTCCTCCCAGGGCCTCAACTCAAATCAGTCTGCTACCTGATTCTTGGATTTCCCTAGACTTAGAACGGACAGTTTGTCCTTTCCCGTGTTTTTGCTCTGTGATGTGAAATATCTGTACCTGATCCTTCAGAGCACATTATTCTGCAGTGATCACCTCTCTTTAATTTACCTGGGTTTTTTTTTTTTTTTTTTTTTAAATTTAGAAACTGTGTACCAGTTCCAGGGGAAAAAGGGGAAAGAGATAAAAAAAGGAACGGTTTTTGTTCATTCTGTTTTTCCTCAAAATTTTTCATTCCTTTTTTTGTCAAAACTCACCTATTTGCTATCAAAGCAAATATATATACATCTACACCATTACATTAGACATAATTGCTTGTTACTTGACTATACCCCACACTAGATATAAATGCCTTGAGAGTAGGGGACATTTGATATTTTCTGCTTTTAGGTTATAGACACATATTTCCACTTGGTACACTGAACAGGATTCATATTATCTCTATAATACTTCAGCTTTTCCATCTTGTAATTGCAGATAATACATATTCTAACTTACTTCACAGATTAAAATTAGTAGAAAATAAAAACTGAAGTACTACACACTTCATAATTAATAGTATTCTTCAGCCCTCGTCCTCATAATAAACTACAAGGTTTATCAGAACATTCATAACGGGGCACCTGGGTGGCTCAGTTGGTTGAGCAACTGCCTTTGGCTCAGGTCATGATCCTGGAGTCCCAGGACTGAGTCCCACATCGGGCTCCCTGCTCGGTGGGGAGTCTGCTTCTCTCTCTGACCCTACCCCCTCCTGTGTACTCTCTCTCTCAAATAATAAATAAATAAAATCTTTAAAAAAAGAACATTCATTACATGCCTCATTAACTTTATGAGCATGCTAAACAATAAGGTTGACAGCCAGTTATCTTCCACCCTATCTTTACTCTCTTGACAAGTATTTCTGGATATATGTATAAAATATGTGAGCAATGAAAAATAAAGAAAAGGAAAAATCAAGAAATTGTTGTTATGTACAAAAAAGGAGGGACGCCTGGGTGACTCAGGCGGTTAAGTGTCTGCCTTTGGCTCAGGTCATGATCCCAAAGTCCTGGGATCAAGTCCCACATTGGGCTCCTTGCTCAGCAGGGAGCCTGCTTCTCTCTCTTCCTGCCGTTCCCCCTGCCTGTGCTTTCTCTCTCCCTCTAATAAGTAAAATCTTAAAAAAAAAAAAAAAAAGAAAAAAGGAAACACTTGTGCCCTGTTGGTGGGAATGTAAACTGGTGCAACCACTGTGGAAAACAGTATACAGATTCCTCAAAAAAATTAAAAATAGAAATACCATATGATCCAGTAATTCCCCAAAGAAACTACCGGGTATTTACCCAAAGAAAATGAAAACATTAATTTGAAAAGATATATGCACCCCAATATTTACTGCAGCATTATTTAAAATAGCCAAAATACAGAAGCAACCTAAGTGTCCATCAATAGATGAATGAATAAAGGAGACACACACACACACACACACACACACACACACACACACACAGGAATATTACTCAGCCATAAAAAAGAATGAGATCTCGCCATCTGCAATCACATGGATGGACCTAGAGGGTATTATGCTAAGTAGAAGAAGTCAGGCAGAGAAAGACAAATACCATATGATTTCACTTATGTGTGGACTCTAAAAAACAAACGAACAGACCATCAGTTAAAAATTAAAAAACCAAAACACACTCATCAGTACAGAGAACAAATTGGTGTTTGCCAGGGGGAAGGTGTGTGTGTGGGGGGGGGGGAGCAAAATAGATAAAGGGGATTAAAAGATACAAACTACCAGTTATAAAATAAATAAGTCATAGAGATGAAAAGTATATCATAGAGAATATAGTCAAGAATACTGTAATAATTTATGGTGACAGATGGTGATTACACATGGTGAGCAATGAGTAATGGATAGAATTGTCAAATCAATATGTTGTACACTTGAAACTAATATAACACTGTATGTTAATTATACTTCAATTTTTAAAAAGAAAAAAGAAACCATATCCTAAAGGTTAAAACTGTTGTTTAAATGCTGCAGAGAGAAACACCAAAAATATTTGAACCGAACATTCTAAACAAAGTGGAATTATCTCTCACTTTACAAGACAACTTCCCTTATGTGTTAGAGAATTCATACCCACTTATAAATTCTGTAATTAGCAATTCTATAATAAAACCAAGAAGAAATAAAACCGTAATTATGAATCTACACTGAAAACTACTTCTGCTTACCCCTGACCATGGCCTCTGTACTGGGTTGTACCGTCTCCCCCAAAAAGATATGTTCAAGTTCTAAACCTCAAATTTGTGAATGTGATCTCATTTTAAAATAGGGTCTCTGGAGATGTAATTAAGCTAAGATAATGTAATATTAGAGTGGACCTTACGTCCAATGACTGGTGCCTCTACAAAAGAAAGGAGAGATTGGCATACAGAGACACAGAGACACACACACACACAGGGAAGAAGGCTATGTGACAATGGAGGCAGAGATTGGAGGGATGTAGCTAACAACCAAGGAAATCCAAGGATTGCTGGGAGCCTCCAGAAGCTAGGAAGAGGCAAGAAAGGATTCTTCCCTAGAGCCTTGAGAAGAAGCACAACCCTGCTGACACCTGATTTCAGACTAGCTTCTGGAACTCTGAGAGAATAAATTTCTTTTGTTTTAAGCCACCAAAGTTGTGGTAATTTACAACAGTCCTAGTAAATTAATACAGCCTTTTAAAGAGGAGCACATATTAGCTATAGTAGCAAGACTGCAAAATAAATAAACTGCAAAATTTTTCAGCATCCATTTTCTCAATTGCCTTATCTATAGTTAGTGAGAAGGTATGTGAGGGATAGATTTCACCAGAAGGATTACGTACGTGTTGTCTTTTCATCTTCTACCCACATAACAGCAGGTTAATCAGGGAGTAGCCAAAGACTACTTCTAGAAAATTCTACCCAAGGGTACTTGTGTCCTATCTATATTCTATTAGCACTTGATTGTTTTGTAAACCACACAGATTTTGGTTTGGCATTCTATCACAGCCATAGAAATCTCTCATTCTGCAATCCAGTACCTATTTTCTAATGGCCACCTATGGAACTCTCTCTTCTGTGCTGCTTTTTCTGGTTTACTGATGCTGTGTTGGATGTTTAAAGGTGACACGTCCAACCCTAGAAACATACTACCCTGATCCTTTCATAGTCATCTACCTACACGAATTCTCACAAGGCTGAGAGAGAAGCAAGAGCACAGCACCATCCACTTTCCATTACTCCTGAGAAAATAAAGCCAATGGTTGCAAGTGTAGCCCAACAAATACACAATCAGAATCATCCTCTTTAATTATGAAGTATGATGGAACCATACTCATTATGGTGTAATAATCATTAATCTGCTTTGGGTACTGTGGCTACTTAGATCTAATAACTTCCTACAAAAGTATAAATGAAGCATTACTCGAAATACAAAGGCCTGTTCTCTGAGTCACACAAAATCATTGCTGATTTCTGGCAGCATTATTTATAATCCCCAAGGGAAATTCATCAAGGGCTAATACAACCCTATGCATTTGCTCATGTTTGATATTACATCCAGGTAAAGCAAAAGAACAGAAACTGACAAGCATACTCCAAGTAACAAGTGTACTCTGGCCGTTTTGTGAACTGTGACTCTTAGATACAGGCCACAAGGCCCAGCTGGGTGCTGCTCCAGTGAGCAGCTTTCGTTGTCATCAAAACTGCTCCTGATTTCCAACTCTGGTGTTAAATTGGAAAAAGTTCATTTCTAATTCAGGCCCTATATAACTTACTATAAAGATTTATGACCTAGAAGAGCCAGCCAATAAAGTCATACACTTCAACAGATCTAAAACCTTACCTAGGGTTGGCACACTTACCAGCTTTAAACTTACATCTAATTCGGTGGGGAAAAACTGTGGCAGGAGCAAAGTAGCAGCATGTGTTTTAATTTAAAGATTAGATGTCCAGTGTGACCCAGATTTAATGATTTTCCAGATAAATTATATCCAGTTTTTGACAAAGTGTCTAACCCAAATTGATACTAAATGGCCTTCCTTTGAAAACACATTATTAGCACAAAAAAGAGAAAGCTTTATTTCTTTACAGTCAGGGTAAGAGACTGATAACTTGATTTTAAGGCCACAAATATTTATCATATCTAGCTTTAGTTTTTTTTAAGATTTATTTATTCATTTGAGAGAGCACGTGCACGGCGGGGAGGGGCAGAGGGAGAGGGAAAGAGAAACTGAAGCAGACTCTACACTCAGCGGTGAGCCCAACACAGGGCTTGATCTCAGGACCCTGAGAACGCCCCTATCATATCTAGCTCTAAATAATCCTTTTCTTTTTTTAAAATTTTTATTTTTAAAAGTACTTTATTTATTTATTTGCGAGAGAGAGAGAGTACAAGTAGGGCAGAGGGAGAAGCAGGCTCCCTGCCAAGCAGGGAGCCCGATGTGGAGATGGATTCCAGGACTCCAGGATAATGACCTGAGCTGAAGGCAGATGCTTAACCGAATATGCCACCCAGGTGCCATTATCATATCTAGCTTTAAGTAATCCTTTTCCAAAAATGTGTCTAAAGCATTTATAGTTTGTTTCTAAATGGCCTTGCCTCACTGAATACAGAATTATAAGCAGAATTTAGTTCATTGTTATGCTACAAAGACACCATCATGATGTACTAATGTATTTTTATAGATTCTTAATCAACCCTCTCATCAAAAAAAGCACAGGGACGCCTGGCTGGTGCAGTGGATTAAGCTTCCAACTCTAATTTCAGCTCAGGTCATGATCTCAGGGTCGTGGCATCAAGCCCTGAGTCGGGCTCCTCACTCAGCTGGAGTCTGCTGGAGATTCTTTCTCTCCCTCTGCTCTTCCCTCTACTCGCTCTCTCTCAAATGAATAACTAAAATCTTTTTTTTTAAAGCAAAAATATACATACATGCAAATATCTGCATTAATATCAAAAGGTTTCCCATACCCACCAGGGGTTCTATAAACTTCAAATTAAGAACTGCTGGAATACGATTATTATAGAATCAGAAACCTTTGGGAAACAGAATTTTTTGTGTTTCTCTGGTATTGGTAATTATTTCCAAGAGAGGTGAGAGGCAGAATAGGTCAAAGACTTGAAATTTTTAGGTTTTATGTGAGATGTGCGCATTTTAGAAATGAAAAGGCACGAAGACTGGGATTTTCTTTACAATACTCTACACAAAAAACCAAACAAAACCCCCACAAAAGGTAGAAAGAGGAGTGCAGAAGACAGAGATGAAATAATACGGCAAATGGCGGTGGTAGTAGAAACTATTAGGTGCATGGAGGTTTAACTCTCTACATTTGTGTATGTTTGGGCATTTTTACAATTAAAAGTTTAAAATTTTTCAAAAAGAACTCTCCAGCTAATCAAGACATCAAGATGTCAAGACATAATTTTACATCTGTGATCACTGGGATCCTAGCTACAGTCACAGAAGCAGGAAACATACACATAGCTGCCACGACTAGGGCTGTTTCCATTATACCAGGCTGTCCCAGATCTCACCCGAGTCTTTAACTTCTTTCCAAAAGAAAAACAGAAAAATGTGACAGGTTAGTTTTGGATAAGGGGCTCTTGGGGTAGGAAAAGGAGGGGGTAAAGGAGGAGGGTATGAAATTTGGTGCCCACTTGCACAGTGGTCTTCTTTTTCAGGCCAGTCTGAAAGCCAGGGTTCCGGGGGTGGGGGTGGGGGTGGGGGAGTGGAATATACCACCTTGATGACTTACTTTAGAAAATACCTTTAGCATGTGAACCTGAAGAAAAAAAGGTCTCCAGAACAGTTGGGGGAATTTGGGGAAAAAATAGCCATGAATTCAAAATATCAGTAAGTATGGTCACTTTAAGATTTGGAATGGGCTTTCCTGATGACCTTTCTCCCCCTTGTGAGGGCCCTGACTTTATAAAGAAGCTATGCCAAGAGAGATAAGTGAATTAAATTGAATACTCTGTGGCACAGTTTAGCAGGCAATTCATCATGAGGGAAGTCTCAAGTACTGCTGGCTGAATTTTAAAGCACTTTCTCCAATAAGGCTGGACATGCATGCCTCTGGGCATACAAATTTTCTTTAAGTTGGCAGGAGAATTGTTTCCTCATTCCATCTTTCTTACAGTCAATTCAATTATCATGGCACAGAAGACAGGGTTTGCAGGGATAATCCCATGGATAATTTTTAGAAAACTCATTTTAAATGTTAGTTTCAATCTCCTCTTTAACTAAAACTTTTATCTAGCAACCCATAAATCATCAGATTTATTTATTTGAGTTTTATTATGCTTTGTTACTCTGTTTCAACTGGATACATAACAATATTAAAAACTCCTACTTACTAAATGAGTTCTTTAAGTCTGGTTTTTTTTCCCAATAACCTCATAAATTAAGCACTATTCTCACCATTTTACAGATAGGGAGATGGAGGCATGCTCAGAGAGTTAAATACATCAGTCAGAGATGACAAAGTAGTAAGTGACAGAGCCAGGATCTGAGCCTAGGTCTGCATGACCTGCCCTTTCCAGTATGCTGCATCATTGCTACAAAGAGGGAAAAACAAAAAAGGGCATCAAAAAAGGCAGGAAGCAAAAGAAAGAAAGAAAGTAAGAAGGGCAATGGAAAATATATTACCAAATCTTTGTGAACTGGATGACCTTGGACAGATTGTCACACTGTCTTACTTCTTGGTTCCACCTTCCAGGCAGTCAATATAAAACCAGTACTTCTAAGTGGTCCAGTTTTATACTCAAGTTGTTGTCTTTTTTATTTTTTTAAACAAATATATATTTAGATTCTTCCAAGATGATCTTTATGGAGAAAAGTGTCATTAAAAGCTGAGATTTTAAGTTGGCCCTAGTTATGGAAAACAATAGAAATGTCAACTCTTTTGAGTGACTGACATCAGAGCACTGCCAAGGAATTTCTGTTATTTTGATTTGGACCTGCACTGGGGATAAACAGGGTATCTCCAAACAGCAAACTATCCAAATTTATGAATGCCCTAAAATGAACATTAAGGACTATAAAAGTTCCTAAGATTAAAACCCAATAAAATGTTAAAGATCTGATGAATGAACTCACCAAAGTCACTCAGACCTGCTTTTCTTCCTTCTGTGCTGCTCCCCCCATCACTGGATGACCCCATTGTCATCAGTCATCCAGGTGAAAGCCTGGACATAGTTTTTTCAATTCTTACTGATTTTTTAGAATTCTTGAGAAAAATCCTTAAGAGAATTTTATGGGGAAAAAATTACCTGAAGTCATAACTCTGCATAACTATTTGCCAGTACCCAGACTTCCTACTGACCACTAAAAACAGACAATGTGCAGTGGCTGAAAATCCTGTGTGTCAGAAGACCCAACTTTTGATTGATACTCTGCCATTAAGGAGCTCTGGGACTTCAGGACTAAAGAAAGGCACTGGACACTGAGTTAGATGTTTTACATGACCTCATTTCTTTCTTATAATTCAATGAGGTAGATACATCATTCACATTCTTAAATAAGAATACAAAGGCTCAACGGGTTAGATGTGTTGTCCAAGTTTTCAAAGCAAAAAGACAGATTTGGAATTCAAACCTAAATTTCTCTACCACATTATACTGTCACATGTGATTTCCCATCTATAAAATTTTTAAATGAAAGCAAACCCAAAAATATTGTATAGGAAACTGTTGCTGTAATATATTTCTCAAAAATGCACTGATTATAGCAACATCAATTGTCAATTAAGTGCCACCTTTGTGAACACTTTATTTCAGCATCAGAAAAACACCTAAACACCTGAGTCAAAATACACAAACCAGATTTCATAATACTAACAAAGTGGCTGAAATAAACAGAGCAGGGGGAAATAGGCTGTGGTAAACTACTCGTATCACAGATTCTCTTGTATTCAATATATCCACAACCGCATAATATAATTTGACAGTGCAGAAACTGATGGAAATTTATAGGCAAATTATCTCTGCCTGTTGCCATAGGAGTACTGAGCACAGACAGACATATTAGGCTTGGAAAATATCTGAGTGCTAGAGTTGGCAATTATCTTAAACATGAAGCGTAAAAATCATGTTTTAAATTGTAAAAAAATGCCAATTTCAACACAAATCTATGCAAAAGAAGATCCTTGGGACTGCTATAAACAAACTCATAAAACAGAATTAAAAAAGAAAACCAGTAGAAAGTCTTAATCCATTTGTTCAATTTCAAATGCCATATTTCTAATAGTCACTCTATTTGATCTATTCATCAAATAACAAGAAAAATGGATTCACAGCTCAATTTCTACTAATGTAGGAACAACTGTGTTATCTGATAAAGAATGATGATAAGAGTCCATGGGTTATGGGTAATAAGTCCAAGGTAATTACTACCTGTTACAGAAACACTCCATTGATTTGGGCATTTATTTTTGATGAATGGATGTCATATTGCAGAGTTAAGTGGGGAGGGAGCAGCAGGAAGAATAGTTCAGAATACTGGCATCAAATTCTATTGCAGTAATATAAAAGTCAATGTTTGATAAATACCAATATAGATATGCCTCATTATATGTTATACCAACATGCAGGATTTCATTACTACTGAGTTTACAAATAAGCTAATTATTGCGTGCGTGCGTGCGTGCGTGTGTGTGTGTAATCCATTCTCAGAAAATGATGCTTAACATCATTGGAATTGAATGGAATCAAGAGATTAGAGGCAGGGAGTTCTGTTTCTAGAATATAGTCATTAGTACTTTGCATCCAGTTCTTGGTCATGACTTCAGAGAAAATGAGATAGCAATAAGAGAAGGCAGGAAGAAAGAGATACACAGAGAAGTAATAATGACAGAGGCAGCAATGGTCCACTTTTTGGTTACTGATAGGGGTGATTCTTCCTCTTGGCTAGAAGTAGAAAGTGTTTTTTGTTTGTTCTCCTTGCTTACCTTTATTATTATTTTTTAAAGATTTTATTTATTTATTTGACAGAGAGAGACACAGCGAGAGAGAGAAGGGAACACAAGCAGGGGAAGTGGGGGAGGGAGAAGCAGGCTTCCCGCTGAGCAGGGAACCTGATGCGGGGCTCGAGTTCAGGACCCTGGGACCATGACCTGACTGAGCCACCCAGGCCCCCTCCTTGCTTACTTTTAAAGTCACTAGTATCCTACTATATAGCATTCATCACATATAATCACTGAGAATTTAATATGCTGATGACAGTTCTGTTGTGGCTGCAATGTTTTTCTATGGAAAGCTAAATTTGTGTATTCAGAACTAACAAAGAACTTTTCAATACAGTGTTGTATCATCTGACATCGACAATTTTTAAACAATTGAACAAAACACAAGGTTAGATTTAAAAATGGCAATTAACAGCACAAGAAAATTTTACTAGAACCCAAAAATGTAAAACTGAAGATGTTTGAGAGATGTGCAATTTTCACACCTGCTTTTCATAGTCACTACAACATCCATGAAATCTTGCCTATGGCTATTTCTCTGAACGTTTAGATCAAGTACTGCAAAGTACAAGTTAAGTGATAACTATGTAAAAATAATTACATTTGTTCAAGAAGTTAAATTCATTTTAGTTTCATTAAGCTTTTTTCTTTGCCTGATTTTATGAAACAATTTTTTGTTAATTTGATTCTGAGTAAGTATAAACTATTTACATAGTAAGGTCCAATACCTCCCAGGCAAATCAGGCTGCCACTGCCATTCGCCTTCCAAAAGAAGCATCCAGTCATACCTGAGGCTACTTTACCCATCAGGGTTGAGGTATGCCAAGGGTGGCTGGGCTGTGGTTGTACTCTGGCTGAGGCTCAATCACATCTATGGTCTGGTGTCCAAATAGGCATCAGAATAAGCCATAGATTCATCTTGAGCCTTCAACTCAGTGTCACAACCACTAAGGCTTTTTGGTGGATAAGATGGTAGACCTCTTGGAAAGTTACTGAAACCAAAATGAGACTCTGTGCTACAGCTAATATATTCCCATTTAAAAGCACATAACTAGAATATTTCCTTTATTTCATAGATTATAATACTAATGACATCATAACTATAGATGTAGAGACAAATGTCAAATAAAATTATTTTTTCCATTCTGTATCTAATAAAAGGAGGTCATATACGTTGTCTGTAAACAGTATCCAAACTGAAGATGGTTGAAAATCTTTAGGGTATTGTGGCTAAAATACTAATGTATTTTTGAAATACAAAATATCAGCTCCTGGATTAAAGTTCTTAAAACATTTTCTAAACATTATCAATCCTGACACTTAACGCTTGCTTTTTTTGTGGAGTGCCCAACATTCTTAGTGAAACTAGAAAATTTGAAAACCATTCTAGTCAAAAAAAAATTTTTTTTTAAAGATTTTATTTATTTATTTGAGAGAGAGAGAGAGACAGCGAGAGAAGGAACACAGGCAGGGGGAGTGGGAGAAGCAGAAGCAGGCCTCCTGCTGAGCAGGGAGCCCGATCCCAGGACCCTGGGATCATGACCTGAGCCGAAGGCAGATGCCCAACGAGTGAGCCACCCACGTGCCCACAGGCAAAATGGTTTTTTTAGCAAATTGTTGATGTACTTCTTTTGGCAAACTTACCCTAAAGTACTAGTAATTATCAAGTAGGATCATTCCTGACATTACTCGGAAGTTGTTTCATAATATCCTAGTCTTATTTTCAGTTTATATTCTTTGCAAACAAAGACAGTGTAATTAAGTTATCAAGTAAGGGACCTAGAATGACAAATGAGAAAAATAAAATACAAATGAAAATAGGGGCGCCTGGGTGGCTCAGTCGGTTAAGCCTTCGGCTCGGGTCATGCCTTCGGCTCGGGTCATGATCTCAGGGTCCTGGGATCAAGTCCCACATCGGGCTCTCTGCTCTGTGGAGAGCCTGTTTTCTCCCTCTCCCCCTGCTCTTCTCTCTAAGTAAATGAATAAAATCTTTTTTAAGAAAAAAAGAAAAGAAAATTGGAAGCCAGTTCCAAAATACTGGGTTTCTCTGGCTATGTCCTAGTACCAGTATAAGGAAGAAGAAATTGTTTTGAGGGATACAGGGGACTGAAGGGAAAAGTTAAGAACAATACAGATTCCTTACAATTTTGTAGTTGAAAGCATAGGTTTTGAAGTCCATTAGACCATAGCTCAAATAAAATCCCATTTCCCCCCACCCACTTCATAGATGTGTGATCTTAAGCAAATGGATTCTCTCTGAGCCTGTTTTCTCACCTGAAAAATGAAGATGATAATATTTACCTCATGAATGTGAGAATTAAATTAAATAACATAAGATAATATGCTTAGCACAGTACTTGGCATATAGTGAGTCAATAAACAATACTACCATAATTATTCTTTATTTTTATACTTTATTTTCATCTCTACTTCTTACCTACCCTAAAAAGCATTTCATGATCCAATAATTCCCTGCTTACCTCCCTAGGCTCAGCTTATACCATTCTTTTCACCATATTCCAGCCATCTGGTCTTCTGTTAACCTGATAAGCAAAGCTGATTCCTGTCTGAGAGTCTCTGCACTAGTTCCTCTTAGTTCTTCCCAGAGATATTAACATGATGATTCCAAGGCAACCAAGCCACAGCTTATTATCACCTCCTGCGAGAGGTCCTCCCTAACCATCCATTCTAAGGGAACATAGGAGTCATTTTTCAGCAGAACCACCTCTTTTAATTATCCACAGAGCATATACTCACATCTGATATCTTATTCATTTGTTTGATTATTGCCTGTCTTACCACACTAGAATATAAATTGAGTAAGAACAGAGGCTTACTTGCAGCTGTAACTCTACCACCCAGAACTAGTTCTAAGTACTAGTAGAAGAAGGAAGGAAGGAGAAAGGAGTGTGATCAAAGGAGGGAAGGATAGAGGTCTTTGACTGTACAAAGATGAACATGAGCTTTAAAGATTACTATAACTCAACAGAGGATCTGGTTTTCCATTTAAGTGGACAGTAAATGAATTCCTATAGATAAATTATATTACCAAAAGGCATGAAATCATGTAAACAGGGTTTTAGGTATACAAATTAATATATATCTATATGTATATATACGCAGGTTTATTTTTTCCCTTCTCTGTCCACTTGCAGATCTTAGGATGAATTTTGAGAGTTAACTGCTAGCCATATGCTTCTATCCACAGGATACAGAATTCATCCACTAATATTTTTCCTCATATATAAATTAAATGGCTCACTTTGTTCCTTTTTGTCTGTTTTCTCTTGACTGAACATGGCTTATTAAACAAAGAGATTAGTCAAGAATTCTGATCTGTAGGACTGTTTATGTTTTTTTTTTCCTAACAGGAACATGATTCCCTAATTTGGGTATTCTTACAAATCTTTTTATTTTGCAAAATATAAGCTCAGAATCTCTGCAAAACTATATTAATGGGGCTGCATAAGACTTTATCAGCAGCATTTTTATTGGACTTATATATGACAGTTATATTTCTTTCAGTGTTTTATCAATGGAATGGTAATAGTTCAGACAGAGATGTGTTGTCTTTTTCATGCTCTGAAGTATTGTAATGTTCAAGAGAAGAGAGTAATTAAAAGCAGCCTGCTGTGCAGCAGAGTAAAGAGTGTAATTCTCAAGTGACAAATAAGGATGCAATTACTTCAGCAAAGTGAGTAAGAGTCCAGAAATCGTCTCTGTTTTTTCTTCCACTCTCACACTAGCATTACATAAGTGTAAATAAATATATTTCATAAGGTAAATAGTGAACTGCGAATTATAATATAAAGGTACTCCTTGGCAGAAGAAAATTGAGCTGTACACATACCTTTGTAAATAACTGAACTGGTTTTTACATGTTAAAATTTTCATTTTCATTTTATTTCCAAGTTCATCATATACAGTTTTAATTTATATCTAAGAAGAAAAGGTTTGTATTCTACTAGTTTTGTCATAATTATGCTAGTATTTAACAAAGTATTTGATATGAAGTTTGTGTTTCTAGGGCTTGATTTCAAGATTCAAATTCAGACTATTTTAAAGAAATAAGATGTATCACCAATGTTAATGCACCGCTATAAAACACTCTGCCTTCAGAATTTCTTGAAATCTCCTGGAAGAAAGACAGCATTTCTAATAGTTTTCGGGAGACTTACTCTACTGGTAAAGAAATAAAAAATAAAACTAGTGAAATATCACTTTGACATCAATATAGAGGTGAGACAAAAATGTTCACTTCAGCACACAACACTTTTACATCCTTATATGAAGTTCTTCACTAGTATGAATGGAAAAAGTAAAATTTGTCTTCAAACTTTTCTAATGCCAAATTGTCATTATTACGTCTCCCCTAAGACCTGAATTCTTTTTGACCTTTTAAAGCTTTATTGTGGCGGGGCGCCTGGGTGGCTCAGTCATTAAGTATCTGCCTTCGGCTCAGGTCATGATCCCAGGGTTCTGGGATCGAGCCCTGCATGGGGCTGCCTGCTAGGTGGGAAGCCTGTTTCTCCCTCTCCCACTCCCTCTGCTTGTGTTCCCTCTCTTGCTGTCTCTCTCTCTCTGTCAAATAAATAAATAAAATCTTACAAAAAAAAAGTTTTATTGTGGCATAAGTGACATATAACAATATTTAAAGTACATAACTTGATATGTTATCACATAAGACCTATGAAACTAAGACCTGAATGCTCAGGTTCTTGTTTATATTCAGCCATTTCCAAAGCTGGGAAGAGCAGAAAGATCAAGACAATGAGATCAGAATTTCAAAAAATGGTGGCTACATAATAATAATAAAAAAAAAAGAATAAATAAATATTTTGAGTTAAAAAAAAAAGATGATGCTGAGGAATCCTACCCTCCCAAGTTTCTTCAGAGCCCATTTAAATAATATAATCTAATAATGTGGCTGTACAATACTTCAAACCCTGATGTTAAAAAGAAAAGAAGATGCAGGAGAAAAATGTATAGTGTTTATCATTCTAGACAGAATTATGAAGAAATGAGCTGAATACTTTTCACACCACACAAGAGAATACATATGTGTGATAAACACATCCTCCAAATGAATGAAAGTAACAATCTCTGAGAATGGAAAAGAAAAAAGGCATCTCCTGCAATCATCATGAGTTTCACTACACCATTACATTCAAATATTCAGCAAAAGTAGAATGGATAAACAAAAAGTGTTACATTTACAAATAGAATACAACATAAAGAAAACAAACAAACCACAGCTCCATACAACATGGATGAATCTTAAAAATAATACTGAACAAAGAAGCCAGATACCCAAATATGGTCAATGATTCCACATACATAGCTCAAAAACAGATACAATGCACAGTGAGATGGTAAAACTATGATGAAAAACCAGAAAGTGGCTATCATAAGAGTCAGGACAGTGGTTGCCTTTGGGAAGACAGAAACGATTATGACTACGAAAGGGAATGTAGAGGATTTCTGGGATGGCTGGCGGTGTTCTATTCCTCCACCTGGGTAGTAGCTAATGGATATTCACTTTATAGTAACTCATTATGCTATACATTTATTTGTCCTCACTTTTCTAAATGTGTTGTTTGTATATTTTTTCAAAGTTAAAAAAGAAAGACTTACCAATAATAGTTTATTAATAGTTACTATAGTCATCACCTTGCTATAGAGTCTACACTGCCTCTTATTATTTATCCATTCCATACGTGTAAACTTCTTGATGACAACTAGGTCTTCCATTTCCTGTGCATTCTCCTACAAAGGGTAACAAAATGCTTTATATACTCTGTAACCATGCAAAAACAATTTCTTTTACCTGGCATTCATTCATCATAGGACTACAAGATCATATATGACAAGTTTGGAGGTGTGAGGACCCAGGTTCCAATCACTACCTTCCCTGGGTCTGTAAGTAGAAACAATCATACTTTGGAGAACTGCCAGTAAGATGAAATGAGGTAATGTGCCACTTCTCACATGAGGTGCCACAGCACATTGCACAAACCTCTACTTACTGCAAATATCACACTGTATTTCTTACTGTTCTACCTCCCACTCATCCACCCAAACTGGGCTGTGACCATATCTCCAGCAAAATGCCTGCCTATAGCACGGATGAAGTAATAAAAATGGCATTTTTTAATTATTATCGGGAATAGTGGCAACTATCATTTACTGAGTGCTTACTGTGTGCCAAGCATTGTTCAAAGTACCTTACATATAGTATTATCTTATTTACTCCTCCTATGAAGAAGTTACTATTATCTTCATTTTATAGAGAAACTGAGGCACAGAAAGAGTAAGTAACTTCCCTGAGGTCATACAGATAGAAAAGAGCAGATCTAGGACCCTAACTCAGGTATAAGGATCTCCTGGATTCCTAAAACCACACTCTTTCCATTAAGTTCTGCTATTCTATTATGCCATGAGACGTCAGGATAAAGTCTAATTGAGATTTTTCTGTTTTATAAATGCCTGAAAATATGAAGGCAAGAAGCTTGATTTGGGCCCAAATTCCAAGTTGTAAGCCAAATCTTGAGATATTCTACCTTCTGGAAATGTTTGTCTATAAATTCATAGGCAAAGATTAAGTTTTGCCATACACCAGAAGAAATTATTACAATTATAGCCATTATACTCATTTGTGAAATGACTAAGCATAGGAAATACACTGAAAAGTTTTAAAAAGCACAGTAATAAAAAAGAACTATTCCTCAAAACACAGAAGTGATGATCAATTTAAACACACATTATCCATAACGTAACAATGTAAGAAAATCTTCCAAATTTACCAATACAATTTGGATAACAAATATGGTAGTAGATAAGGTGATTAAATTGCATTGCACGAAACTTGGTTTCATTACATTCACTTATGCACTTAGTGAAGCTATAATCAAATTGAAAACATTCACTCTAATTTTACTTTAAAGTTTTCCCCTTTGCTCTGAAATAATTCTCACACACCTGCCTATGTTACTAGTCATGTGGATAGACAGAAGAGAGCACTAACACCCAGATTCTCCTTTCTAGTTTTTTATCACCAAAGAACATAGTTAACAGAAAGAAAACTTAGACCATCTCCTTCTAGGCATTAGAAGTTAAAGAAGATTTTGGATTCACTCTTAAAAATAAACAAACAAAAGAGGTATTACTCTCTAAATGTGGACTATGGAGAGAATCTGGGTGAGGATGCAACAAACCAGAAGAATAACTAAACTCAGAATCCTAGTCAGAGAAATTAATTTTACTCCCATTCACCCAATACATAGTGACTACTGTTGTAAAATGCTTCTCAGATAGCCTGGATAATTTATAAACATAACCTACTTACATGCTTTAAACAACTCAAGCACTTTTACAGAGATAAACAGACACCAACTGCCTCTCTTCTTACCCTTCATACCCCAAGGCAGAGGATTCTTAGGTACTGGGACTCTACCTCAAAGGAACAAACGACCTCACTAGAATCCAGATTTAGCTGCTGCCTGGCCCCCCATTTTCTGTTGTTTGGTTTGTTCCTAAGGGGAAAGTTGTGAGGGATCAAGGCAATGCTCAAACACATCATCTAAAAAACCAGCAGTCCCTCCTGACCATTCTTAGGTTTCTTAGAGATTGTCCACCCTTAACCCTCATGTCACCAGAAGAAGCAGGTTTACTCACATAAACGGTCTTTCTCTCCTCTCCTGTTATTTAAGAAGTGGGGGGCTTTCCTTCCATGGGTTTGATTATTATTCCCAGATAACCAAGGCCCTAACAGTTGGGCTCAACTGCTTTATCTGATTAAGAGTCCAGTGTAGTAACAGTAAGATCAAAGCAATTCTATGGCAGATAACCTTAATCCAATAAAGGATTGGGTTGACTGGAGACTGGACTATAGACCTTCCAAGTGCTATTCTACCCTGTAGTCTCAAATGAAAGCCTTGGGTATTTGCCTGGACCTCTCCTTCTTGACAATCTCTGGATTCCAATTTTTAACCTCTGGCCCCAAAAGAGTACCAGAAGCTCGGCTCAGATTCTTAGCTCTGCTGAGAATTAGGCAAATGACCAAGGGTAAGGAATTGTACCAAATGTCGAGCTCCTCCCTCAACCCATTTTCTGGGTTCCTGGCCCCTCAAGCACTTACTAACTTACTAGTTCTCCAATGCCTGCAAATAGATTTTGTTTTGCCCAGTTTTTCTAGTTGTTCTTAGCAAAAAGGTTGGTTTACAATGAGCTTATCCACCATTAATAAAAGCAAAAATTTCCAAAATTTGACTTTTGTCCATGATAAAACTGATTCTTAAGCAGTTCTAAATAAGCCATAAAGGCATAATCATGGTGAACATGCTTGAGGGCTTCAGAAAATCACTTACACATTTAAATGAAAATATACAATATTTTTATGTACAGTACATTCAATACCAAGTAACATCTCTGTACAAAATAAACAATATGGAATCATTTTAATACAACTATTTCTCCAAAAATGATTACAAAGAACACCAGGAAAGTTACTACCTCAGGCAAAACTGTGGGTTCTGGGATTGCAGGCTCCTATACAGCACAAAACAAAGATCATGTTGTTTGCACTCATCTCTCCAAATCAAGCAAACTGAGGTTTCCCTCCATTAGACTCAGAAGCCACTTTCTACCCAGAGCATTAAACTCCCCATGCTGCTCTTTTCTGTCACCAAATATAGTGCATTTACCAGCCACCAAATACAGTGCATTTTAATGTTCTAAGGCAGGGATCAGCAAATCTTTCTGTAAAGGGCCAGATAGTAAGAATTTTTGGCTTTGTCTGGTTTCTGTCACAAATACTCAATTCTTCCATTGTGCAAAAGGAGCCACTGACAATGTATAAATCTATGTGTATTCCAATAAAATTTTATTTATGGACTCTGAAATTTGAATTTAATGTCATTTTCATTTGTCAATATTATTCTTCTTTTGATTTTTTTTCACACCTTAAAAAAATTGTAAAAATCATTCTTAGTGGGCTATACAAAAACAGGCAGTGGGCCATATTTGGCGCACTGGCTACTGACCCCTGCTCAAAACTAATAAAAACTCATAAAACTAATCAAGTCCTTGGCTCTGATGACACCATTCATTTGTCCCTCCTCCTAAACTTTTCCACTGTGCCTCTAAGGAGAGTGGTTCTCAAACTTTAGTACACATCAAAGTCAATTGAGGGTCTGTTAAAACACAGATTGGAGGGTATCACAACCCAAAGTTCCTGACTCAGTAGGTCTAGAGTAGTACTTGATAATTTACATTTTTAACAAGTGTCCAGGTAATGCTGAGGCTGCTGGTCCAGGGACCAAAGCTTGGGAATCACCTTTCTAGAACTTCCTCATTATTATGAGCAAACTCTACTATACCGTAACTATTTCTTAGAATATTCCAACATACTCTCTTGACTTACCTGCAATGTATTTGTGTTCTATCTGATACCTTGGGAGTTCTCATCGACATTTCCTCTCCCTCATCCTTCATATCCAAGAAAACATGCCTGGATTATTTTATCTTCTAAATGTATTTTGATCTATCCATTTCTAAAATCTCCCACCTTACACCAAGCTACCATCATCTTTTACTTTTAATAGCCTTCTGATTGTGCTTCTCACATCTACCCTGCCTCATTCCAAAACATTTTTGCAGAATACATGCAGAGTAATATTTGCAAGATGAAAATCTGATCATGTCACTTCTTTGCTTAAAACCACCCTTCCAAGGTTTTCTAAGGCCCTACAAAATTTGGCCCCTATCATCTCTTATGGTTCATCTTTACGTAGTTCTTCTGGCTTTTAGTTGTCCTCAAGGCACTCTGATCATGTTCTTTCCTGGACTTCATTCATACTTGCTGTTGACAGCCTTACTCCTTACTCCACTTACTCCTTATCCTTACTCCACTCCTCTCCCTATTCATTCAGTCAATACTACTCATCCTTCACTTCTCAGACCCAAATCACATCTCCAGGAAAGTCATCCTTGACCCTCCCAGACCAGGCCAAGATCCCCACAATGTACAATTTATTCTAACCATCTGTCTCCACATTAAAATAATAAAAATAACTAACATTTATTATACTAGGCACTGTGCTAAGTCCTTCATGCAATTTGTTTATTTAATCTTCATAAAATCCCATAAGGTAGATGCTCTTAGAATTCTACTCTCTCTTCCTCCTCCTTCTCTCTTTTATTAACTACATGAGGGAACTGAGGCATAAGGATGTTATAAATAGTTCACCCAAGTTCGAATAGCTAGTAAGTGGAAGAGCCAGAGTGCAAATCCAAGCCATCTGCCTCTGGACCATAAATAATGCCTCTTGAATAGTAGAAAACTTCACTAAATTTTAATTTTCATGTGGCCAGGCACCCTGCAGATGGAGTCACACAGTCTTGCACATATTAGGTACTCAATTTGTTGAATGAATTGATTCTATTCTTAGCAGAATATTATATATTATTCACTAGGCCACAATATTAAAGTTTATTTCAAAAAAGGGCTTTCCACCCTATCATTGGTCTTAGCATAATCCATAACATACTCTAAACAACTGTACTGTAATGTGGATCAAGTCCTTTAAATTGTTCATACCCAACACTTGTATCTATATGCTAAATTATTTTACCTATTTATATATAAATGTAAGCAAGCACAAACAGAACATTAAGATATTACCAAAATCTAGTTACTAAATTTTTTTTAAGATTTTATTTATTTTTCTGTGGATGGAACTAGAGGGTATTATGCAAAGTGAAATAAGTCAATCAGAGAAAGACAATTATCATATGATCTCACTGATACGAGGAATTTGAGAAACAAGACAGAGGATCATAGGGGAAGGGAGGGGAAAATGAAACAAGACGAAACCAGAGAGGGAGACAAGCCATAAGAGACTCTTAATCTCAGGAAACAAACTCAGGGTTGCTGGAGTGGAGGGGGTTGGGGTGGCTGGGTGATGGACACTGGGGAGGGTATGTGCTATGGTGAGCACTGTGAATTGTGTAAGACTGATGAATCACAGACCTGTACCCCTGAAACAAATAATACATTATATGTTAGTTAAAAAATTTTTATTTATTTTTCAGAGACAGAGAGAGAGAGAGCACAAGCAGGGAGAGCGGCAGGCAGAACAGGCAGAGTTCGGAGAAGCAGGCTCCCCACCGAGCAAGGAGCCCAATCCGAGACTCGATCCCAGGATCGTGACCTGGGATCATGACCTGAGCCGAAGGCATCCACTTAACTGACTGAGCCACCCAAGCGTCCCTAGATACTAAATTTCTGTAATAATTATTTTTAGAGTGAAATAGGTATTCTTGTTGAATACCTTTATGTTCAAAGGTTACACAATAGAACAATGATGCAGGAGTAAATGTCTTAAATCACCACTTCATTCTATTTATTATTGTTTTATTATTTTAAGATGTGATACACATATTCCTCACAATCCACACTATCCCTACCTGAACTCACACTATGCTGACTCAGGAAATGAACAGACAAACTTTTTCAGATAGAAATGTTTTCCTTTGCTATTAAAACTTTCATTACTACTCACTACCCAAAACTTAGAGACCAAAAATATTTGGATAATGAGTTATCCTTCACCATTACAAACTCAGAAACCAAACGGAATTAGATTGTAAGACATACTAGAATTTAATTTATTTTGAGATTTTAATTTAAGGAAGGCATGGCAGTTTGGTTGGTTGCCCAAGAGAGGCATAGGTTTAAAAAAGGGGGGGGTGGTTTGAGATACATCTAACTAGATTTTAAGCTTCCTGGGGACAGTGATCATATTTCTAAATTTTTGCATCATCCCTGTTGCTGATGAGTGCTTTACATGTTCATATATAGGCAACAGAGTACCCACATTCCCGAAATATGGTTTACATATACATTCTAAATTTATTTCAAACTTACAATTATTACAGAAGTAGGATTTTAAAATAATTAACAGCTTAACTAACAGTTAACCTAACTGGCAACTCAGGTTGATTTCTAGTAATTACCAATTAATTAACTTATAGTAAAAAAGAACCCTGCCTAGGGAATGTGATAAAGCTAGCTACTGGCTAGCTATATGACTTTGGGTAAGTAACCAATCATGCCAACACTTTAGATTTCTAATCTGCAAAATGGTGATAATATATATACCACATTGGGTTATTGTGAGGATTAAATGCTTCCAAAGTATGTAAAGCAAATAGCATTCCATAAATAAGTAAACAATAAATAAGCATCAAGTAGTAGTTCCTATATCACTACTGCTATATATTCAAATATAAACTTGTATATTACATTATTACTTATCAATTTATTAAAACAAGATGACTACTGTGATTTAGATATAAGTAAGTGTGAATGCCAAAAGCAAACACATAATGATGTTATTTGTTAATATATAACAACTGAAAAACCACAGTAACAGTAAATCTGTGTTTCACATACCCTTTCATTGGGTAGGCTGTTCAAAGTAGAAAAATATCTACAAAGATAAACCATAAAGTGTTTTTTAAAAGACATTTTTTTTTTTTTAATTTTATTTACTTATTTGACAGAGAGAGAGAGAGCACAAGCAGGGGGAGTGGCAGACAGAGGGAGAGGGAGAAGCAGGCTCCCTGCTCAGCAGGGAACCCGATGTGGGACTCGATCCCAGGACCCCGGGATCATGACCTGAGCCGAAGGCAGACGCTTAACGACTGAGCCACCCAGGTGCCCAAAAGACATGTTTTAAAACAAATAATCTTGTTGGAAGTCTGCTAAATCACACAGTCCCCCCCCCACCAAAAAAAAGCCAACAAAACTATGTCAGCTAAAGAAAAATATATCCATGTGAACAAATTCTGTACCAAATAAATAATACTGAATCATTTTCATAAGAACTATTTCTCCAAAAATGAATACAAGGAGCACCAGAGACTATTCCCACAAGAGCTATCTTATAGAACCTCTAGACTGAGAATCAGGACCTGCTAACAGCTGAAAATACCAAAACAAACACTGAAAAGTTAGAGAATCATTTAATACTTTCACAAATTTCACACAAGAAAAATTCTATGATTAGAACTGTAATAAAACGATAATTTATTTAGAAAAGTATATTTTAATGGGTCAACTAAACCCCCAAATGTGTAATAGTGCAAACACTTCATTAATGAAGGAATTCAGAATTCTGTGACCTGGCTTCAATAAGGTGCACTCTTAAATACCAAGTGTGGAGACCTCACCCTGCCAGGGCAGGTGTGCCTTGGACTACATTCTTGTGTCTTGGTTGCTCAACTCTCATCCTATACAGGGTGGGCATTTAAACCTGTACAGCCCTGCCATATGGCTCTGAGCCACAGTGGCTTTGCTCTCATTTGGTGTACTGGGTTTGGTATCTTGCCAATGATTTCCTCAAATGGCCTGGTTTTTCTATTGTGAGTAACTGAGGAAGTTTTTCATTGTGGTGAAACATACATAACAAAATCTACCATTTTAATGATTTTTTTTTTACCTCATACAAGTGGAATCATAACAATATCTGTCCTTTTCATTTTCTCTTTTTTTCCTTTTTTTTTGAGGGGGGAGAGAGAAAGCAGGGGGAAGAGGGAGAGAGAAAGAGAGAATACCAAGCAGGCTCCACACCCAACATGAGGCTCAATCTCAGGACCCTGAAATCAGAACCTGAGCCAAAATCAAGAATTGGCCATTTAACTGACTGAGCCATCCAGATGCCCCTGTCCTTTTTATTTACTCTTAGGACTGTTTCCAGTTCTATTTACTTTTTCTTTTTTTAAAGATTTTTAAGTAATCTCTATATCCAACGTGGGGCTTAAACTCACAACCCTAAGATCAGGAGTCACATGCTCTACTGACTGAGCCAGGTAGGCGACACCAGTTCTACTTAATCTTAGTGAACAGTGACAACTCATATTAATCTTACCTGATTATATCATCTGGTACAATCAGATTACTAGAATATTAGATTGTTCCAACCATAACACTCACTTACCTATAGCCAAAAACCTAGGCTTCAGTAAACTGTTATAGCAGTTTCTAGAACCCAGGTATATTTTCAAAGAACTCATACTAAAAGATCCTAATTTTCTTCTTTTAATTGGGTTACCAGACTGACAGGTAAAGGAGTTCTAAGAACACGGTATACCAAGATTTGCAAGACATTCACTAAGCTGTCATATAATATTCAAGACAGAGAAATATGTGGATTCTTAGTTAATTGAAGGATCAAATCCAAACAGTGCTAATCAATGATTTGAGATTAACTTATAGCTTCTAAGGTTTCTAAGGCAGTTTCTACACCTTGAACCTTGTCCCTTTAACACTTCTCAAATAATTTTCATGAAAGAACAAAAGTTATATATTTACATATGTTACAAAGCTAGAAAGGCAGCTAATATCAGAACTGATATTTTTTAAGTTTGTAAAGAAGTGAAAGATACAAAACACAATGAATTGTTTTAAAATTTAAAATTTATCAAAACACAATGAATTTTTTTGCTGCCTAATGGTATTTCAGATCCTGTGCCAGGAGCTGGAAATATGAATACAAGTGTTGGTTTATAAAGATGGTAAAAATTTGGCAGATCTGGCCCACAGACTGTCTTATTATAATCAGTGTTAAGGTTTTTATGTGTGTTTTTTTTTAATTGTATGAGTTGCCAAAAGTTAAAAATCAGAAGACTTCTCACAAAGACGTACATATCTAGCTTCTTTTTAAAAAACAAGAATAACTGGAAAAATTACACCAGGGTTTCTATTTAGCAAAAATTGGTTGAGTTACATAGTGGCATTTTTTTTTTTTTTAAGATTTTATTTATTTGAGAGAGAGAGAAACAGAGATAGCACAAGGAAAAAGAGAAAGAAGCAGGCTCCTCTCTTAGCAGGGATCATGACCCTGGGACCATGACCTGAGCCAAAGGTAGACACTTAACCGACTGAGCCACCCAGGCACCCCGCATAATGGCATTTCGATAGTGTTTGTACTCTCGTCTTCACCAAACCCAGACTTCCCTACTGTTCACACCTACTTGCTTCGCTTACTTCAGTGATCCCCACAGGCATCACAGTGTAAAGTATGACTAAGTACTGTCCTGCCAGAAGGACTTCTGTTAACACAAGAGAATAAACAGAGAATAGAAATGCTTAATAAAAGACACAAAAGGATCTCAACAGAAAATTGCCAGGTATGGCAAACCTATGGGGCTGCTGATGTTTCAAAGAGGCTTGGAAAGGTCTTGATACTTATCTCTAAGTTGTGTCCTCCAGACCACAAAAGGTGGAGAGGTTGAAATTGAGACCTCCCCTTAAAGTTGAGAACTTCCAAGAGCTGCTCTGTCTCTTAGGAGAACACTAGAAAACACTCACAGGATTGGGATCTAAAGGAAGAGAGATCACCTGTGAAGATATAAAAATACCTGATCTGTACCACTCATAGGGTATGGTACTTGAAAAAGGGTGATTTTTCCATTCTATCATACTATTTACATTTATTAGCTGATATTCTTATATAAAGAGTTTCCCCTCATCAACCTGAAAAGACAGGGTTAAAAGCTAATTTTCCCCTTCTTATACCAATTTTCAAATAAGGAACTGATATAATTGTAACCTCCAATGCCAGCATATAAATTTGGGGACAGCTCTATCTCAGTATTACAAAGGACTCATGGATTTTTTTGTTTGCCCAATGTTAAATCAATCACATTTAACTATCTCTTCTAATTTTGTCATTGTACCTTTCAATTCCAAATTATCCCATATTTAGACAGTGGGCCTCCTGGGCCCTTTTAGCACACTATTCAGTTGGTCCTTGCTTTTTAGCACAAGATTATCCCAGGTTCATCTTATACTTTTCCTCTCCACATCTGGAATCAGCTGTTTCTCCAAGGAATCTTGTGGGCTTCTGTTGTTGTTATTGTTTGTTTCTTTTCTTTTTCTTTCTTTCATTTTTTTTTGGGGGGGGTAGTGGTAGAGGGCAAGATCTGGGCATTAGGTAAACTCCACTAGGATGGACCTGCTTCTGGCCCTTTTCTATGGGCAGAACAGGAAATACATTTTTAAAATATAAGCTCATATTGATAGTGCCAATTCAAATTTGACATTAGAGTTTTTTCCTTAATTTCTTTAATTTTATATATTTTTTATGTTATGTTAATCACCATACATCATTAGTTTTTGATGTAGTGTTCCATGATTCATTATTTGTGCATAACACCCAGTGCTCCATGCAGAACGTGCCCTCTTTAATACCCATCACCAGGCTAACCCATCCTCCCACCCCCATTCCCTCTAGAACCCTCAGTTTGTTTTTCAGAGTACATCGTCTCTCATGGTTCATCTCCCCCTCCAATTTCCCCCCCTTCATTCTTCCCCTCCTGCTATCTTCTTCTTCTTCTTTTTTTTTTTTTAACATATAATGTATTATTTGTTTCGGAGGTACAGATCTATGATTCAACAGTCTTGCACAGTTCACAGCGCTCACCATAGCACAAACCCTCCCCAATGTCTATCACCCAGCCACCCCATCCCTCCCACCCCCCACCACTCCAGCAACCCTCAGTTTGTTTCCTGAGATTAAGAATTCCTCATATCAGTGAGGTCAATTTTATATTTGCAACTTTCTAGTACACTGAGTATCCTGGATTCTAATAACATGCTTATTTACTTTTATACATAAACATTTAAAAAATTTAAATCCCAATACTAGCATTATTACTAACAATAAAATTACTGACAAAAGTTCAAGGTTTTCTTGCAGTTTTATGTCCTTAAAATATAACTCACTAAGGGGGCGCCTGGGTGGCTCAGTCGTTAAGCGTTTGCCTTCGGCTCAGGTCATGATCCCAGGGTCCTGGGATCGAGCCCCGCATCGGGCTCCCTGCTCAGCGGGAAGCCTGCTTCTCCCTCTCCCACTCCCCCTGCTTGTGTTCCCTCTCTCGCTGTCTTTCTCTCTGTCAAATAAATAAAATCTTTAAAAAAAAAAAAAATAACTCACTAAGGATTTCCCACCTTTTTTATTATAGCAAATTTCCATATGTTCTTCTGTGTATTTCTAAGGCTTTTATATTCGGATCTATTCTGATTCACTCTTCTAACTGCCCAGGAGTAACTGAATTTTAATGGATATGTGATAAGTTAAATGAATCTCTAATTAGTTGAATGTGGGGAACAGTGACATATTTATAGATCAAAAAGCCTCTAAGGGTTTATATTTTTTCCTTTCATTTGTTCTTTCAATCATTTTCCAATTCATACTCTGGCAAAGGAACATGCTTAGAACTTTGAGTTTTGGTATAAAAGTTTCAAAGAAAAAAAGACTTATTTAAGAGGACTTAAAAATGAGAAAAGCATGAATTAGGCACCTAATTCAATTTGGGATTTTATACCCAAAATTTCAGTTCTGTGAAATAAAAATGTATACATTCAATTAAAAACATTCAATAAAAAAAATCAAAGATCAGATAAAAAATATTTAGGTGTCCCAAAAGAAGAAATTTTGCTTTTGCTTTTGCCCTGGAGCACAGTTTAAAATAAAATACATAGAGTTTTTAAAGTAAGCTGACTACAAGGAGTACCTGAATAAACAAACATCTGAGATAAACTCAATTGGTATCTCTTGAATAATTTTTCCCTTTTTCCTAAAGAAGTGATTTGTTTTTTTGGGTTAATAGAGATAACACTGTTTGGTGTTACTAAATGGCATAAAGGAACTAACAAAATGACTGTAACAAGGGAATGTCACATATTCTCTAAAAAGTTTTATAAGTTTTAGGAGTCAATTTAATATTGGCAATAAAATAACAGACACCAAAATCCAATGATGAAAATAATCTACCACTTCTGATCTTTGCCTTCTTAGTGTATGTCCATTTTCTTTTAAGAATACTAGCTCAGTATTTCAATAAATAGAATGGGAGTTGATAATGTCAAAATACCGTACTTTCTAATATATAAAGTAATATGAAATATTTCATTAGTATTACAGTATTAACATATAGACTTTCAATAAAATGAAGAAATATTACAAGTATTTTTAAGGTATTATTAAAAGCTTTACAATTCCTCAGACATTTTTCTTTAAGATTAGTTTACATTTTAGTAAAAATGTATCTGTAAATAAGGTTTTTACGTAGGATACCTTTTGTCCTCTAATATCCTAAAATTAACAGCGTTCTCTATGACTAGAAATCTATGAGGAAAAAACTATTCATTGGCATACAGAATATCCCTCAAACACCAATATTTTAAAATAGACCAGCAGTTGAGAATTCCACCTATCAAACATGCTATGTATTATACTGTCAACAATAAAAAATAATTACAATGTAATTACAGAACCAGGCAAGTATTGAGAAATATCGTTTAAACAATGTAAGCAGTCCTTATTTACTAATAGTTTTACAGTATTTACTCCATAAATGATTGTGAATCAAGATTACAAAGAATGGTAATGAAGCGCAGACTTGTACAGCTTTAATTTCTTTGAAAAATGTGTGGTAATTATTCTTAGGTAGTTAAGGATTACCTAGTGGTTTGGAAAAGGTAAGTATAAGGTCACATTCCACTTACTTGAAACTCAGTTTCAGTTTTTCAGGAATTTAACTATTCTTTGTCCTCTTTGTTAAATATTCCTCCCATTAGCAGTCATTCTAAAGAAAATACATGGCTTTTTGTTCAAATGTCTGTTCTGTGTAATTTATATTTTGTTACTTCTGTGAAAAGGAAATGCATACACGACAGTAATTAAAACAAAGATAAATACTGAAAACTGTTAAAATCATGCTACCATTACAAGTTTAAAACCATATGTAATAAAACAATTTAAAGATAGAAAACAGGACTATGTAATGAAAGGAAGAACAAGCGCTGTGAGAGAAAATTGGGCTAAGGAAAATAGTTGCATTTGGACACAAAACTTAGCTTTGAGATTCCTGGCAGCCAGTGATTTTTGCAGATATGGATACCTCTATTTAGAAACTATATCAGGTGATGTTTTCATTTGCAGGAAGGGGTAGTTCTTAGGTACCCAAGGGGACCATTTCCAGGTGCCAACCAAATGTATTTCACTAAAGCCTGAAATCACTTTGATAATTTTAGAGAAAACCAATACTTTTTATAAAGACTCCTTTGGCACATTTTAAAAGTGATGACAGGTATACATGCTGTTAGCTCTGGAAAACACAGCTATGCATTTTGTTATACAGGTGATAAAAGCATTTATTCTGAAGCAGAGATATGTGAAAAAGATCAGGAAGAGTGTGATGCTGGTGCTTTATTCCTATTTCTTCCCCACCCCCATCAGCAAGTCCCAATGTTAACTCTGTGTGGGTGCTGTTCTTGAATATTGAATAGATCATAGTTTCAGCCTTAATCTGAAGTAGGTGACAGCCCTGGAAGGCTCTCTGAAACTAGTGGTTTTCAAACTGGTCCAGGGTATCTTGGATGGATACCAAATGCAAAGGGTCCAGGGCTTCTAGAGCTCTGAAGAAAAAGTTCTTTCTCAATTTAACTATTTTTTAATTTCCATATCTAATAGCTCTCTTAGAAATGAATCAAATATGATATTTATTTTTGTCCCTTTGGAAGGCTAAAACCCTCAGGGAATATGTTATGTTGTAAGACATTTGAGTAACCAGCATTGCATATTTTTTTCTCAGGAGCCGTGAAAGTTATTAGGGCTAAAAAGAGATTTTGATATTCCCAATCAGTGATGGGGAGGGGGAAACCTTAGGACAGGTTTTCTGGCATAAAAACACAGCACCTGCCCATTTGACTCGGTTTTTTTCACTTCAAGAGAAAAAATTAGGAGGACTCTATAAAGTTTCCCCTAGCACTCATCCGTTTTGATTAGAGCAGAGTGGTCAATGACAGTATTAAAATAATTTGGAACTATTTATAATCCCGTATGTTATTATTGTCAGTAATATTACTGAGTAACGGTAGAAGCAGTAGCATCTGGTGGAAGATAGTTTGCAATTTATGAAACGTGTACAGCTTACTCTGTATGCATGTGTGTATGTATAATGTCATTTAATACTCATAAAAACTCTGAAACATATAGGTATATTTGTTCACCCTATTTAACAGATGAATGAATCAAGGCTTATAGAGGTTAAGTAACTAGCCTAAGATAACACACAAGACCCAAGTTAAAGTCATATGACATCAAATCTCATGTTCTTTCAACTGTAACATTTATTAAATTATAAGATTCAGATGCTGGTGCACTTTGCCCACTCAGAAAGATCAACATTGTTCATATTATTTAGAAAAGAAACAAGGTCTAGCTCTACCCAAGGCTTAAATTAAAATGTGCACTATCAGTTAACAACCATTTTAGTAATAAAGCAGTATGTGATTTATCGTCTAAAAATAGGTTTTAAAAGTTTCTCCATCTTTACTCTAGGAAAACTTACTAATATTTTTGTAGTGATTATTTTTATTATTTTTGGGTTTTTTGAGGTTATGAAGAAGGGAAATCTCTTTATATTGCTATGTCTTCTGAGCCCTCAAAACTCTTTCTCCATCACTAACGATGGGAGCATAGCCACTAGTATGTAAATATCCTACACCTGACTATGAATCATAATTAATTATAGGAAGATTTCAGTGTACAAAAACAGACCAAAATATGTCTCACCTTTTTTCAATGACCAAAATCTCAAAACAAAACACGGTAACTGAAGAAATTATAACTCTTGAGTATCTTTTTAAAGTATCTAGAATGATTTTTGAACAAGGACACATTTCCAATAAAAATGCAAACAAGAAAATAATGGCAAACATTCAATAAGCTATATTAGCATATTTTTGTGCTAAATAAAAATCAAGTACATTATGTTTCTCTTTCTGCTAAGGTGATATTTTCAAAATCTCCAAGAACAGTCCTTCTAATGTATTCTTCTGGGTGAGAGCACATACAGCCACAGGCTCTGGAATGAGGGAATTAGCTGTATGATTAAGCCAGGAGATCTGCTATTGAGATGTGAATTATCCAGATTAGCGGTCTCTTCTGCTTAAAATTCAGCTAATTTGTGAGATTTTTCTTTGACTTTCTATAGAGATCTTAACATTTATGATGCAATCAGGACTTATACTATATGCAAATTTGAGAAAAGTAAGGCTTTGGGGCATTAAAAGCTCTAGCAAACATCACATTAAATATGTACATAAATGAGTATCATTCCTAAATACAAGGATTTGTTTTCCAACTTTATGGATTATCCAGGCATCTTTCTTCCTCCTTTACTGTGCTTTCAATCAATGGGTCATTTTGTGATCCCCAAATATATTTCCTTATGAGCTTGATAAACCCTTAGAGTTTCAGGAGAGAAGAATTTTATTATCAATCAAGAAGGAAATAAAAATCGAAGAGAATGACGCTGGCTTTCCAGGTCTAGTCTATGTTTGCCTTTTTACTGATTTAAATAAAAACAGAAAAAGACAGATTTTTTTGAACAAATCTAGGCTTTTTTGAGGAGGTAGGTTTCTGAAGTAACTATACTAATTATTTCTTCAATCAGACTAAGACAGACCATCATTTCATAGAGTGTTAGCAGATGCCATACACAAATATGGTTCCATCTTTGAAAAGTTGAGATGCAGGGAGTTAAATGGACACAGATGTCTTTACTACTGGACTTTTAAAAAGCATATATGCTAGTGTTTACTAACAGGGACACAGTATAAAGCATTTTCTAAAAATTCACTCCACCATGGAACCCCTTTTTATGGAATACCTATTAATCTCTCATAGACTAGGAAAAGGACTTTTAAACCAATTTAAAAAACCAACAATGCTATAAAACGCCAATTATTTGAAATATAAATCACTGAGTCAATCTCAAATTTGTAAACTTCATGTTTGAGGATTAAAGAACAGTTTATACTTGCCAGTTTACCAATGTCAGACCACTGGTAAACTGGCAGATAGAATATATCTAAACATTAAGAAAAGATTTGACATAAGGTTTACAAATGAGGCCAAAAATACAAAAGCCAACATTGTGTACATACAGTTGACCCTTGAACAATCCAGGGGTTAGGGGTACTAACCACCTATACAGTTGAAAATCCGTGCATAACATCTGACTCCCCCAAAACTACTAATACCTACTGTTGTCTAGAAGCCTTACTGATAACATAAACAGCCAATTAACATATATTTGGTATGTCATGTGTATTATATCTTGTATTCTCACAACAAAGTAAGCTAGAGAAATGTTATTAAGAAAATCATAAGGAAGAGAAAATACACTTATCGTACTCTAAACATATATGCCAACCAAATCTGCATATAAGTGAACCTGCACAGTTCAAATCCATGTTGTTCAAGGGTCAACTGTCTACGTATTTCATACAATGCTTTGTGAAAAGCAGTGTGTGTATTAAAAATCATTAATCCAGGGGCACCTGGGTGGCTCAGTCAGTTAAACAACCAACTCTTGATTTAGACTCAGGTCATGATCTCCGGGTGGTGATACCAAGCCCCATGTGGGGCTTCGTGCTCAGCATGGAGTCTGCTTGAGATTTTCTCCCTCTCCCTCTGCCCACACCACCCCTGCTCTCTCTCTCAAATAAATAAATCTTTAAAAAATCATTAATCCACTTATCCATGGCCTATAATCAATAAATTTAACCAAAAATAACAAAAGTAAAAACATTTCCACAGTTTACAGTATGTGTGTGTGTGTGCGTGCGTGTGTGTGGTGCAAATGAATAAAATACCACAGAGGGGGAAAAGTTGAAAAACTTTATAGATTTAACAAATCATTTTACTTTTCAATGTATAGGAAATATTTTTATTTTAAACCAGGTGGATCTGCTGATAATTTTATTCAAAACATTGGCTTGGAAGCAAATTATTTTCAATGAAATGAACATTTAATTTTTTTTTTTTTTACTTAAACAAATGTCCATATGTAGTAGTCACATGTATTTGAAATACAGCTTCTTCGCAAAACACTACTGATAGATTTTGTTTATGGACCCTTTTAATTATCTTTAACACTGTTGTGACTTGATATTTTATTTCATTTAATAGAAGCCAAGTCAGTTTTGTCCTAAGTATTCTACAGCTACCTAGGAAACATGATTAGTTTTGAATAAAATTTTAGACCCTTTAAAAAGAAAATAACGCCCATTTAAAAAAATTATCTGATTCTAGAGTTGGATGGTGGTGATAGCAGCACAACAATGTGAATGTACTTAATGCCAACTATACACTTAAAAATTATTAAAATGGTAAATGTTATGTATATTTTACCACAATTTAAAGAATAGATTTAAAAGTATCTAATTATAAAAGTTAATTTTTCTTATAGAAAATTTATTTTATTTTTTTAAGTTTTTTTTATTTATTTGACAGAGAGAGACACAGCGAGAGAGGGAACACAAACAGGGGTACTGGGGGAGGGAGAAGCAGGCTTCCTGCCGAGGAGGGAGCCCAAAGCGGGGCTCGATCCCAGGACCCTGGGATCATGACCTGAGCCGAAGGCAGATGCTTAACGACTGAGCCACCCAGGCGCCCCAGAAAATTTAAAACAGTAAAAACTCAAGAAGATAACCACTCTGAACAACCTGATATAATCTAGACTTTCAGTTTTAATTTTACTTGTCTTAATGATTATGCATATATTTTATAGATTTAAAATAATCTTTCAGGATTTTAACAAATATTGAGAGTTCATTAGGCTTGCTTTTAACTTATATTTTATACTTAACTTTAATACCCAGTAAATATCTTTAGTAATATCATTTACAGTAAAACTTTATCACTTGAAGCTCATTATTTTTTTTGTTTTTACATTTGAGTGAAATAACAGTGAACATGTAGTTTACTTATTTCTAACAAAGTATTTACTAATGCATTTTTAACTTTATACAATATAGTTACCATTTAGTGAAATTAGCAAACTTAATAAATGAATGTTTCATTCAAAAGTCACAACAATTAATATGAAGAGGGTAAAATGTACAGTTTGACTCAGCTTTTCTTTGTTCAAAAATTGGAGACGTAATATTATTATAATAATATAAGCCTCCTAGATGCCTCAAGATATCAAATACTGTCTTCATCATTCTCAGTTATCAGTATTACAGCAGGATCAGTTCATCCTCTTCTGATACATGTAATGCTCTTGAGTAAGACTGTCTCATTTTCACTTATTAGTAAAAGTGAGCAAGAAATATTTATTTCTCTAAGAATTAATATTGCTTAGCTTTTGTATTATGGCTTTAAAATCACTAGGTTTGCTAATATGTTGATTTAGGTGTCCCAAGATTCAGGGAAATAATTGTACCAAAAAGGAAAAAGAAAAAAGAAAGGAGAAGGAAAAGAAAAAAAAGATGTGCAATGAATTATAGCCCTTCTCATATGTCACTTCTTGAGAAATAAAATAAGATTCTGATTTTATAAATATCTACAAGAATAAAAACCACAATCTTTCCAAAATTCCTATAGATAAATTATTTTGATGGGCAAACACATTTAAAGGCCAATTTTTCTTGGTCAGTTTTCTGCAGTCACATGGAGGAAAACTTCTGTCAGAAAGTCTACTGAATGGGGAATACAAAATCAACAGCATGACAAAACATCTCAATATTTCCAATCACCATCTCATTTAAACAGACTGGTCTTTCTATTAGTGTTTAACTCAACATAATCTAGATTATGCACAGCTCAACGCAGCTGGATTTAAAGTAAATGATAAGCAAAATCTAATAATGAACCTGTGAAAGAAGAATAGTTGATGAGCATTTTTTATTACATGTTTGAATTTTAGGCATTTTAGAAAATTTGTTTTTATGCCTCTAGACTCATTGTTCAAATCCACTTTAATTTTCTCCATTTGCTGGGTAAGAGAAGGGCTGTTTACTATCTTCTAGAGATATTTCCAATATTGTAAGGTAATATAATGCACCAGAACAAATCCAGAAGTCTCTGTATCCATAAAAATGGTATAAAGGTTAGTTTGCATATGTTGCTGGTAGTTATCAATTATGACATGGTTCCAGCATCTACTTAACATTTTTTGACTATACTTTTGGCTCCTTTATTCACTTATTTCGGCATTCATTCGCTATTAGTTGAGCCCTGTTTTTGTGCTGTACACTGTTTTACACACTGTAAGTAGACCAGTGTGCAACAGACAAAATCCCTTCCTTTAAGAAGTCTGTAACACAGCTGGAAAAGCTGACGCTGAAGAAGTAATTACAAATATGTTTAGTATAAACTGTCACTGAGAAATGCCAAATGCCTTGGGATGATTTGACATGGGAGTCTAACCCAGAATAGGCAGTTCAGGAACTATACTGGGAAAATGATATTTGAGATCTGAACGACATTTAGAAGTTAGCAGGACTAAGGGGGATTTAGGAAAGAGGAGGAGCACCCTTAGGGTACGGGGAACAGCATGTGCAAGACCTGGGGTGTAAAAGAGGAACTCAAAAAAGGTTAATGTAGATGGGGAGGGTCAAAAAAGATTAATGTAAATGGGGAGGGAATACTGTATGCTTTGAAGCTAGAAAGACTGGTAGAAGTCAGAGCATGCTGGGTGTTTCAAGCTATGTTGAGGATTTTAAACTTTATCTGAAATATAACGAATGCCATCAAAGGGAGTAAGGCTTAAATGATCACATCTGCATATTTAAAGGATCACTGACTGAGTCTCTGGATTGGAAGGGAGCAAAACCAGATGTGGGGAGATTTACTAGAAGACTATGACAGTGGTTTAGCTGAGGGATGTAGGTTGGGAAAAAGAGAAGCAAAGCAGTTTGAGAGCTACTAGGAGATACAATGAACAAAACTTGTTAACTGTGAGAAAAGATGACCCCGTATTTCTTTGTGGTTGTGCCATATCTTAAAAGATGGTTAAGACTGAAAATGTTTGTTGGTATACTTCCAATAACTGAATGAGTGTGTGAGCATGTCATTTGTGCATTTTAGAATGAAAATGTGCAATCTAACTAGACTGAAAACTCAGCAAAATCCAAAGTGTGAGTGAGCAATTCTGAAACTACTTGATATGTATCTAAGATTGAGCAAATAAATATATTGTGGATATAAAAAATCAAGTTTATTATACCAAAGAAAAGAGCTACAAATAACTTCTTATTTGTAGGAGAAAGCTGTGGTTAATCTTGTGGTGTTGGACTGTAGTTAGAGATATCATTATGAACTCATGGTTTTAGATAGATATAGAAATAAAAGACTGTGTGTGTGTATATATATATATATATATACACACACACACATTACGTATTTTCTAGCTCAGTTTATGAAAGGGCCTAGAAGCAATGGTATCATAGCCCCAATGAGTTTACCCAGTGCCATTTGGTTTCTAAGTGACAGACATTAAAAAAAAAAAAAAAAGAATCAGGGCTCCTTGGATAAAGAGGAAACTTCAGGACTGGAGCAGGGGAAGTACAGAATAAGCCTGGAAGATCTTGCATGCTAGAAAGTAAGGGAATGTTCAAAAAGTGATGGAAGCATGTCAAAGAAGAGAGGAAACAACTTTAAGGAGCTCTCAGTGGCCAAACTGGGGACAAATGGAACAATGATAATAATGGATTATAATCCACAGAATAAAAATATACAGATACAAATAAGTATATAAGTGAGAAGGGAAAGTTCTTCCTTGCCACAGAACTTCAATTATACTTGTAGAAAGAATGATGGAAATAGGAAATCACCATTTGAGAAACAGTACAGTAATAACCATTTCAGGGAGGAATCACCAGTTAGTGGGTATGGTATGATTATAAATAAGATATTTACATAGTATCTCACTACAAGATACTAATTACAAGGTGAAACATAGCAATTTCATAGTAAGAGAAAGTAGACCTCTCCTTAACCAAGTGATCAAAGTAGACATCATCAGTAATAAGACAAATGGATATTTTGTACTTCTTGATATGATGTACTGGGAAGGACACAATATCACTTTTCTTGGAAAAAAAAGGCATGCCCTGAATTTAATCATAGAAAACATCAAATTCAAATTAAAAGCACCAGTACAAATTTACTGGCCAGTGGTCTTCAAAAGTGTCAAGATTGTGAAAGACAAACAGAGGAATTATGCCAGATTAAAGGAAGCTAAGGAAAATTAACTAAATAAAATTGGGAATACTGGATTGGACCCTAGACCAGAAGGACATTAGTAGGGCAATTAAAATTTGAATAAAGGTCTGTAGATTGGTTAATAAGATAATATTAATGTTAATTTTCTGATTTTTATACTTACATAACAACTGGGGAAACTAAATGAAGGGCATATGGGAATTCTTTGTGGGAATACTTTGTACTATTTTTGTAACTTTTCAAAGTCTGAAATTATTTCACAATTAAAAAACTGAAAAACAAAAAAGACATACAAAGCTCCCAATTTAAATGTTTTCTTCAATTTAATGCAGAGTAGAGAAAAATACAGTGGGGATGGTTTTGTTAAATTTAACTTTATATTTATATCCTCTATTTCAGTTATCATGATTATAAATAAACACTGACCAAAACGTTAGAAAATTCTGGAATTATTTATTGCAAAAATTCTCTATGCTAGTGTCAATTTCTCTATGCTTTTGATACATGCTTGTTTTTCTCGGCTCTGTTCCTGAATATTTACCCCATTTGAAGATTATTTCAGTCTTCCCATCCTCTTCTTAAACATTATCTTGGGAACACGTATATTTTTATTATGTTAGCAGTACGTATCTTTAAAATACATCCATAAAATATATTTGTGGAGCACCTGGGTGGTTCAGTCAGTTAAGCGTCTGACTTGATTTCAGCTCAGGTCATGATCTCAGGGCTGTGAGACTGAGCCCTGCATCAGGTTCTGCGCTGGGCGTAGACCCTGCTTAAGATTCTCTGTCTCCTTCTCCCTCTGTCCCTCCCCACCTAAAAATTATATATATAAAATTATATATATATAATTTGTACTTCCTGAAATGGTTCCATTTTAACTTGACTTAAAATAAGCAATAACAAAGTGATTAATTTCATGTTTGCTTTAGTTTATTTTTAACTATTGGGAATAACTGGAAAATACTGAATTTTGAAACAAAAGGAATTAGGATGAAAAGAAAGAAACCACTTAAAATCTTCAAATATTTGGATAATATTGTGAATTTTCAGTTGTTAACCTTCATTTAACATGTGGATAAGCAGAAACCTACAAGCTTAATGGTCCCGCCTGTTACGTTCCAAATTTTCCCACAATGCTGTAATGAATAAAGGACAGTGTGCTGAATTTCTGAAGATTCATGACTCTTTTTAAAAAAATTCTTTTTGTCTATTTGGTAATCAGGTTTTCAGAGTTCAAAACTGTGAACATTCACTTACATTAAGTTTTTAGCTAAAATATAAAGTATTTGTAAGCTCATTTTGGACAAGTGAGGAAAAATAATTTGCATTTACTATGTACCATATTCTTTTCCTCTTGTGAAGCAACTGCAAATGCTGGTTATGCCACTGAAACATAAATATGGAATCTAAACAGCTGATGGTTATAAAAATAATTATAGGTTGCCATTAGGAGGCACACAATCATACCTAATATCCTCTTAAGAACAAATATACTTTACACTAAAATACATGTTTTAAAATGTTAAATAGAGTAAAAAGAAGTCATGAACAATACTGTATTTTGAGGGAAAGATATAAGATGGAATTTAAAAAAAAAAACAAACGAAATCTCTACTCCTAGAAACCCTTCTTGGTAGGTATTGGACATAAATTTCCTCATGTGGCCTATAAATAAGTCAAAACAGGGGAGAATGAGGGCTATAAACAATGCATGTCCTTGGTAACTCTGTTAATAACTGTGAGCCAAAAACTTGAGAAAAGGATGATTAGGTTAATGGGATCTTTAGGGCAGATATTTAAATCACTTGTTTATCTTCTATCCAGGCAATGCACTTTCCCCTCCTATTTTATTTTCCCTTTCCTCCACTTCTTTCTGTATGCTCTTTTCTTTGACCAATCCCTGCCCCCTGCCCCAACCAGGAAGAAGACATCAACACCAGAGGGAGAGCTTTATTTCTTTCTTTGGAAAGCCTTCTGGCTATACAAGTGAGTAGGTCAATATCTTGTCCATAAAAATGATGAGTGTTTCTTCTGAAATACAGACCATGATTCCAAAGAGTATGATCACAGAGTCAAAGGTCCTGCATTATAGATGCGGATATGAGTCTTGCTGATAGCCTAAAATTCCATTTTCTATCCTACTGCAGCATTAAATATTGGAGGTGGGCTAAAGACATAGACACCAGACTGGGAAGCCACAAATTATCTTATTGGTGGCAATGTTAGTCGCAGTAATACTGGTGAACTTTTATAGAGCACCTCCCATGCCAGATACTATTTTAAGTGACTGACAGGTATGAACTGATTTAATACTTATAATCTTAGGTACTGATACCCTTATCCGCATTTTATGGATGAGGAAACTGAGGTATAATTTACTTAAAGCCACACTGTTGATATTCTACTTACAGGGCACTGTAAGTCACATTGTGGATTTATGAACCCTGGTAGTTTACGATATTCATAATTTTCTAATTGTGTCCTTCAGCTTAAATCTAAAAGACCACAAGCTAAACGTTTAAGCATTGGTAAACTGATCCAGTTTATCACCTAAACCTTAAGCTGAAAGCTGTGAAAAGGAATTAAGGATAGTATTTTAAAGCCTGTCTCCTATAGCTACTCTTATCTGCATAAGCTGTGTTCTAAATCATCTTTTTTCCCTTTCACTGCCTCCTTACCTTCCCTCTTTTCTTTTTTCCTAAAAATGCCCTAATAATTTTCATTAACATAGTCACTGATCAAACTATTTGCAGAAACATCTGGCCAATTTTTCCTCTTTATGAAAAGTAAACAACACTCAGCTGTATATCATTTTACTTGAATTCTCGAAAGGAATCAATGAGATAATATAAAAATTATGAAGAAACCAAAAGACTTTAAAGACTATGTGTTTATAGTTCCATAAAACAAACTTAATAATTAAGGGAAATGAAAGAGAATGAACATTTGTTGACTTCCTGCCTAAGTAAAAATTAGATGTTTTATAAAACATATTGTTTATAATGGAGACTTTGAATTTGAAATGCCAAATTTGGTTAGGTTAGTAGGGGTGAAAAGGTGTTGGAAAAGGTGTTGATGGAGACACTATTTACTTCTCTCTAGATTGAAAGGAAAACTTAGACATTATGGGGTACTTGTCTTAGCTAATTTGATTATGTAGTTTATTTAACACAGGGGGCATAATGTTCTTCACTGCTTTATAAACATTTACTTTAATCTCTGTGAGATTATGTGAATGATCCTGTGATCACAGACTAAATTTTAACATTACATAAACCATGCATCTGGTAATAGAATGCAGTATATTCTGTAGTGCACCAGTGTATTTATTTATAGTCAACTGTATTATTTATTCATAGATGTATATTTTAAAATTTCTGACTTCAGGAATACATATTTGTATTTTCACTGGAGATATTATCGAATGTAAATTAATAACTAGCATCAGCCTGATTGAAGAGATGAATTTGCTACAAAAAGAAACTTCCTTTAATAACCTTAAAGCCAAGAATACATTTTTATATTATTTTTCCTACTTCACAAATGTGGGAAACTATAGCAACACAGGCCTTACAGTTAAAAGAATTGTTATTTCAGGACAAATTATAAAGAGAAGCACTTCCTTTGGGGAACTTTTCCCCCATCATTACTGTTACTGTTACTGTGCTGGAGGAAGGGTGTTGTATGCTTTTGGTAGCATAAGCCTAGTGGTCTAACATAAAAAAATATTAAAAAGTTACCCTATATTGGGTTTTGAATTCTGGTTTTTATGTTACAACTCTACATATTAGTGTGTGTGTATATACAGATACACACACACACATATACTATATATATATACACAATAAATATTCCCTTATTTTCATAACACCTTAATAAAGATAATGAATATATTAACATTCCTGTCAACGAAACACATTAAATAACATGAGAATATGCTTATGACTTAGTGTAAAATGAAAAGCAAAAGACTGAATATGCAATATATTCTAATTTTTCAAAAATATCTTCTGAGGTGAACATGTATATTACTTCTTTTTTTTTTTTTTAAGATTTTATTTATTTATTTGACAGACAGACACAGCGAGAGCAGGAACACAAGCAGGGGGAGTGGGAGAGGGAGAAGCAGGCTTTCCGCCGAGCAGGGAGCCCAACGCAGGGCTCGATCCCAGGACCCTGGGATCATGACCTGAGCCAAGGGCAGACGCTTAACGACTGAGCCACCCAGGCGCCCTGTATATTACTTCTTAAGTAAACTTTTGTGAAGTGTGGCATACAGAACAGTGTATAATCCAGGACGCCTCGGTGGCTCAGTGGGTTGAGCAGCTGCCTTCAGCTCAGGTCATGATCCCAGGGTCCTGGGATCGAGTCCTGCATCAGGCTCCCTGCTCAGTGGGGAGTCTGCTTCTCTCTCTCCCTCTGCTGCTTCCCCTGCTTGTGCTCTCTCGCTCCCTCTCTCTCTGTGTCAAAGGCAGACACTTTAACCGACTGAGCCACCCAGACGCCCCCAGGATGTACTCTTTTGTGTATGACTTGTTTTTGTTCAATATTGTGAGATTCATCCATGTTTGTGCAGTTGAAATTTACTCATTTTTATTGCTAAGTATTACTCTATTGTGTGAATATATCATAATTTATCCATTCTATAGTTAGGAGCACTTGAGTAGTTTCAAGTTTGGACTTATAACATGTATTAACTTAAAAATGGATTTGAGGGGCACCTGGGTGGCTCAGTCGGTTAAGTGTCTAACTTGATTTCGGTTCAGGTCATGATCTTGGGGTTGTGGGATCAAGCCCCGCATCGGGTTTCACGCACAGGGGGGAAGGCTGCTTGAGATTCTCTCTTTCCCTCTCCCCCTCCCCCCACACTTGCATGCACTCTCTCTCTCTAACACAAATAAATTTTTTAAAAAATGGATCTAGGGGCACCTGGGTGGCTCAGTCGTTAAGTGTCTGCCTTCGGCTCAGGTCATGATCCCAGGGTCCTGGGATTGAGTCCCGCATCGGGCTCCCTGCTCCGCAGGAATCCTGCTTCTCCCTCTCCCGCTCCCCCTGCTTGTGTTCCCTCTCTCGCTGTGTCTCTGTCAAATAAATAAATCTTTAAAAATAAATAAATAAAAATTAAAAAATGGATCTGAAAACCAAAAATATCAACAAAATCAAGTTTTCAAATAAACAACCTTAAATCATTGGCAAATGATTTACCATGCTAACTACTCCACATGATTTTTTACTTTCTTACGTTCTCCCCCCATCACTAGTTCTGGCTATGGATAGGGGGATGTCCAACCGTGTTATTGATTATGCTCGACTTCTTTTTCTTCAGCCCTAAGTACCTGATCTACCTGGTTCAGAGATTTTCACTCCCTCCAATGGTGGTCATCATTTCACAGCAGAGGCAGCTAGCTCACTCTCCCTTTTTAGACCTCAGAGACACTTAAAAACCTGTCAAAAAACATTCCAAAAAACTTTCCCACAGGTCACATATTGAGCAACTCCTGCTGTCTATAATAAAAAAACCAAAAGCTCATTTTTAAAAAGCCTCAGGACCATAAAATCCCATACCTTAGTCATAATGTAATTTCAGGCACATTTTATGAAGCAAGATAATGTCTTAGAACTTTTTTGTTTAACATAAGTGAGTATAATCACCTCCATTCCTGTTTTCATTTCCCACTGTCTCACTGAGTTGCTTTCTTGCAGGATCCTGATGCAAGAAATGAGTAAATGGATAAGAACTGAGAATAAAGTACGGATGCTAATGAGACAGCATGGGGTAAGTTAAGTGACAAAGCGTAAGGAACACCAAGTAAGGACGACTACCTATATATACATCCTTTACTGGAATGGAGACAGTCTTCACAGTAGAGATCCTAAGCAAATTACTAAAATGTGACTTAAGCATAGTTAAAAGATACTTCTCAAAGATACCTCTTTAAAGAAAAAAATCTAATTCTCTTTTATCTTTATTTCCCAAGTCTTGTACACTTATCACATTGTTCTATGATTGTTAATGTGTCTCTTCCTCTAGACTGAGCTCCTTTGAGGGTAGGTATTTTAATATTAAACTTTAGATATCTAGCATCTAGCACTTAATAAATGTTCGGTGAATGAGAGAATGAATTAGTTGAGAAAATAATTTTTTGAAAAAGAAAAAGTTTGTGGGGAGAGAAAAAAATGTTGCATATGTAAGGTATTACTGTTCTGAATTCAACTGTACACCCAAGTCCGCAATCTTGAGTGGTGAAAACATCCCCAAGAGATCCTGGAAGAGGAGAAAAGTTTTGTCCTTTAACAGGTCTGCCAGTGCAGCTGCACTCATTTGCACAGGCCTACTTCTGCCCCTGACTAGAGACTAACCAACTATAATTAATTTGAATTTGGAGGCCACCTGCCTAAAAGTGCACTTAAATTGCAACCTTTGTAGGCTTGAGTATAACTGTGGTTGTAGCGAACAGAAAACTGAATGATATAGCTACACACTGGGAAGGGTTACATCACCACAGTCTTGACGACTGCAAGTTGTTTGTCCTCTGGACACCCTGTATTAAACTCCTACTGGCTATTAAAATTTAGAGCAGGTTAATGAAGACAATATTTTACAAGGCTCAGCAGTTCTCAGCACAATAGAGCCAATACAACATTTTTTTTTGTCTTCATCATTTTGTTGCATATCATTTATTTTATGTAGTTTAAAAAATAACACAGCAAAACATTCTTCAGAATTTTGATCACAATAATTATCACAATACCAGCACATTTTTGTTATTGTGTAACTAAAATGAACTTGAATTCCACTTTTTATTTTATTTATTTGACAGAGACACAGCGAGAGAAGGAACAAAAGCAGGGGGAGTGGGAGAGGGAGAAGCAGGCTTCCCTTGGAGCAGGGAGCCCGATGCGGGGCTCGATCCCAGGACCCTGGGACCATGACCTGAGCCGAAGGCAGACGCTTAACGACTGAGCCACCCCGGCGCCCCTCCACCTTTTTCTTAAAAGACTTTACTTATTTATTTGACAGAAAGAGAGCAAGGGAGCATAAGCAGGGGCAGCAGCAGAGGGAAAAGGAGAAGCAAGCCCCCCGGTGAGCAGGGAGCCCGAATGTGGGGCTCCCTCCCAGGACCCCAGGATCATGACCCCAGCCGAAGGCAGACACTTAACTGACTGAGCCACCCAGACACCCCTTGAGTTCCATCTTAACAACATTAACTAATTACTCACAAAATTAATAGTCATAGAAGAAAACAGGTATAGGAAGAGTAAGTCCCTGAAATTTTAAAAAATTTAAATTATAGACATCAAAAATTAGAAACCACTAAATTGATAAATTGTTCTGTTTACTGTCATATTAAGCATTTAAATTACCTTTAGAAAGTACTCTTCACAAGCCTTTTTTGAGCAGTTGCTGCTATATATTTGGCAAAATACTGATATTCTCATTTTGATTACGTTCTTATTTGCTTTCATTCTCTTCAATTCTGCATTGAAGGTTAGGAGAGGCTCAGACACTGGGTATCAAAGTGATAAACTGATATTAGAACACCTAGGAGGAAGAAAAACATCTCACCAAGAGCAGCTACAACAACTAATGGTTTTCACCTGTTGCTGATATAATTGATCATGGTGCTATAACAGAAAGCTGTTCTGTGTGATTCATATGTTGTTCTACTGGAACACATTCTACTCCTTTGTTATTTTAAGCCTCACTAACTCTGGGTTTCCCTTCCCTTAAAAGGTAGTTTCTAACAGTGTGTTTTTTTTAAAGCTAATAATTAATAGTGAAAGAAAACTGGCAGCTTGTTGAGTTTCAACAAAAGTCTTTAGCCCATAGAAAAATATTCTTTAAAATAAAATACTCAGCTATTTGAAAGTGTGTCCTACATTTATAAATGCCTTCAGCTGAGTTGTTAATATCCTAGAGTAGTAAAAGATTAGTATCTTTCATTTATAATTAACCTATTTGGTCCAGATTTTGCTTTCAGATACTACCATTGCATTATCACACATAGGTTGAAAATGGTATTTTCCCAACTATCAAGCATAACTTTCAGTGAAATGTATTTAGTTGTCAAAGATCCACAAGCAGTCCACTAGTGAGATATGAGGTTATTTTGCCTTCTCACTAGTGAAATTTTAGCTATAAAGTGTACACAATTATAAAGGCATTCACTATTTCACCAGACTGTAATACACTGTACATTAATTAAAAAGATGTTCTCTTGTATAAATACTATCCCTACACTATATTTAGTGGTGTTTTCTTTAGCATCAATAAAATTTTATTCACACTAAAAAATATGGAATAGGTCCATGTTTTCAGCATGCTTAATTTTTACTTTTTTACTCATCATAGAGTCATGAACAATTACTGAGAAAACACTATTATTTCCTTATTACAGCCTTGAAAACTCTGTTCATTCCTGAAAACTTCTGATTAACCTGCTTTTTAAAGAAGAAAATTAAGTTATTTATGAACTGTTGGGTACTGTTGGTGCTAAAAGATAATAACCAGACTCCTCTCCCTTGAAGTGGTACCATTCTCTGATGGCCAATTAGTACTTAGGGTAATATATTAGCTTCTTAAATGTTATCCAGTGCCCCCCTTTCAAAAATCATCCCATTCTCTTTTCTTTACTCCACCTCAAACCCTACCCACACTCCTAACACCTCCTCCTGCCATTACAACTATTCTTAATTCAGCCATAAGCCTGGAGCTTATTGCTAAGAATGTTACCTAGGACAGGGAAGCTGAACTTTAACTCTGAAAGTAGATTTCTTTTTTAAGTCCAAAGCTTGCAAGCAGGCTTTCAAGTGGTTAAAAGGTTTTCTGAGAACTTCCAAAGCTGAGTTTTTACATAAGAAAAAAACAAATTTGAAGGATTAACTATATTATAATCATAGTGAGAAGTATAATTCCAGATATCTTGGAAAGGAAATTCCATCCTTTTCAGGTCTAGGAAAGTTGAGATACACAGAGATTCAGAATGGATGAGCCTAGTGTGAGGACACTGCCTGGGTCCTGAGAAAAGATCGAGTTCCCTTCATTCTCCCTGGCTTTCACAATAAAGGTAGAAGAAGATAAAACCCAAGAAAAGCTAAAAAGTAATCCTTAAACCTTCAGGCTGGAGCTTGGCTTCTTGGAGGAGAGAGGGGGAAGAAGAGTCTGCAAAAAACACAAACTTTCCAGAAAGTCATGTTTGGGACAAAGTGCTGTGTCCCTCACGGCACAGTAGTAATGGAAAGAGGAATGAAGTATGAGTGGGGTTTCCCCAGTTAATGGGCCAGAGGGCAGTTTTCACAGATTTCTGACTCCAGGGTAGCACAGAGAAAGCAATCGAGAATTTCGAGGTTCCCCTAAAGAGTTTGGAAGTGTTGATGGAACTGCAGGACTGAAACGGACTTGGTTCAAGAGTGAGAAGGTAGCTGGGTGCAGATTTCCTGTGAACAAACAAAAATGTAAAGCTCTGCAAATCCTGGCACAGCTTGCCTACTGACCAAGCAGATATAGTAAGAACAAGGCTTAAGGCCCAGAAGTCAAGCCCATGAAATGCCTCTCTGGAAGGACGGCAACAGGAGCAACGCTTCTCCCTTCACTCAAATGCCAACTTGCTTAAGAAGGGAAGGGAGAACCTTAGAGAAGAGCAGAAATTTTTTTAGACACAGTAATTAGTCAAAAGAGAGTATTTTTAAAAAGAAGATACTGAGATCCTTCTGAAAAGGCAAGGCTGAATTTTTTATACCAAGATGAGTTGTGTATTTTATAGCATGATTTGCAATGGCTGCCTGTAACTAGAAAGGATCAGTTTAGACAATGAAGTTACTTTTTCTGCACATTCTAGATTGGGATTGGCCAATATATACCTCTTATGCTAAAAAATGTCAAATTGTAATACTGTCGCAGTTCCCATAGAAATTAAGATTCTTAATCCATAAAACCTGTATTGCATAAGTAATACTGACTCCGTTTCCTATAGTATTACCCTTAAAGGATAAAAAAAAAATCATGCCATCATTCATGTCTCTCTGTTCACTGACCCTATAAAAGCAATATATAAAGTATGTACACACCCTCTATAACTACATTAAGAAAATTTTAGCTCTCATTTAAATGATCTACGACTTTCTGAATTGTACTATTAGATAGTTTGCCGCCTCTTAAAGTTTTTATTTTGCATATGAAGCTTCCAGTTTTGAGCAGCAGAGGTAGTCCCTGAACTGTCCTCAGGACCAAGGTAAAGTAGTGAGTCAGAAACTAAGAAGAAGGTCAGGAAACAGGATAGTTATATACCCAGTGCATTTAGATGATCAAGAGTTTAAACAAGAAAGTAACTGAGGGAGCAAGAATGAGGCACTGGTAACAAAGAAATCTTGGTTGTGGAGTAGACAAGTATTTCATGCTTGTTCAAAAACAAACCCCAGTGTTGTACAGACTAAACTTGCAGTTGGGCACTGTTAAAGTTGTGAGAGAGGGCTGTGAGATTAGGATTAAGGCTTCATCCTGATGTCAGCTTTATGGTGGTATATTCTGACACTAACTACAGACAAATTCTTCACTTTCGTATGTTCCCTGAAAACTCTACACCAGAATTTACTTCCAATGATTATTTCATCTCTTCCTACACCCAAGTGTATTTGATTTTACTTCCTCATCCTTGTTTTAAAGATCCTCCAACAGTTTTCCTCTATTCCTCATCAGTATCCTTCACTCTGTAAAATTTTTGCCTGAGACTATTCTCCTCTTTGAGAAAACTTCATACAAACTCCAAGTAGCTTTGGGAACTAGCCTTTGGTAAAAAAAACAAACATTAAATATCTATTATCAATCAGGAACAGCTAGGTTATGCTGTATAACAAACAACATCAAAATTTCAGTTATATTATACACACACACATAAATGAGACTGCAAACATATCTACTAAATATATTTAAGTATTTGATTCCTTTTCAATTCCCAATAGTACCCAGTATAACAGGCAGATTTAGGATTTTCAAAATCTGTCTTAATTGTATACATGAAATTGTATTCTAAAGAGGATTTCAGGAGTCTAGGAGCATAGCCTTTCCATTAATTCAACATGAGAGCTCTCAAATGAGAGTATTATTTTAAGAAAATAAACGTATTGAAAGGACAGATAACTAAAAAGAACTAGAGAAACCAAGGTGTATCTCTGAGGGGGTGATGTGAGTCTAGCAACACTGTCTGACTCTTAAGGATTCCTAAACATGTATCATCTACATTTTGGTAGAAAATCTTCCATCTGAAATTGTAGTATCTTCAAAGACAGAAGGAAATCTATTTTTAAAAGGGGAAGAAAATTGATGGCAAAACCACTTGAAAAAAATATTTATATACTCCAGGTAGCCTTTTGTTGTTCTGTCAGGGTTTTGAATCAGCTATTAATTTTTTTTACACAAAGGTTCTGTTAAAATGTCCATATAGTATACAATAGTGTAGTTACTCTGCCTTGTTGAAGTGGCTTACAGCAAAATAAATATAGTGAACTGTTTTAAAAAAGTAGTTTTACATGTAATGGTTCATAAAATTGATCAAGCCCTGCCAACAAAATTAGTCTACAAACATCTGTTTGTCACGATATATAACAAACCTCTTTAAAAGAGGTGGAGAAAATGAGTTTCAAAAAGCTCCATCAAAGATATCAATAACTAATTTTTTTAAGAATTTGATTCTGTCAGAATCAAATTGATACAAGTGTTGTGCAACCATAAATTACAAAGTAGCTTATTAAATTATATGGTTAAAGACAATCATGCTTTCTATTTTGCTTATATCTCTATCTATGTCAAGGCATAGTGACCTATTTCTTATACAGCGTGTCTCATTTAATCTGACTGTAACCCTGTAAGAGTTGAGATGCAGATACTTTTAATAAATTGCCCAAGAGCACATAGTGCTAAGCGTTAGAAGCAAAATTCAAACCCTCATGTATATTCTTTTCACCATACTCTGCTGTCTCAGATAAGAGTGTGTGTTAGAGTGCAGGAACAAGGGGATTGATCACGAAGGAGCCATGACAGCATCCCACTCTACATTAAGCCCTCTTTTCAACTTTTCAACATCGTAAGCCTTACATTTTTTTCAGGGTTCTTTCTTTGCTGCTTTTCGTAACTCTGGACAAATTACTACTTTTGTGTATTTGCACTCATGTTTCTTGCACTCTTTCAGGACTGTGGTGTTGATAGGGTGGCAGAGCACTGGTGTCAGCTCTAGAGTAGCCTCTGCTTTGGGAAAAGTTCTGGCAGGTTTTCAGTGTGTGGACTGATACAGATAGGTCTATATAGTACCAGGCAGTGGGTCCTTGATAGATCACCTCAGTTCCTGAGGCACAAGTCAGATATGAATGGGCTGGGGTTAGCTCATTGTGCAAGCTTCTTTTCTAAACACAGCTCTATCTACTGGTTCCTCCTGTTGGAATTAAATGAAAAATAACTTCTGAATAACTTCTCATGACCTCTGTAACTGGTATCTGTGGACTTTGGAAACTGCTTTGATGGTAGCACATTTGAAATGAACCTTGATCTACAAAATAAATATTTGTAGCATGTTAAAAAACCAATGTTTAAGATACAGAACTCCCTTTTAGTCTTTCTGTGGCCATTGAAAAATATGTTTTTATCTTTGGATACTTCTTAGCTGAGCACTAAGATGTTTTTGTTTTTTAGGTAATTAAACATTTTAATCACTTAAAAATTACAGTTGCACCTGGAGGACATTTTGAAAATTTAGAATTCCAGTGTACTTTGAAGGAGAAAATTTATGAAACACAGATAATGGAATTAAATATGAGCTAGCTTTCTAAATTCTGAATGTAGAAGTAAATCTCTGAATCCTTAGGAATATGGAGACCTCTGAGCTGCCATAGAACCAGCCACCACCCCCACTTATATCTCTGACTGTCCTCAGTGTAAAGGCTACTGGTTTAAAGTACTTGTCTAACTGGTTTTCCTGGTCAATTTTCAGTTCTTCCCACAGATTAGAAAAGGTATCCCCAATTGGAAAGCCCAACAGTAATGAATTCTTGGAAAGATCAACCTAAGCATTTGAACAACACTAGAAGACATGATTATTATAGCACAAAGTGATAATTAATGTTCTAAACTATGACCCTTAGTCATCCAAAAAAAAGTCTAATAAGCATGTTTAGTTCATGCTATATATTAAGAAAAAGAAAAGAGTGCTATAATTTAGAAAGATTTGTTACCAAAAAAAAGTCAGTGTTAAAAATTAAAAAGTCTAAGCCCTTTCTCCCAACCTCCTTCTTTCCTCTATGTGACAAAGATTAATTGCATTTCTACTATGTGCTAGACCTGTACTGAATGCTGTGGATGCAAAGATGAATAAAACATGTTCTTTGTCCTCAAAGAGTTTGCTATGTAATGGTTCAAACAGACATATAAACAAATAATTCAAATACAATATAGTATTTTGTTGGTTGTGTTCTAAATACTACTGGGTAGCACAGAAGAGAGAATAATGAAATATTCCTGAGAAGGTATGGGAAAGACCTATCAGGATCAGCCTTAGATTCAGGGTAAATTTTCCAGCTTTCAGAGTAAATTGTGAGAAGTTAAACTAAAAATGAGAAAAGTAAGTTGATATTTACTCAATTAAGAAAAGTTATAACATTAGAAAATTTGTTCTACTTAGTAGGATTGTGAAAATTGAATGTTTATTTTATTGGCATAATTTTTTATATGCATGATAGCATATTATCAGACTTGTTAACTGCATATTTGACTTTTATATTATGGTAACACATCGTTTAAAAAAAAAAAGCCAACAAAACAAAATATGAAAATACTTCATCAGTTTTCCCAAGGGCCTCTGTTAGTCCTCTGGTAATCAAGTCATTCTGAAGAACTTAACTCTGTCATCATCCTTGTTGGTTTTCTCATTTATCAGTGGCTTAGACTGTGATCCCAGCAGTTCTTCATCACTACTTTAATTCATTTCAAGACATTTTTAAAAAAGATTTTACTTATTTATTTGACAGAGAGAGACACAGCGAGAGAAGGAACACAAGCAGGGGGAGTGGGAGAGGGAGAAGCAGACTCTCTGCTGAGCAGGGAGCCCAATGTGGGGCTCCATCCCAGGACCCTGGGATCAGAATCTGAGCCAAAGGCAGATGCTTAACGACTGAGCCACCCAGGCACCCCGATTTCAGGATGTTTTTTGAATGATTTCCAGTTTCACTTTATAACTGAATTGAATTTGCCTTGTATTTACTGAGAAACCAATGTCTTTGATGAGTGTGTGTGTGTGTGTGTGTGTATATATATAGACACTGTATTAAACAGAGAAATAACGTTTATGACTAATTTTGTAAGTGGTTGCTTCTGCAGTATTTTCATTCTGTGATAGCTTTAGTTTCCCTGTGTACTGTTTTTTAACTGTAGGGACTGGTATGGATTACTATTTCTTAACATAGAACATTGTATTTAATCTCTTTTAATTATGTATATCGTGTGGAGCTCGCATTATCAAAACTATAATATGGACGTAGAAACCAGTTGGATAGGGGCGCCTGGGTGGCTCAGTCGTTAAGCGTCTGCCTTCGGCTCAGGTCATGATCCCAGAGGCCCAGGATCGAGTCCCACATCGGGCTCCCTGCTCGGCGGGAAGCCTGCTTCTCCTTCTCCCACTCCCCCTGCTTGTGTTCCTGCTCTCGCTATCTCTCTCTCTGTCAAATAAATAAAATCTTTAAAAAAAAAAAAAGAAACCAGTTGGATAATGAAATAACAAGATGATAATGATGGTGATGATGGTGCCTGCCATTTGTGAAGCTCCTACTCTGTGCCAGTTGCTCTACTAGGCAGTTTTTATAATCCTTCCTACAACCTAGCAAGGTCAGTGCTAATCACCCTGATTTCGTGGGTAAGGAAACTGAAGGAATTCATACAGGTGGTGAGTGTCTTAGGAGCTAAAGACAAGACATTCTAATTCTCAAGTTTGTGTTCTTTGCAGTACATTATGTCTTTCTTTGTTGTAAAGAAGCATTTACTTCAGAATTTGTTCTTAAAAATTGTATCTTTGGGTACATATAAAATACACAAAAATTTGATTTAGCCAACAGTTGTAGGAATAGGTTTCTAGGTTTATATACACTGGCTATTAAAAATCTTGTAAAAACTATGTATCTTCCTCTTGTTTGTTACTGAAAGATATTCCACAAATACACACCCTTGCTTTAGGAGATTCAAGAGTCAAAATGGAATGGAACATGTGGAATTAATGAAATTGATTTTTTTTAAAAAGCCTCATAAAATATAGTAATGTTTTAAAAAATGAAGCACATCCAATTCTAACAGCTTATTATCATTTTCAAAGAGAATGGTATACTGTTTGCCGATGTCTAATGGAGACGTGTGATTGCCACTGGAATTGCAGTCATTTAACAACATCTACTTTTCTCCAACCCATTACTTTTTTTTTTTTTAGTTTTTGGTGTAGTGTTCCATGATTCAATGTTTGCATATAACACCCAGTGCTCCATGAAGAAACAACCCATTACTTTAAAACACCAGGATTCAGCTTTGATATACAATGAGTTGAATGGAGGAAATACAGATATTTTACAGTGTTCGTAAGTGTGAAATCAGGAATTTCAGATACTAGTCTCCATTCAGCCTATAGCAAATTTTCAGTTATTTGAAAGTTTTATTTCTCATTCAAAGAGCAGATCTGATCATGGCCTTTGGTCAAAGATGCTGTTTGTATTGTTAAAAAAAATCTCTTCCACATCAAACAGTATATGAGGAAGGAGTCTAAAATTCGCCCATTAGTCAGGCATACAGAACTTTGTGGTCCCAGGAATAATGGCCTTCCTGGAAAAATGCCTCTTAAGATAAGGTAAAACTTCAGAAGTTATTGCTTTATTGATTTGGGTTTTTGCATGTTTTCCTTCCTTCCTTCCTTCCCTCCTCCTCCTCTTCCTTCTTCTTCTTCACTGTTGTCCTCTGACACATATAATTAAATAATGAAACATTTACTATGTCTTTCTTATGTACAGGGTGTTAGTGAACTGTCTTTTAGGCTTGGATCTTTTGATTTCTTGTATTCTCTCCTAAGAAAAATAATGAGGTTACACTCTTTAAAGCTGCCACTTTCTTGCAAGTTATTATTTCACATATACATCATCATATTTTTGGTATCTGTCCCCTGAGGCTTGCTCTATTGTTATTTCTTATTCAGCATGTCTCAAAACCACCAAACCTGCTGAGGCATTAAGCATACTTTTTGGATATGCTCTTAGGAATATGGGAATTACCATATTGAAGCTAGCCATCCAGCCATCATGTCTGGTTTTCTGCATTGAAAACATTTCTGTCTTGCATTAGAGGCAGGCATCAAGGTCCCATGAGTTGCCTACCTGGGCAGTAACATACAGAAGGAAGACATTTCATTTTGATTGCATCTGGCAATCTTTTTATGCCCTGGGGCATTAATACTGATCTTTTGTAATTCTAGCCTAGTAAGTGTAATTGCAGTTATATTCATATTTATATAGGTCCCTAATCCTTAAACCAAGCTTCTACACTGGGAATTCTAGTTTATTTTATATAATCTTTAAAAATATCCACTTGCTTTTTTGCAACAGGTGTGCGTCCAGAACACAGGAGTCACAAAAACCGCCACTAAATCTAAGCCATAATGGGAAAGGAAAAGATTGAGCACATCATCACCAGATATACAGATGTGGCCAAGTTTACCACTACTACTGGCCATCTGATCTATAAATGCGGTCTGACTGACAAAAGAACCAGCAAAAGATTTTTAAAGGAGGTTGCTGAGTTGGGAAAGGGCTTCATCAAGGAGCCCTGGGTCTTGGATAAACTGAAAGGTGAATGTATGCAAGGTATCACCACTGATATCTCCATGGAGAAATTTGAGAACAGTAAGTATTATGTTTTCATCACTGATGCCTCAGGATACAGGAACTTAATAAAAAACATGATAATAGGGGTGCCTGGCTGGCTCAGTGAGTAAAACATGCAACTCTTGATCCGGGGGTTTTAAGTTCAAACTCCATGTTGGGTGTAGAGAGTATTTCAAATAAAATCATTAAAAAAAAAAACAAAACCATGATTATAAGCATAGCTCACGTTGACTCTTCTGTCCCAATTGTTGCTGCTGGGGTTGGTGAATTTGAAGCAGGTATCTCCAAGAATGGGCAGACCCAGAAGCATGCCCTTCTGGTTTACATACTTGGTATGAAACAACTAATTTTTAGTGTTAACAAAATGGATTCCACTGAGCCACCCCATAGCCAGAAGAGATACAAGGAAATAATTAAGGAAGTCAACACCTACATTAAGAAAATTGGCTACAACCCTGACACAGTAGCATTTGTGCCAATTTCTGGTTGGAATGGTGACAACCTGCCAGAGCCAAGTACTAAGATGCCTTGATTCAAGGGATGGAAAGTCACCTGTAAAGATGGCAATGCAAGTGGAACCCACTGCTTGAAGCTCTGGATTACATCCTGCCACCAATGTATCCAACAGACAAGCCCTTGCATCTTCCTCTCCAGGACATCTATAAAATTGGCGGTACTGGTACTGTCCCTGTGAAGACTGATGTTTTCAAACCTGGCATGGTGGTCATCTTTACTCCAGTCAACATTACAACTGAAATAAAGTCTGTTGAAATGCAGCATGAAGCTTTAAGTGAAGCTCTTCCTGGTGACAATGTGGGCTTCAATGTCAAGCATGTGTCCCAAAATGTTCATTGTGGCAGTGTGGCTGGTAACAGCAAAAATGCACTGATAGAAGCAGCTGGCTTCAAAGCTCAGGTGATTATCCTGAACCATCCAGTCCAAATCAGTGCTGACTATGCACCTGTGCTAGATTGTCACACAGCTCACAATTACTCACAAGTTTGCTCAGCTGAAGGAGAAGATTGATCACCATTCTGGGAAGAAGCTGGAAGATGGCCTCAAATTCTTGAAATCTGGTGACGCTGCCATCATTGATATCATTCCTGGCAAGCCCATATATGTTAAGAGTTTCTCTATCCTCCTCTGGGCTGTTCTGCTATTAATGACATGTGATGGGCAGTTGCTGTGTTTGTCATCAAAGCAGTGGACGAGTAGGTTGCTGGAGCTAGGAAAGTCACCAAGTCGGCTCAGAAAGCTCAAAACTAAATGAATTACTCCTAATATCTGGGAACCCAGTCTTAATCAGTGGTAGAAGAACGGTCTCAGAACTGTTTGTCTTAATAGGTCATTTCAGTTTAATAGCAGAAGAGTGGTTAATAACAATGCATCATAAAACCTTCAGTAGGAAAGAAGAATGTTTTGTGGACCATTTGTGGGGGGAAGGGGGCAGTTTTAAGTTACCAGTTTTTTAAATCAGTACTTAAGGGAAACAACTTGACCAAAAATCTATCACAGACTTGAGAGTCATTAAATCTTCTCAAATCTCATCCTCTCAAATCTCACATATTTTATATCTGTTGCCTCTTCAGATACTAATAGCCTCATGTGGAAATGGCAAATGTAAGCTCTTCCCATTGTTAATCACTGCTTTAGAGCTGTGAAAATTTCTCAAAAGCTATTATCAGCTCAATCACCAGAACACATTTCTGCTCTGTTCCACGTTTTGTTTCCCCAACTTTTTTACTAATAGCAGGGGATGGGAGCTTTTTGTTTCATTTTGTTTCAGTAGCTCTAATGACCCTGCTTCTTGAATTTTTTTTCTATTAACCTATCCACATTCTTTGTAAAACTTTGTCTTTTCTCAGTTCTGTATTACTTTTCTACCAGATTTGCTTTTTTTGTCTTTGTGTTGTTTGTCCCTGTTCTGAATCACTATCTAAATGTTTCCTGTGGTGCCCCAGTGAGGTGTTCAACATGAGTTCAGTAGGCACCTATCCCTGCTACCAAGCAGCTTAAAGTCAAAACAGAAAACACTGAAAAGGATTAACTAAAGATAATAGTGGTAATTTAGATAATTAAAGAAACACTGAGTAAATTTAAAACAAAGTAAATTATATAAAGGGAATCAAGAAAGGGAATACCCTGGTATTGTATACATAGCCTCTCTATATGAAGTATTCTAGGAAATAGAACAAAATCAAATTGAGCCACTGGGTGGTTAGTCGGTTAAGCCTCTGCCTTTGGCTCAGGTCATGATCCCAAGGTCCTAGGATCAAGTCCCACACAGGGCTCCTTGCGCAGTGGGGAGCCTGCTTGCTTCTCCCTCTGCCTGCCGCTCCCACTGCTTGTGCTCTCTCTCTCTGACAAATAAAATCTTTAAAAAAAAAAATCAAATTCATCATAGTTTAAAGCTTTCTAAATGAATTTTACTGTGTTTTCATAGGAATGTTGTAAAAGGAAGGATGGATGGATGTGTTCTGTGAAATGGTGAGAAAACAGGGAACTGCTGAGAATGGCATTTTAATATTTAAGGACCTGGGATGGAGATAAAAGAAGTCACTAGCTTCACCAGTGGTGGAGGTAGAACTACTGGATTCATCTGAATATAAAGAGAATGAATGTGTTGAGTTCTAGAAATGGGAGGAAAAGGAGATGAAGAAAGACAATCAAAGAATATACCAGTGGAAAATAGCAGCAGGAAGATGAATAGGCAAATGAAAACTGTCCTTGAGTATAGTTTTCTCAGAAAGAGGGAAGGAAATGGAAGTGAAAGCAGAAAAGAAAAATAAATGAGGCTATTGCTTATAGAATTTTAAGTGTTTTTATAGACGGATTAGTGATTAAATTAGTGTGAGTGATGAGCGTTTAATGTATATAATGAAATCTACAACCAGCTGTAAGCATATTTTTCATGAATGTTTTTTGACTTGTTAAATATAAATACCCTAACAAGTAGCATTATGGATATTTTATATTTTTCATTCAATGTCATTAACTGGTTCTTTATATTTTCTCAACTAAATACATTCTCATAACAGCAAGTTTTCTACCCAGGCAACTATGGTCCTTGTTATCTAATTATTTACTTATCCATAAAATAAGAGCTGCTTTTCATTTAACAAGATATGAGGGAAAAAGGCCAAAAGCAGAAGACATTGTTCTGGAAATATACTGGGGAGAGAAGGTGGCAGCAGGAGGCACTCAACAAGCCTGTAATTTTGAAACAGACATGGTAGTTTATAGAATTGGAGGTGAATTGAGAATAACTAGAGAACCAAAACTTCTAAATAATAATAGACATGGTTTTGAGAGGCATGAGGAAACTTTCTAAGGTGGTAATAATGTTTAGTACTTTGATCTGATTGCTGATTACATGGGTTTCTTTCTATCTTAAAAGTCACTGAGCTGCATAATGTAATCTTAATATTTACACATTTTGCTGTATGTAAACTGTATCAATTTTTTAAAAGTAAGAAAAAACTCACCTGAATTCTAATGGGTGTTTCATACTAAGATATTGTTTTCAATTTTTTTTTATTCTTTCTACTGGATATACACTTAGGTATCATCTTCGATGCTACTTTTAAAATGTTCTTTAAAGTGATACCGTAGGAAGAAAAACTAGCCAGTATATTTCATTTATAACTGTCATGAACAGAAATTTCCCAACACTAACCTCTGTTTCAGATTCCTGCTGTTGCTTCTGCACTATTAGTTGGTGTCAGCAGGGGGTTAACAGCATTCAATTTAACCTTGCTATTTGTACTCTGTTTTGAATTTTTTTTCTTTTTTCCACATTTAACTTCCTTACATGGATTCCCCATTTTAAGGATCGTGCATGCACCATGGGGTCTATACACTGAAGGACTGTAAGTGCAGATAAGCACACAATAAAAGCACATTTAAAGTTAATGTGAAGCTCCAAGACCTTTCTTTTTCTTTTTTTTTTTCCGGGAGCACAGAGGCTTTGCTGTGAAAATCACTGCAACAAGAGAAAAACTTTGTAAGCCTACTCATGCTATTATTTTTTTGAGATTATAGACTTGTTTAAAATATGTAAGAATTGTATAGGCATGGATTAATTACAGGTTATATGTCCAGATAAATGGACTATGACCTATACGACAATAACTATTCTACTTGTAGCTAGCCATGAACATCACATCAGAAGCAATTCCTCTCTCTCCCACATTAAAATTATAAAACCTATCATGGCCTGGGGCCACATCCTCTACTACTTTCCCAATTCCCCTCTCTCTACTCTCACCTCACCTCCCTCGTCCTCTCCCTGGCCCTTCTATCCTGTAAATGCTGAGCCCTTCACAGTCAAAGCACAGTCTTCAGCAGCAGGATAGAGAGGAACAGGTGAACTGAAGAGAGGTGTCTAAACCCCAGATCTGCAACTGTCCTCACTGAACGCTGGTGAACCTACTATGCTTATGAGTGGTCCTTGTCTTGCTCTGAGTAGATACCAAGTATAAGACTAGATTAATGAAAATGGAAAAGAAGGAATGCCACCTCAAATTCTGGCTATTTTGTAAGAACAGTAATAATGGAATACCCTCCCATGGAGTTTAAGCACGAAGGAGAGTCCTGTTTCCCTTTTCCTCCACCTCCAATTTCCCTCATTCCCAAACCACCATTTTGCACAACTCCAGCACACTCTTCTCCTAGTCTGGAGCCCAGGATTCTGCTTGTTTCATCTTCATGTACAGGGCACCCTGCTGGATGCCAGAGACACCAAAGTGAAAACAACAACATAAGCACCTCCAGCGGCTTGAAGTTGAGGCAGACCCAGATCTTACACTGTATATAGCAAGGAGGAGACATGCACTCCTGTCCTTCCAAGCACGGATTCTGAAAGCATTTCTCCAGAATGGGATTGTATTAACCCAGGCATTGCGCTATAATACTGGTCTACTATTATACTGGGGCCATATACTTACTGGTTTGCACCTATTGTCCTGGCATATTCATTTTTTAAAAAAGCATACCCATTCACTCCGCCACAAGTCTGGATGGTAACTTATATGGTCACTCTAAGTCATAAGAAAAATGAACTTCTCAAGACGGGTAGAGATTGTTTAACAAAAGCCCCAAATATAAACATATGACATTAAGTATTTTAAAGTTGATGTGGTAGCAGCGATATTTAAAAATATTGTAAACACAGATGCTCATTAAATGTTTTTCAAAACAAAACACTCTTTGAAAGAGGATTGTCATTACTGTGATATAATTCCTACAGGATGTCTATAGCAATGTCCATACAATTTATGTAGAATAACCACCTAATATTTAAAACATTAAGTCAAACATAGTGGCATAAAATCTTTACAAAAGAATACTTGAACATTTCAGGGATTTTTCAGCTTTAATCATAAAATTAAATGTTTAAATCAGTTCTTCATAATTAAAGTTAAATAATCATGGGCCTTCATTTTGAACATTGCTTTTAACGCATGATAAATGTAGAAAACAAATAATGCTTAGAAATAGAAATATTGATTTTAGGATTTGACAAATGTTGTATATTTATCTTTTTGTTTACCTTTGAAGACATATTACTTTATATAAATTATTCTATACATTTAAATGCATAGGTATGAAGTTGGAATTAGTAAAACATGCTCTAGTAAGAAAAGTTTATTTTCCGATTTAATACTAATCAACCATTGCTAATGTGCTATAAAATCCTACTTAAGAGAGATACTGACTCCAATTATTAAAGTTAATGGCCTCCAGTTGCCTCATCTTGCCTTAGTGTAGGACATTAAGCATGTAGAACCCATAATTTAATTATCACCTGTTAATATTGGCTCTAAGTTCATTTCTCTCCTTTCAGGATGAAACTTCAGTGATGAGCCAATTAAAAACCATTCTCTTCCTACTCAAAACACCAGCCTGCTAACTATACCCACAGTATACAGATCACAGATCTACTGGGACTTTCAAGATGGAACTTGCTGCCTCTTGCCTTTAAGGGATTGCTAAATTAAATTATTATTTCTATCCATTTTTCATTCTAATTTTTAAAATCTCTAGATTATATAAAGATTGTAACTCATTTCTTCAATATGTTTATATACTTTAAAAGCCATTCAAGAAGTGGAGAGTTGTGTTATTCTACAATAATAAAGGGCAAACATTAAAAGAAATCTATACCCTTATTCCTATTTGGACATCATAAGATGTAACAAAACATCAGAGAATGTGGTGCAAGAAGAGGGTTAGCTTATCATAAAATCCCACTGATATGCACTGGAGAAATGTGCAGTTCATTTATAGGAATTTATTAGAAATTTAGTCCCTGGTACCCTCCCAATACATGTACCATTCTACTGAAATCTAATTTTATCAGTCCACCCATGGGAATGAAACTCAGAGGAATTCATTTGTGTTAACCAAACTCACAAGAGATTGATTTATAAACTAGTAAATCACTTTTTAATTTACCATGGGAATGCTACCTGATCCAAGAACCCGAAAAATTTACCTGATGTTTTTGAGTTCTTACTACTCTCAGTGCTGGCACTACAATGAATACAAAGGTGAAAAATAATCCCCATCCTCAATGAGTTTATAATCTGGTGAGAGGGCTTAGACAACAATACATAAAATACAAGCCAAACTACAATTAATGCGTGAGTGGTATGTAGTGGTTAAATGTATAGAAGAGGTCCAATTCTTTCTGCTAGGTAGAATCTTATAGATAGGAAACCAAATTATACTTCAGATGGATTTCCAGTGAATACATTTAAAGGTAGATTTCTCTCAAATCATTGCTGGTTAATAAATTATCTTTCCCGTTTCCCTGCGTATTTCTGTATAAAGAACCATAACCAGCTGTCTATAATTAGTACATCTTTGCTCTTGGATACATTCTAGACACTCTACAAAAATTTTTAAACTATAACACATTCAGATCCATGAAGAGTCTTCTTACTGCAGTTACTATTACAACAACAATCTCTTTACTTCTATACTCTAGTGTCACAACTAACTTGTAGGTTGATTCCAAAGTTAGTGTATACGGCAAAAATTATATATAGTCAAAATGTCCATAAAAATTCCATAAATAGACTATATATGAGTAAACATAAGTTCTGTAAAATAATATTGAGTAACATAAATGTATAATGTTTAGTAAAACATTATATAAAAGAATACATATCCAAATATAATTTTAAAGTATTTTAATTATACTATTTTCACTTAAAGGAGTATTTATGTAAAAGAATTTATACAAATTAAATGTATGTATCATGCATATCCTTTATGGTACCCATATTTGTAGATTTCTCCCACTGAATAGATTTTAAATAGGCCACTACCTAACAATAGATATTGAAATAACTTATCTTTAAATCACAAGATAGACTGTGCTGCTTTGAGGAGGTTTCCTATAGCCAGCTTAATTTAGATATTTTATGTGGATGATTAGCTTCGGTCTCAGGCATCTCTCCTAGATTTGGATGTTAGTCTGCTTTTGCCTACTTACTGTATTCACCCAACATACCATGCACCTGGTTGGCATTGAGCCCATACTCCTGCTCTGACCACAGATAGCTAACCATCTACAAGGAAGTCAAAGGAAGGAAGTCAAACCCCTGACCATCCATTATTTGCAATGCACTCAGTCAGCTGAGCCTCAGTACCTGTATACCTGAAATGATAAAACAGTCTCATTTAGCAAGCAAACTGAAGTAGGAGTAGCTGTGTATACATGTTTCAGCCTGCATCTGAAGTGTGTTACCATGTGACTTTGCTCATTATAGTAATTTTTGGCAATCATTAATGATATTATTTCTATGATATGCAAAAGCCCTGATTTGAAAGCAAGGGTAAGAACCAGAACAACGGTTTCCCCCATCTACTAGATCAGCCAGTGGTCATTTATTAGATCATAGCCATTATGCAGAATATTGGGAGGACTTCATGAAAGATGATTTTTAGAATCTGGAATTGAAAGTGTGTAGAGCTAAGGCTCTGGAATCCAATAGTGTGTGAATTTCACCTGTTCCACTTGCTGGCTAGGTGACCTCTAGCAAGTTACTTTAAACTTTTCAAAGCTCAGTTCCTTAATTAACTCCCTTAGGGTTTGGGTTTTGTTTTTTTTTTTTTTAAGTAGGCTCCATGCCCAATGTGGGGCTTGAACAACCAAGACTGAGAGTCGCATGCTCTACCGACTGAGCCAGCCAGACACTCCTCCCTTAGGGTTCTTTAGACAATTAAATGAAATAGATAAAGTGCTTAGCACAGTCCCTGGTATATGATTAGAGTTTAATAAATATTATGTATTTTTAAATTTTGATTACAGTGCTTGGAATTTCTTTTTTTTTTTTTTTTAAAGATTTTATTTATTTATTTGAGAAAGAGAGAGAGAGCACATGAGAGGGGGGAGGGTCAGAGGGAGAAGCAGACTCCCTGCTGAGCAGGTAGCCCGATGCGGGACTCGATCCCGGGATTCCAGGATCATGACCTGAGCTGAAGGCAGTTGCTTAACCAACTGAGCCACCCAGGTGCCCCACAGTGCTTGGAATTTCAAGTTTTCAACAACTTTTATACATCTCTTATATGTGTACCTGTATGAGGTGACAACCTGTGGTTAATTTGATTATTCTCCCTAGAAACAACAAGATATTTATCTATACATATATGCTAATGAAGACACACATAATCACCACTGCAACACCTATTTTTGGTGTCTTAAAGTTAATTATTCCTTTCACAATATTTTCTTAATCTTCTATAATGTGAGATCTATGACTATAACTGGAAGGTATTAAAAGCAGAACAGGAAACCACAAGTTTCTTAAAATAACAATACAAAGTCTCACACACATGATGTTTATATACCTATCTAATAAGGAAATATAGTCAGTAAGCAGAATATACTCAAAGCTAACCACAAATGAGTTAAAAAAAAAATACCACAGTTTACTTTAAAATCACACATATTTTACTTTCATTAGTATGTATAGGAATTTCATTGTAAGATGCTTTTTTAAAAAATTTCAAAGCTATGTGTGTCTCACCTGATAATTCTGTGGTAGTGATTATACGCTAAAACACACATATGATGCTAAAGCTGAATAGGAGTTGCTGTTTTGTCCTTCCAAACCTTATTAACATGTATGCTTTGTAACCAACCTATCCTTTGCAGGGACCAGCAAGTCAAACTCCTGCTTCTCAGACTTCGGTGTGTGAGCTGTTGGTGACAAAGATTGTGTGGGTAGCTCCCAATTTTTCTTTATTAATGTGTATCAAATACCATGATCATCTTCTATTAATTACAAGTGAAATGGCTTTTGTTTTTGAATTGATAGTTTCCTTATGCACACTTACTTAGGTTTTTTTAAAAAAAAAAAAGTGTGTTGATTTAAAAATTCCTTAAGAAAATTAGTATGAGGATAGGGCAAAATGTACAAAAGTTACACTCAATTGGCTAACGTTGTGGAGATTGAACTAAACAAACAGAAGTGGATAACCAATAACATTTTAACCTAAAATATTACTTGACAGACCTTAATTTTACCTGAGAGAAGAAAAACATTAATACCAATCTTGTTTGACAAATCTCTGACTCCCTGTAACTATTACATATTTAGTAGCAGTGATTTGCTAACTTTTGTGCAAATCCCATGTTGTGGTCCAGATATCTCTCAAATGTCCAAGTGTTTTCTTCAAAATTGGCACTGCTATATATTTATGTATTTTTTTGGGAGAGGGGATCCCTTTCAAAAATGTATTGATACTGATTGACTATCTTGTTAGAAGACTGAATATCTGTGGATCAGTAACACATTGGAAATTTTCAAATACATAAAGTAGTCCTTCACACCTGAAGAAATATTCCACAGAGATTCTCCTATGTTCCTTCAAGATCGTATATTTACTAGGTTCTAATTATATCTTGGGCATGGTGCTAAATTTTGAGTACAGTGTGGAAAACAAAATAGACATGGTTCCTACCCTCCTGAACCATTCAACTACTGGACCCTGTGAGAGTATGACACTTAAGTTGAAAATGTGAAGGGGGTAGAACAAGTAAGGTCCAAGCAGAAGGAAAATATGCGAAGACTGGGAGGCAGAAAGGAGTTTGGTTCATCAGACAAACTCAAAAGAAGTCTGTGCAGTGAAAGCTTATGTAAGGGGAAGCATAGTGAGAGATGAACTTGGAGATAGGCAGGAGTCACCGTGTCAGTTCTTCTCCCAGTGAAACTCAACACAGCTAAAATTGTTACTTTACCTTGAATATAAATATTGAGAAGATTTGAGTACCATGAAAAAAAGATCCATAAAATTGCTAAACTTCTTTACTGGGGATAAAAAAAACAACCACCACCAGGACATCATTTTGTTGAAATTTCTATAAATTGCATCTCTAATTGCTAAACTCACTTAGGTTACTACAGGCAAATGGCCACTTGGGAAGTGCCACAGGAATTCCCTTCAGTTCAGTTTCCCTCTGTTTCCCTTTAGCCAGCTGCTACTTGTAGCTACTGTGTCACACCTCCCATGTTTCCCCTTGAATCTAAGAAGGAAATACAGAATTGGGTTCCTGGTGACAGTATAAAGAAGAGGGAGGGATGGAGGGCTATGTGAGGACAGCCTTCTCCCATTTTCTCTCTAGCAGGGCTCCCTGCCTTATGCCATCTCTTCATATTTCATGCACAAACTCTACAGTCAGATAAAAATCTTCCTGAGAATTGATCTCCCTAACCTTTATCCTCTATAGTCCCATTTTCACATTTCTTGTTTCCTGCTCAGCTCTGTTAGAGGGCTTATGCACCAACTATCAATGACTTTGATCTTGGGGGTTCTTTTTTTTTTAATCAGAGAGAGAGAGAGTGAATGAGCACAAGCAAAGGGGGTGGCAGGCAGAGGGAGAAGCAGGCTCCCCGCTGAGCAAGGAGCCCGATGTGGGACTTGATCCCAGGACTTTAGGATCATGACCTGAGCTGAAAGCAGCCACTTAACCAGCTGAGCCACCCAGGTGTCCTGATCTTGGGGGTTCTTTAAATGGTATAGATATTAGTTCTTTTATTACACCTTTAAGTATGCTTTCCCCAGATTCAGAATTGAATTTGCTAGTGATACTCTTTATTTCAGGTACATTGTAACTTTTTAAAAAAATGAACAATCATGGAATTTTAAGAACTGTATACAAAATACTTTAACTAAATGAATTCCAGACACTAAGCACTAAGGTGGACAGACCAAGTTTTGAAATATGACTGGTTCCAAAGTTATGAACTACTTGAACTGAACTATATTTTCATTTCGATAATCTTGTTCTGTGACTCACTGTGAGAGTCCACAGTGTTGTCATTGATATTTTAGTGTTAGTGTTAGTAAATAAAGCCTTCATGCTTCCTGCTATCCTCACTGGAAGCACACTTCAATTCCTATTCTCTAAATGAAGACTTTTAGATAATCTCCCTATTGTCTGTTCTCTTTTGTTTCTATTTCCCACATTAAAAACAACCCAAAGACTGTATTTTCAGCACACGTTTATAGGTTCAGAGTAAGGTTATGGTGTAGATTAGCACTGGATTCAAATCAGATGGTCAGATATGACTTCTTTCTATGTAAATGTGGGAAAATGTGTAGAAAAATGAGAAAAGCTATCCAATATCCTAATAAATCCATAAATTTCTATGTCTGTGAACAGAAAATGTCAAATGATCATAAGCCATTAGTTTATGTAAATATCTCAGAAAGGGTAAGCTATTTTTTCATGTATAAGATCAGATTTGTTTAGAAAAAAATCTCTAAGGTGATGAGTGTGTGTCAGTCATTCTTTTTAGAGTCCTGCATCGCTCCACAGGGCCTTCCTGCCAGTACCCTGGGTGGCCAGATTTCTGGTTTATAGAGCATCTCCTGTCCTCATAAATTATACTTATCTCAGTCAGAAAGGGACGAATTACTTATTAAAAGAAACCACACAATACCTTCCAAGTATCACTTAGAAGTACATCCCAATACTTTTTTCTACCAGTGAGAATGCAGTTCACACTCAGTTTATTCTTTTTAGGAACATGATTTCACAAAGTCTTGTTTCATCTATGTGATTTACTTTTAGATGAAAATAAAGTTTTCTTTTGGTGTGGTGTTGGTTATGTTAACTTTTTTAGATGCCAACTTCCCATTGTGACCTAGAGGTGAAAGAAGATATAGACTAAAAAGGTGAGGGGAAGGGCAGCTGCTGACCACAGGCATCTCACAAAATTATGCTGGTAGTTCTCTATGCTTAGATCATAGATCACTCTCTCTTTCTACTCCTTTCCCATCCTGGAGATAACTTACTCTAACAACCCATTTTTTGAAACGCCGGTAACTGAGAGATTATTAATTTTACTTATCATTGGTAACTCACCAGGATTAATATTATTGTCTATCGTTTATGAAATGTCAACAAAACAAGATAATTGAAGTTATGGTATTATTCATAAGTACTAGTACTTTAAAATCTCAACCACTGATTTTACTGTGAGCATATGAGTGGCATATTTGGGAGAGAAGTTGATATTCATATTTAAAATGACTCCAAATTTTTATTTTGGGAGAAATATTATTTATTACACATAATTAATTATTCTATACTTACTACTAACCAAGTGTTCTATAATTACTTTTTTTTATACATTTAAAAGCCTGTACAAAGGACCCCACATGAAAAGGAATGGCATGTTTTTCACTGAATTGCTAGGTCAGCCTAGAAGGTAAGAGGTAATTGGAATAAACACCTGTAAATCATAAAGGGCACTGTAATTCAAGTTAAAGAGTATATACTTTACCTAAAGCAAATAAGAGCAGTTGAAAATTTTTAATTTTAAATAGAGTAACATTTTCAGGTTGGAGTTTTAGAAGTACAAGCAGAATTTGAAGAATGGACATGAAGAAAGAAAATTCAAAGTAGGAACAGCAGTTAGGATATTATTGCATTAATAACGGGTAAGAACTGACTGGATATCGATATAAAGGTGAGGAGGTTAGGAACTCAGAGTTTTGATTTGAGCCATGAGTGGATATGCATACATTTTGGGGGTTTTTTGAGGGGGGATAGTGTGATAAATTCAGTTTTGGGCATACTGAATTTAAGGTATCTTCGAGACATCCAAGTGAAAATGTTCAGTAAACAGTGGAACATAGCAAATTTAAGAGGAAAGATCTAGATTAAGAACACAGATTTGGAAGTCCAGCAAATAGGAGGATGAAATACACAGGGATGTAGATGAAATCACCACTTATATACAAAATGAGAAAGAAGTCAACTGGCTTTTAAGAGATGAGCAGAGGAAAAAGTGAGGGCTTCTAATTTTCTCTTATCAGTGAAAAGAAAACCATTTTAAAAGGACATTAATCATAAATTCTAAAATACCTGCCCTGTTCCAGTATAGATTTCAAAATAGACTCAAAAGTTTTTAACCAACTCATCTGCTCTAATTAGTTCTTTCCTTTCTTGCTGTTTATATCAAATACCCTTTGACTTTAGTTGTAGCCATTATTTGTACTCTCTGTCCCTGGTTTGCAAGCTATTGTTTTAGAATCATGTTCCTTTCAATGCAAAGGGATTGCTTACTTTCTATTTTATCCCCTTATTTCTTCAATTTGTTTCCATTTTGCTTAATTACTGGTATATATCTGCAGCAGTTATCATCCTTTTTTAGTGCAAATGTATATTTTAGGTACATTATGTGTTAAATTGGCATCTGTGGGCCAGTCTACGAACCTGTTATTTATCATTTCTTTGGGAAAGTACATTCTGAGTTTCTATTATTTATTTTAAAGAAATTTGGGGATGTAACTTGCCTTAAGTTAGGAGCCAGGCTATATGGAAAAATGGCCCAGTCTTTCCTAATTTCCTAAAATTTGATCGTATACTCTTATGTTATAGGACTTTTTAACTAAATCCTTCTATATATTGTGCCAATATGATTTCCTCATAGGCAAATGAACTCACAGGCAAATAGTCTATACATCCCCATCAATAAAATGACTTACTTCTAATAAAAAGACTTCAGTGTGTCATAAAAAAACTATTAATAAATTGGCTCCACAATTTAAAAGCACTTAACATGCTCAAAATGATGTCTTATATTAGAGGAGGGAGGCACATTTCTACACTAGAAAATTAGCCCTTTGGATACTTGATATTATTTTTTAAACCAAAGTAACATAACTTAAAATTCTGTCTTAGGTAAGTAGTTAAGGCTGTTGACATCTTGATAATGAAAGATGTCTCTAATGGTTTGTGAATTGCTTTAGAGAAAGGATCTAATTAATCCTTCTCATGATGTTTGTATTAAATTGTCCTTTGATTTGAGTTGCAACTATTATTTATACATTCTGTCCCTGTTTGCAAACCATTGTTTTAGAATCATGTTACTTTCAGTGGCTTTGCTATGAAGGAATCACTTCATTTCTGAATACTGTATTCACAGAAACAATTGTGTCTTGGCTGCCCTGAGCTGTGTTTTATCATTTGATGCCGTGATCCAGTGTGCCCTTAAAGAATTTCTTCTGTTACCCTGGTTTGTGGTCTCCCTATTTTAGATCAGCCATGCAGCAGCTGCTTGGACAGCCTTCTGTCATCTATTTTCAATAGTGTTATACAGCATCCCACATAGCTTCAAGGACGATAAACTGGCTGGACGCCAGGGCTTGCACTGTAATCCTGCCTTGTCATTTAATGTTAAGTGTATCTCACAGCTGACACTGATGAAACTGCTTAAGAAATCAGATATGATCTTTAGCAGAGCCAAATCTCACTTTCATATGCAGGGTTAGGTTCTGTTTTGATCAACACCAGGGCAAATACTATTTCAAAAAACTGCATCATTCTTCAATGTCTAATATATCTTTTCCATTCAACAGTCCATTCTCTCATATTTTTGATTCCTAAGATACATTTACTGATCTGTATTTGAGTGCTATCTGTAGCCTCAAAACAAACTGAATTTAACTGGTATATGATTTAACTCACAAACTCTGTTCTGTCTGCACGTATTGTTATTCACATCAAAATGTGCAGATCTGAAAAAAAAAGTATAGGTCTGACATTTTAACATTTTTTTTTTAAATCTTCTCAATATTGTAGTCGGTTTACCTGCCAGTCACACTGATTTCTGTCTGGCATCCTGACAAGTCTTGATAGGAACAGGGACTTGAAAAATTTTGCTAATTAAGACCTGCTTACAGGAAACTGGTACAAACATCTCAAAACGCTAAAAAGAAAGAAATTAGGTCTATCAGTGTTACTTCAATTTACAAACTATAACACAGCTAAGATGCCACAATAATAATTTTAATGGTTGCTTGACTCTGGTTACTATTTAGCCAATACTTACACATATTAGAAATAGCATTATAAGTAACAGAAAAGTCTTGCCTTTTTTATTTAGTGAAATCACAAAAACTTTTTGGGGGGAATTTTAAAAACTTCTTGCAGGCGCTTTTTTCATTTTATTTTATTACGTTTTATCTGTACTCTTTTGAGGTAGAATGGATGATTATAAAGCACAAGCAGTCAGCAAAGAGGATAAAAAGAAAACCAAGGGGATGGATAATCTACAAATTGTAGATGCCTGCCCTGAATATTTGAGTTGACTCTATCCTTAAAATGATTCCCACCCCAGGTCAACATCAACACTGTTGCCTAATTAATCCATTCAGTTTCTAAGTGTTTCTCATTAGTAACTTTCTAATAGATGAGAGCAGTCCATTAAAGGATGCTGCCATAGTCACTTCATTAAATGATTACTTACAGAATTCTGGTTTAAAATCACAATCCAAAATTGTTATTCAACTGGTTACTTTGGGAAAAACAAAACAGACTTCTGTCTTTCCAGAGATTAAATGTTCTATTCCTTAATAAGTAGCAGGTAATCCAAACCAAATTTCCCAAATCATTTAGGTTTTATATTAATGAGCTTTAGTATGTACTTCTCATGATTAGTACTGAAGGCACAAAATAGTTAAATTTTGTGGTAGAAGAGATGACTTGAATGGGGATTGAAAACAGTTTTAAAAAGAGAAGACTGTTATCATTTGTGCCAAAGTTTACAAGAGAGCACATCCTTACTTGGTTTGCTGTGTAGGTGTTCATCTGGTAGTTGCATTTTGGCTTTCCTTAAATGAAGGTACTTTAAATTAGGGTGTCAGGATGATCCAACTTCAATCTTGACTCTTTTTATCAATTTACCTAGCACTTTCACTTTGGTGAACCACAAGATCTAAAAAGTATTGTGTGCCTTTCTGGACTTTAGAAACCATATCTGTAAAATGGATTAAATGACTCCTCCTCCAGACCTTTCCTGGCTATAAAATGATGATTTCTTAAAGTATCTTGGGAGCTCTAGCTGGATTCAGAGAAGTGTTATCCTGGTCAGCGTGACCTTCAAAATAACGGAGCTATTGGAGCTAATCGGAGAGCTCACTATTTAAAAAGTTACATAAAATGTTACAATTATACTGAAAACCTGGATGAACTGTATCAGGAATTTTATTACTGCACATTTACTAGCACTTAAAGATATTCTGTTCTTTCTTCAAGGTCAGCCTCAACTTTGTGTCTGGTGAAGTAGGCCTTTTTGGGGAACTTACTGATAGCATGTTGAGATCAAGAAGGAAGAGGATGATATCTGGGAAAATTTTTGTAAATTAAACAGATTCCTAATTAATATTAAAAGCAAAATGGGGGAGTCAGTAGCTGTTTTTTACATGTGTATGTTTTCCAGAGTTGCACTATATGAATGAAGGCATGGGAAGGAAAACATGGTAATAACCCCTAATGAAGCTTATTTTTAGAGGTGAGTATATTTATATTTAGAAAATAGAAAACTTCATAAGTCCTACATCATGAAATGTTTGATTATGTTGTAGACACAAACCTGATCATAGCAATTCAGAGAAACCAACAGCATGGACTTAACACTGTCAAGGGGTTTCCTGAAGATTTTGGAACTTGAGCATACCGTAACATCTCTGTATGCTGGATGGTTAGGAATTTCTCTGACAAAGAAGGACATTCTAAGTAACAGCTTAACCTGGCACAAATAAGTGGTAGCTCTATCACTACCATCATCATCATTATTTTATTATTACTGTCAGAATTGGAAAACTTGTGAAGGAAACTGGTTTGTGTGTTAGGATAAACAATATTTTCAACTCATTTGGTACAAAGTTAGTTCACTAAAGTGACAGAATTACAAACACATTTATTTCTCTGGGTCAGGGCTGAATGCTCAGGCTACTTCTCTCTCTGACATTATATGAAATAAGTAGTTGTTTTTAATAAGTGTCGTGCCCATAAAGAAATAAAAATGAGTACATGGTTTGATTCTTTAAGAGTTTATCCTATAGATAAATAATAAAAATATTTATCTAATTGGTATTATAAGACCAGAACTATTCAGCTACTGCACTTATTTCCACAGATTTATTTAAATGTATCATGATTTTTTAATATGAGGTAGGTATATTTGAGTTTTCACATACTAAGAACCAGTGTCAAATTTAGTTTTGACACAGATAGTACTTCTGGAAGTAGGCTGATCAGTGCATTTTAGTCAAGTATTTTACATACTCAGATTAGGAAGTATGATTTTTATTTTGAAATAAAAGTATTTTCCTATGTAGATACAAAGAATTTATATCTTAGATTTTCAGGTCAATTTTCATAGATTCCGAATTGTTGTCAGATCCTGTTATTTTGATATGTGAATCAGAAAGTATAATTCTTATTAGTAATGGTCCTACTGCCTGACCTTCTCATCAGTTACAATTTACCCAAGTTATTAAATCAGAAAGCTTTGTAGAATACTTGCTTTTTGAAAAACATCTATGAAGGATGATGAAAAAGTAATCCCTTGGAGGCTAATATTTACAAAGACTTCTTGGGTTAGGGGTAGAGGTAGGGTTTAAAATGAAGAGAAGTGTAAGACACGCATATGCAAATACCTTTAGAAGGGCTTTTAATTGTGGGGAGATTTAAACATAATGTTCATGATGGTTTAAGTAGATTATGGTTATAGATTACTCTGGGTGCAGGTCAGAAATTCTAACAGGGGACGCCTGGGTGGCTCAGTCAGTTAAGCGTCTGCCTTCAGCTCATGTCATGATCCCAGGGTCCTGGGATAGAGCCCAGCATCAGGCTCCCTGCTCCGTGGGGAGCCTGCTTCTCCCTCCATCTGCGCCCCCCCCCCCCCCGGCTTGTATTCTCTCTCTCTCTCTCTGACAAATAAATAAAATCTAAGAAAAAAAAAAGAAGGATATGTATCCTTTAAAAAAAAAAAAAATTCTAACAGGTTATGAGATCATCACAAAAGGTTCAAAGTACTATTTCATTCTTTGTATTTATTCTTTAGTTGTTTCCAAAAGGTGAACTGGATTAGATTTTGATCACACTTCAGATAAATCCTCCACTTTCAACCTCTGCAAAATCTTTTTTATGGTGTATGTAAAAAAACAATCGTTGTGCATTTCCTGTATCCATTAAGTACTGCGATTGTGATTTCCTTCTTTATCCATAAGACACAATTTTCTCATATTTTTTCTTGTCCTCATCCCATTGAAATTTTTTAAGTGAAATGATCAACAGAAAAAATTATGACAAGTCCCTAGCAATTTGAAAATTGTGCAAAGCTAGTTTCTGTTATCAATGGCTTTGTTATCAATGGCTTATATTTCTTCTTTCTTTACCATCCCTAATTATTTGTATTTGCTCTTGCTATTAGGTATATTGTTTTAAGCACTCAGCTGTTGTAGTGGTATGAAGTGCCTGACAGTCTACTAAAAATAAACCAAGATAAATTATAGTTGTGGCAGAAGTTCCAGTCTTTGTTATTTCTGATATGATACCATCTGCGCCTCTGGTGAATTCCTTTAGACCTTTAAAATGGCCTGTCAAACTGTTCAATGGAAATTGACAAAATTAGACTTTTTTTTCCCCCTAATGCTACTAGTAGGGTCACATCGAGAATTATTCCACAATACTCCCCATACTTTTTATTTTTTTTTATTTTTATTTTTTAAAGATTTTATTTATTTATTTGACAGAGACAGAGATAGCGAGAGCAGGAACACAAGCAGCGGGAGTGGGAGAGGGAGAAGCAGGCTTCCCCTCGAGGAGGGAGCCCGATGTGGGACTCGATCCCAGAACCCTGGGATCATGACCCGAGCCGAAGGCAGACGCTTAACGACTGAGCCACCCAGGCACCCTCCTCATACTTTTTAAATTAAAAAAGTCAATTACTTTAGATCCATTATAGGTAAAGAAGTGAAAGGTTTCAGAAGTGGAAAAAACCCTGTGGAATTACCTACTCTACATTTTCCTTTTAAAAAAATATTTTAAAAATCAAATGCATTTAATTCCCACCTTTCTTCTTTTATTCAACAGACCAGCAAGTACACAGAAATTATCAATACCTCAAATACATGAGGTATTCAACACATATTTAATGACCAAAAACTGACTTAATAAACAAGGCTTTGTCTATACTCTGCTTTGTACCAATATTCCATTTTCTAGTTTCTAAAAGTGATTTATACCATTTACCCACATATGTAACCTGACCTTAATTGAAAGAATTCAAAATAACTTCATGACAACATTTAAAACCTGAACTTGGCTTTGATTTACTTTTAAAAACCAGTGTAATGCATAAGTAGGTTGAAACTGAAAAGATAGAAAGGACGTATCATGCAAACATTAATTTTTTAAAAAGCAGGAATAGCTATACGAACATCAGATAAAGGAGACTTCAAAGCAAGAAAGCTACTAAAGACAAACAAGGACACTACATAATGATAAAAGGATCACTCCATCAGAAAGATATAATCCTAAATGTGAACGCATGAAACGAGAAAAGCTTAAAATACATCAAGAAAAAACTAACGGAAAGAAGAAACAGATCAATCCACAATTACAGTTGGGAACTTCAATACCCCACTGCCAGTAACTGAGAAAACTATGAGATAGAAAATCAGGAAGGCAGAGAAGAATTGAACAAATAATCAACTATCAGGATATAACTTACATACATAGATCACTCCACCCAACAACAGCAAATTTCACATTCTTTTCAAGAGCCCATGGAACGGTCAACAAGATAGACCATATCTTGGGCATCTAAACTGGTAAGCAAGAAGAAGTAAAACTCTGAGTACTGCAGATGACATGATACTATATACAGAAAACCCTAAAGACTCCACCAAAAAACTACTAAAACTGATAAATGAATTCAGTAAAGTCATAGGATACAAAACCAATGTACAGAAATCTGTTGCATTCCTATACACTAATAATGAAGCAGCAGAAAGTGAAATTAAGAAAACAGTCCCTTTTACAACTGCATCAAAAACAATAAAATGTCTTGGAATAAACTTAATCAAAGAGGCATAAGACCTATACTCTGAAAACTACAAAACACTGATGAGAGAAATTCAAGATGATGCAAAGAAATGGAAAGACATTTCATGCTCAAGGGTTGGAAGAACAAATACTGTCAAAATGTCTATACTACCCAAAGCAATCTACACATCTAATGCAATCCCTATCAAAATACCAACAGCATTTTTCACAGAACTAGAACAAACAATCCTAAAATGTGTATGGGCCCACAAAAGACTCTAAAGAGCCAAAACAATCTTGAAAAAGAAAAGCAAAACTAGAGGTATCATAATTAGAGACCTAAAGTTATATTACAAAGCGGTAGTAATTAAAATTTGTGTATGGTATGGTATAAAAATAGACACTGTATGGTAGGGCATAAAATAAACAAAAAGATTGGGGCGCTTGGGTGGCTGAGTTTGTTAAGCGTCCGAGTCTTGATTTCAGCTCAGGTCATGAGTTGTGAGATGGAGCCCTAAGTCTAGCTCCACACTCAATGGGAAATCTGCTTGTCCTTCTCCCTCTCCCACTTGCACACACACTCTCACTCTTTCTCCCTCTCCCTCTCAAACAGATAAATAAAATCTTAGGGGCACGTGGATGGCCCAGTCAGCTAAGCGTCTGCCTTCGGCTCAGGTCATGATGCCGGGGTCCTGGGATGGAGCACCAAGTCTGACTCCCTGCTCAGCGGGGAGTCTGCTTCTCCCTTTGCCCCTCCCCCACCATGCACATGCACATCTCTCCTTCTCTCTCGGTCTCAAATAAATAAATAAATAAAATCTTTAAAAAAACAGACACAAAGACTAGAATATATAACCCAGAAATAAACCCACAGTTACATGGTCAATTGATCTTCAACAAAGCAGGAAAGAATATACAATAGGAAAAAGTCTCTTCAACAAATGGTGCTGGGAAAACTGGACAGCTATATGCAAAAGAATGGACCACTTTCTTTCAGCATACACAAAAATAAACTCAATGGATTAAAGACCTAAATGTGAGACCTGAAGCCATAAAAATCCTAGAAGAGAGCACAGGCAGTAATGTCTCTGACACTGGCTGTAGCACCATCTGTCTAGATGTGTCTCCAGAGGCAAGGGAAATGAAACAAAAAATGAACTATTGGGACTACTTAAAAAATAAAAAGTTTCAATCATGAAGGAGACAATCAACAAAACTAAATGGCAACCTACTGCAAGGGAGAAGATATTTGCAAGCAACATATCCAATAAAGGGTTAGTATACAAAATATATAAAGAACTTATCAACTCAACACACACACAAAAAACAAATAATGTAATTTAAAAATGGACAGAAGACATGAACAGACATTTCTCCAAAGAAGACGTACAGATGGTCAACAGATACATGAAAAAGATGTTCAACATCACCCAATATCAGGGAAATGCAAATCAAAAAAGTACAATGAGATATCACCTCACACTTGTCAGAATGGCTAAAATCAAAAACACAAGAAACATCAAGTATTGGTAAGGATGTGGCGAAAAGGAACCCTCTTGCACTGTTGGTGGGAATGCAAACTGGTACAGCCACTCTGGAAAACAGTATGGAGGTTCCTCAAAAAATTAAAACTAGAACTACCTTATGATTCAGTTATCACACTACTGGATATTTACCCCCAAAATACAAAAACACTAATTCAAAGGGACACATGCACCCCTCTGTTTATAGCAGCATTATTTACAATAGCCAAATTATGGAAACAGCTCAAATGTCCATCAACTGATAAATGGATAAAGAAGATGCAGGTGTGTGTGTGTGTGCACGCGTGCATCATGGAATATTATTCAGCCATAAAATGGAATGAAATCTTGCCATGTGCAACCATATGAACAGAGCTAGAGAATATAGTGCAAAGCAAAATCAGTCAGGCAGAAAAAGACAAATACCAAATGATCTCACTGATATGTGGAATTTAAGAAACAAAACAAACGAGCAAAGGAAAAAAAAAGAGAGAGACAAACCAAGAAACAGACTCTTAACTATGGAGAACAAACTGATGGTTACCAGAGAGGAAATGGATGGGAGTATGGGTGATATAGGTGATAGGGAGTACATTTATCATGATGAAAAAAAAATAAAATTTTTAAAAAAAGAGCCCATGGAATGGTCACCAATGTAGACCATATGCTGGGTCATAGAACAAACTTCAAAAAATTTAAAAAAATTGAAAACATACAAAGTATTTTCTCCACCATAATGTAATGAAACTAAAAATGAACAAGAGACAACAGGAAAATCTCCAATCAAGCAACATACTTATAAATAATCCACGTGCCAAACAGGAAGTCTCAAAGGAAATAAAGAAAAATACATAGGGGCACCTGGGTGGCTCAGTTGTTAAGCGTCTGCCTTCGGCTCAGGTCATGATTCCAGGGTCCTGGGATCGAGCCCCACATCGGGCTCCCTGCTCAGCGGGGAGCCTGCTTCTCCCTCTCCCACTCCCCCTGCTTGTGTTCCCTCTCTCGCTGGGTCTCTCTCTGTCAAATAAATGAATAAAATCTTTAAAAAAAAAAAAAGAAAAGAAAAATACATAGAACTGAATGTAAATATACCATATCAAAATGTATGTAATGGGGCATAACTCCTCATCCCTTACATGTGAGCTGCACATAGTGAATTCCTCCCAAAGATTACAGCAAAGGTAGAGAGGGCAACTTTACAGTGGAGAAACCTGGCAAACACTACCTATGTCATGTGATCAAACTGAACATCAGTGGTAACTCATGCTATTACATGCACCCCTGACGAGATATGATGAAATGGCAATTTACCTCTGTGGTCTTCCTGCCAAGAACATAAACCCTATTCTGATCATTTAAAAAAAAATGAAAAAAAAAATCAGACAAATCCCAGTTGAGGGACACTCTACAAAATATTTGACCAGCACTCCTCAAAACTGTCAAGGTCTTCAAAACAAAGAGAGTCTGAGAAACTGTCACAGTCTAGTGGAGCCTAAGGAGACAAGAATGAATGTAATATGATATCCAGGATCAGATTCTGGAACAGGAAAAAAAAATGCAAGATAAAAACTAAGGAAAAATAAATAAAATGTGGACTCAACAATGTATCAATGTTGGTTTATTGGTTGTTACAAATGTATCATACTAGAATAAAAATTTAAATTCGAAATTTAATACCCCCTTCTCCTGCCAAATCTTGGGGACCTAAGCCTAGGCAAAGGATTCTTTGACTTGGCACCCAAAGCATCATCCATTAAAGGCAAAACTGATAAGCATATCCTCATCAAAATTTAAAACTTTTGCTCTATGAAAGATTCTATTCAGAGGATGATAAGACTGGGGAAAATATTTGAAAATCATATATCCAACAAAAGGCCCTGTATCTAGAATATATAAAGAACTCCCACAACTGAATAGTAGACAAGCAAAGAACCCAATCAGAAAATGGGCAAAATCATAATGAGACACTTCACCAAAGAGGATGTACAGATGGCAAATAAGATGTACAGATGGCAAATAAACATAAGAAAAGATGTTCAACTTCATTAGCAAAATGAAATGCAAATTATACTCATCATGCAATATCACTACACACCTATCAAAATGTATAAAAGAAAAAATGGTGATAAGATCAAATGCTGGTGAGGATGCAGAGCAACTGGATACATAGCTGGTAGAAATATAAAATGGTAGAGCCACTTTAGAAAAGAGTATGGCAGCTTCTTATAAAGCTGAACATGTACTTACCATAATACCTCTCTCTCAAGCATACAACTCAGATAAATGAAAACTTATGTTTACAAAAAACATACACATGAATGTTCATAGCAGATTTATTTGTAATAGCCCCAAAGAGAAAACAACTCAAATGTCCTTCAATAGGTGAATGGGTAAACAGACTGTGCTACAACCACAACATGAAATACCACTAAGCAATAAAAAAGACAAACTATTAATACATGCATTTAGATATACATCCAGGAAATTATTATGCTGAGTAAAAAACAGCCAATCTTAAAAGGTAATATACTGTATAATTTCATTCATATAACATCCTTGAAATAACAAAATGATAATGGCTGCAGCTTATAAGAGGGTATTACGAGAGATTCCCATGATGACGAACAGTTCCATAATTTTACTGTGATGATGTTTACACATGTGCTAAAACTTGATAGAACTAAATACATAAATAAGTTCACATTAAATTTATGAAGTCTAGATACAGTTGGTGGCTTTATCAACATCACAATTGTGGTAACTGCTCTATAGATATGCAAGATGTTACAAAGGGGGAAAATTGAGTGAAGGGTTCAAGGACTCTCTACTTTTTTCCCTGTGGCTGCATTTGAATCTATAATTATCTGAAACTAGAAAGCTTTATTTATTTTATTTATTTATTTGAGAGTGAGAGAGCACAAGAGGGGGTAGGGTCAGAGGGAGAAGCAGACTCCCTGCGGAGAAGGGAGCCTGATGCGGGACTTGAGCCCGGGACTCCAGGATCATGACCTGAGCGGAAGGCAGTTGCTTAACCAACTGAGCCACGCAGGTGCCCTAGAAAGCTTAATTTAAAAAGCCAATATAGGGGCTCCTGGGTGGCTCAATCAGTTAAGCGTCTGCCTTCCTCTCGGGTCATGATCCCGGGGTCCTGGGATAGAGCCCCAAGCCCCACGGGGGGAGGGGGGGCTCTCTGCTCAGTGGGGAGCCTGCTTCTCTCTCTCCCTCTGCCTGCTGCTCCCCCTGCTTGTGCTCTCTCTCTCTGTGTCAAATAAATAAAATCTTTAAAAATAAATTAAAAATAGGGCGCCTGGGTGGCTCAGTTGGTTAAGCGACTGCCTTCGGCTCAGGTCATGATCCTGGAGTCCCTGGATCGAGTCCCGCATCGGGCTCCCTGCTCGGCAGGGAGTCTGCTTCTCCCTCTGACCCTCCCCCCTCTCATGTGCTTGCTCTCTCGCATTCTGTCTCTCTCAAATAAAAAAAAAAAAAAAAAAAAATCTTTAAAATAAAAAAATAAAAAATAAATTAAAAATAAAAATAAATAAAAAGCCAATACAATGAAATAGAAAGGTACATATCTAAAGGATTGTTAACTTCTTTAATAATGAATCAGTGTTAAGGACTGAATGAGAGCTTAGCACAGTGACTGGCACAAAGTAACCAATAAATGTTAGCAAGTTCTATCACTATTATTTGAAAAAACTAAAGAGAAAACAGTTTTCCTTTAAACAGGCATTATTTAAACAGGTTTTGAAAGGACTTTTCAATTGCACTGATTTTCTTTCTTTTTTTTTATTCTTTTTTTATTCTTAACAAAACAAAATTATTAAGATGTTCAATGCTTGTGTAGGATACCCAAGTATCAAAGGATAAAGTGGATATGAAAAATAAAAAAAAAATTAATGTCTAAACATATTTGCCAAAAATCTCCTTAAATTAACATGTTCTATTTTGAAAATCACAAGTAAGTACTAACCAGATTACATGGTGGCCAACCAACATATGAATAAACTGCCTAGGCGTTACAGAATCATAAAAAGATAATTAGAAATAAGTGGTATAACAATGCTGTTCTAAACTTTTTCAGTAACAGTAAATCCTTTCTTGTCTTATGTTTTCTTATTGAGGAAGAATAAATTAGTTCTTTGAGCAAAACTATGTAACCTTGTTTATATTTTCTGAGGCTAGGATGCTAATTTGGTCTGATCTTAGAAGCAACTATGTAAGCAGATGCATCCAAATAGTTTAGAGCATTTTAGAATCCTAAATCATTTATCCCGTATCTAGTCCAATCACAATGCATAAAGCTGCTGGACAATGAAGGGATCATCAGGATTCTTTCCCTACATATGCAGGGAAGGTACTCTGCCTCATCCCAATCCAAAAGGTTCTACTAGGAGATACCCAAATCCCAATTCCTTGTAATCTATACACTATTCAATATATAATAAGGACTACAGGGCTGTATCTACATAATCTTTCATGTACTTATATTCTTTTTTTTTTTTTGGTCAGAGAGAGAGAGAGAGAGCACAAGCAGGGAGAGTGGCAGGCAGAGGGAGAAGCAGGCTCCCCGCTGAGCAAGGAGCCCAATGCAGAACTCAATCCCAGGACCCTGGGATCCTGACCTGAGCTGAAGGCAGATGCTTAACCGACTGAGCCGCCCACGCGTCCCTGTATCAGTTTTAAAGAAAGACAGTTATACCCTATAGGATAAATGTATCCTAGCCGGCAACATAGAGTAAATTTACTTTTGAGGATTCCTTATTTTCAGTGTTTAATTTTACATAGTAAGGAAAAGGCTCTTTCAAAGTCCTGTTACTAAAAGCCTAGAAGTGTACTAACAGAGATAATGAGCTCATGTAACTGAAAGTATGACATTTAGAGCTGTGAAAGGGGGGTACTAAGTTCAGTGCTGAAGTACATGTTTACAGACCAAATTTGTTTATCAACACTTAGGGTATTAAAAGCATTTCTGACTTCTGAATATTTTAGGAGACAGTCTCCATTCTAGTTAAGCTGGGGAAAGGCCAACTTCTACAGTGCTTCATTCCACACCTATTACATTAGAATTTATGGAGTGGTGCCACGGGAATATAAATTTTTAACAAGATACCTGGGTGTTTTTATGCATGATTAAGATTAAGATCAGGGGCTCCTGGGTGGCTCAGTCGGTTGAGCGGCTGCCTTCGGCTCGGGTCATGATCCTGGGGTCCTGGGATCGAGCCCCACGTCCGGCTCCCTGCTCAGCAGAGAGCCTGCTTCTCCCTGCCACTCTGCCTACTTGTGCTCTCTCTCTCTATCTCTCTATCAAGTAAATAAATAAAATCTTTAGAAAAAAAAAAAAAAAAAAAAAGATTAAGATCAGCTGCTCTCTTGTAAGTTATCACTTAATGCAGAAGCAAGACGTTTTGTAATAATTTTTATTCTTGCCAAATAAGGAATCTCTCCATTTTTCTAGAGTGGAAGAGCTTTGAGACTGACAAAATACATTAGGAGGGGTGAATACAAATTGCATCAACACCACAAATAAAGTTACGAGCATCTCCTGGAACACCCCTTGTTACCAAAAGCCCATTTAAGTCAAGGCTCTCCAAGAGAGAGCCAGGAGGGATCTGCAGACATGATCACAGCTGAGCCTTGATGCAAGTCTTCCTACTCAGCAACAAAGCCAACTGTGCCACCCTACAGCATTTGTGCCAACAGAAGCAGGCTGTCTGAGCCACTGGCTCCAATTAGTTGTTGTTGTCTAATTAGCTTGCATACCAAAGGAAACAACATTGAGGAAATTCAACAATCTCTCATCAAAGCCTAATATTTAAATTCCTTGCATCAACTCATCTAAAGCCATTTGGCAGTGAATCTGCCCTTTTGCCCGCCTACGTACCAATTTTCTGCCTACTATTCTGTCTCATACTTTGGCAAAATATAAGCACTGCATTTGCTTTTAACGGTTTTTAATAAATGCAAAGCAAACTACAAAGAGAAAATATGCAATTTCACCCCCCAAAGCAACTGGTAAAATGCATCCACCATTTATTCAATGAACATTTCTTGATGCCCAATTTGAGAAGCCATACTCATGTTAGTAGCCCCATATATGTCTACTTGGTCTGACTTTTCAATATAATAATGAAATTTTGACTTCTAACTATAACTAGAATTTCCTATTATCCGATATAAAATTCATATATCTTTGAATTCCTACCTTAATTTTCATATCATTAAACACTAAAATGTTAATCAAAAGTTATTATTTTGTTATTTCTCAAGGGAAACCAACATCTGCTATAGCAAGTATGATGCTGGGATAAGAGGGCAACAGCCTAAGTATGAATGTCTTACTCAGTTTAAAGAGCACATGTGCAAAAGACTGAGACCAAGACATGTTAGTTAAATCACAAGAGTCTATGCTATAGACTCAAAGACACAGAAATAGAAGATACTTTTAGAAATAATGAATCTGGGGCGCCTGGGTGGCTCAGTCATTAAGCGTCTGCTTTCAGCTCAGGTCATGATCCCAGAGTCCTGGGATTGAGTCCTGCATCGGGCTCCCTGCTCGGCGGAGAGACTGCTTCTCCCTCTCCCACTCTCCCTGCTTGTGTTCCCTCTCTTGCTGTGTCTCTCTCTGTCAAATAAATAAATAAAATCTTAAAAAAAAAAAAGAATGAATGAATCTGATCTTTTCGTTTCACAAATTACAAAATTTGCCTGTCAAGATTACTGGCATGCTTCATTTTTTTTTCTTTCTTATTGTACCAAATTATTCTGAACTGTTACGTTACTTTTTTTTTTTAATTTAGGTTTTCTTTTTTTTTTAAGATTTTATTTATTTATTTGATAGGAAGATAGAGAGCACAAGTAGGCAGAGCAGGCAGAGGGAGAGGGAGAAGCAGGCTCTCCCGCTGAGCATGGAGCCCGACGCGAGGCTCAATCCAAGGAGTCTGGGATCACAACCTGAGCCAAAGACAGCAGCTTAACCAACTGAGTCACTCAGGCGCCCCTGTTACATTACTTTTTACAGCAGATCTTTTCTTTAAAAAAAAAAAAAACCACCTTATCTGCTCAATATGTATATTATAACCACTGTTCCATATTTATGTAATGAGTATGAGATGAGTTAATTATTATATACAGTAATCATTGTTAAATAAGAAATGTGCATATCCTGTAATCCTACACTAAGATTAAAAGAAATATGGAATGACATTTCATGAAATCAGAACCTGAAACACTTCATCTTCACAAGCTCCCAGACCACACCAATTCCTAATTTGCACACACAAGTTTTATCTAAACTGGGGTGCCTGGGTGGCTCAGTCAGTTAACCATCTACCTTCAGTTCAGGTCATGATCCAGGGATCCTGGGATCAGGCTCCATGTCAAGCTCCCTGCTCAGCGGGTAGTCAGCTTCTCCCTCTCCCTCTGCCTCTCCCCCTCCAACCCCCACCCCCGCTTGTTTTCTCTCTCTCTCTCAAATGAATAAATAACATCTTTAAAAAAAAAAGTTTTATCTGAACCTTACAATGCTTTTTTTTCAGACCTGTATAAGGTTTCATTGGTCTATAAAATTTTGTACAGTCTTCCCAGGGTTGATGCAATGAAACAAAGCTGAAGTTTGGCTTATTTCATCAGAATACATCCTCTTAATTTAGGTCTTCACTCGTTTTTCAAGACTTCCGCAAGACTGACTCTACCTGCAGCATGGTCCCCAACCTACCATCCCACCTGATGCCCACCCAACAATTCTATAAAATGTTGCTTGCTCAAGTATTCTCTAGTGATTGTTTTTCTGGTATGTATGGGCAAGAGACAATAAGCGTTTTACTAGGCACTCGTATTTGTCTTGCCAAGAGGAAAAAAGAAGGAGAATGAAGTCATATAATCTTCATTGTCTGAAAGCATAGGAAAAGCAATTCCAGAATAAATTCCTGACTGACAGTCTCCAATACCAATCACAACCACAAATAAACCTGGCTATAAGTACAAGAAGTAATCTTATCTGTATTGGCCTTTACAAGCATTTCTCTAGTTATAAGGCTACTTAAAGAGTTTCTCATTAGTGAAATGGAGTGGACAATGGTGGGAGGAAAACAGTAGCAGTAGATTAGATTTTGTATTGCAAATTAAACGTTATGTGTCATTTTGAGACTTCTAGGAAATTTCTGATGTACATACAACCTCCAACTGTTTTTTAGAAGATACCAGACATTAATTATAACCTTTCTCTCACTTAATAATCAATATTCCTAGTAAGATTAAGTCATTTAGAAAAATCAAAGGAGAAAAACATCTTAAATGTTCCTCTTTTAATCTAAACAACTTAACATAAAAATCTCAGCAGCTGCTCAAAGGGATAGTCTCAAAAAGAAAACTAATACAGAAAAAGCACTGAAATCGGTGTCCTTCTCTTGTTTTAGATTACAGTTTACAAAACATATATCTATAAAAAGTAAAAATGGGAGAGGAAATTCTTACTTTTACATTAGGGAATTTCCAAGAACCAAATGGCAGTCCCTTGCCACCTAAACATGAGTTAAGAAAAAGTGTCAAATTTAAGATATTTTTTCTTTCCCCACCCCAACTTAAATCAATCTTCCTTCTTCTAAATTTCCATAATGCTTTATATGAAGTAGCCTAATGCTTAAACTCATCCTGATATTTATACAGTTGTTCACAGTATGACCGTATAACTTGTCATCCAAACCAGGACACTTGGAAGTGAAAGGGGATTCTACTAATAATTATGCCACCATGAGAGGCATAAAACAAGACATATGGGCTCCCTAGTCATTCTCATCATTCTTTCTGCTCTACTGGACTCAAAGCTCAATGATATGGGGGGAATTGGAAATGCATTATTATATTTATCAGAGCAGCACATTATCTTGCACAAACTAAGCATTCAAGTCTTACGTGCTGGAAAATGAACAAACAAAACTCAAGAGGGCTTTCACTGCTGGTTTGGGAAGCACAAATATGTGTAACATTCAGACACCTTTGGATAAAGGTTATATCTATTGCTTTGGACTTAATCCAAGAAAAGAAAGAGAATGGGCTATCCTGTTAAACATATTTTAATGTTCTCTATATAATATTAAAGGACCTAGATTGTTCAAATTCTAACAGTAAAATCTTAGTACCACTATTCAAAAAAAAGCTTCTGAAAATACAGTATACCCCTAGCAGCTGAATAATCTAGAGAATTTATCTACTTCCTCAAGTCCAGACTGGTATATAAATTGTAGAAAGAGCATACAAACTGAATATTTTTATTTGCTTTTCACTACATACTTTTTGCTTTCCAATATATTATTGTTTCATGCATATTTATTATACAAGATACACATTTTATTATTAAATCTAAATCCTTGTCCCAAAGAAAAGAAAATAAAGGACAGTGCTATTGTATGGCTAATTCAATTGAGTAAAAGTATTCTAATATTTGTATTCTCAGTGAACAAAATGACTGTGTGCCTAGCTGACTCAAAATTGTTAAAGTTTGCCTATACTAAATAAGGACCTATCCTGCTCTGCTTCCTATTAACTTTTTATCAGCAGATCTAGTTTTCATTAGGACTAGTCCTGGTTGGTGACAGAAGCAATTGATGTTGTTAAAATATTTATAGTTTCATTTCAATTCCACCTTGGTTTGTTGAACAGACAAAAAACTACAGTCTTTATCATATGTGCCATTTCTTGTAATTCACAACCGAGCCCAATTCCACTATTCATTATATAACACAAAGCTTAACAAAACAAAACAGCATAAAGAAAATAATTGGAATCCATTTAGGTCTTTTTTCTTTTTAATACTTTTCCCAAACAAAAGGTGTGAAAAATCTTAAGGAAACATTTAACTACTTTTCTTTCCTGCAATTTTTGTCAATTGTAGACAAGTCATCATTATCTGTGATAACGGGAGGCAGAAATAATAGGGATAACTATTTTCATTCTTCTTCACACCTAAAACTTAAGGAATCTACTAACAAGCAACAAAAGTGAAGGATATGAATTTCATTTCCTATTCCACTATCTGGTATTACTGCTAATAAACAGTGAAATGGTCAGAAGTGGCCTCCAGGAGAGGAGAGAAGCACTGAAAACACAGGAACTGGTTCATCAGACCCTACCCAGATTTTCTAAGATATATCCACCTTTTAAACTCCCTTCCTAATTTAGAAGGAAGTTTAGTCTTTTTTAAATTCACTTATGGGACAGTCAGGAGCTGGGCCAAGATTTTTATTTTTAAACAAATATAGACAAATATGACAGACCTCAAGCAATAAAACTTCATTTTTGTAAAAAATTAAATGTACTGAACCATACTTTTTGTATGGTACTTTTTTAAATTTGTACTTTTTAAAAAAATGAAATCACAGATTCAACTAATGCAACATTACAATGAAACTATTCAATCCAGGTCCCAAATAACTGTAAGTGATGAAGTGGAACAGAAATAAAATGGCCCAGTACCAACTGAAGACTCCAGAATATTTAAGCAGCAAAAACCAGCAAAACATCATGTAGTAAGTAGTCAAACATTTAACGTTGCACAGTTACTCCAGGATCAGACAGTACATACTGGTTGGCTTATACAGCTTACAAACATATTAAGCATGTAACATTCATTCATCCACTTATTTTTAAAATATTTACTAAGCTTCATTCTGGTTCATTCAAGGCCCTGGAGAAGTGAAAAGGTAGATCACAATTTTTGCCTTCAAGAAGCTCAATCATGGGTCGCCTGGGTGGCTCAGTCGTTGAGCGTCTGCCTTCGGCTCAGGTCATGATCCCAGGGTCCTGGGATCGAGCCCCGCATCAAGATCCCTGCTCCGCGGGAAGCCTGCTTCTCCCTCTCCCACTCTCCCTGCTTGTGTTCCCTCTCTCGTTGTGTCTCTCTCTGTCAAATAAATAAATAAAATCTTAAAAAAAAGCAGCTCAATCATGTTAACAAATACTATGTGTACCAAGTGAGGCAGTACAAAAGTGCTCTAAAGACAGAACGGAGGAGGGGTGTCTGGGTGGCTCAGTTGTTAAGCGTCTGCCTTCAGCTCAGGTCATGTTCCCATGGGATCCTGGGATCCCACATCGGGCTCCCTGCTCAGCGGGGGGCCTGCTTCTCCCTCTCCTGCTCCCTCTGCTTGTGCGCTCGCTCGCTCTCTCTCAAACAAATAAATAAATAAATAGAAAGGAAGGAAGGAAGGAAGGACTGATTTTTGTCTCCTCTGAAAAAAAGGCAGACTTCCCGGAGAAGGTGACATTTGAGCCAGAACTGAGAGGAAGACAAGAGTTTGCTAAAAGGGAGAAGAAAGAAATGCTGGCATTCAATGCTGAGCGAAATAAGTCAATCAGAGAAAGACATGTATCATATGACCTCACTGATATGAGGAATTCTTAATCTCAGGAAACAAACTGAGGGTTGCTGGAGTGGTGGGGGGTGGGAGGGATGGGGTGGCTGGGTGACAGACACTGGGGAGGGTATGTGCTATGGTGAGCGCTGTGAATTGTGCAAGACTGTTGAGTCACAGATCTGTACCTATGAAACAAATAATGCAATATATGTTAAGAAAAAAAAAAAGAAAAAGATAGCAGGAGGGGAACAATGAAGGGGGGGGAAATTGGAGGGGGAGACAAACCATGATAGACGATGGACTCTGAAAAACAAACTGAGGGTTCTAGAGGGGAGGGGGGTGGGAGGATGGGTTAGCCTGGTGATGGGTATTAAAGAGGGCACGTTCTGCATGGAGCACTGGGTGTTATGCACAAACAATGAATCATGGAACACTACATCAAAAACTAATGATGTAATGTATGGTGACTAACATAACAATAAAAAATTTTAAAAAAAGAAAAAATGAAATAAAATTTCCTGATGTTAAAGAAAAAAAAAAGAAATGCTGGCATTCAGAGTTTAACTTACATTCCTTACATTTGTGATAGCTTTGGAGTCATGCCAAATGACACAAATTATTCCTCTTAAATTTTCTAGAGTAAAAATCGTCAAGACATCTGCATTCCCTGGAAGAAACAAGGTAATAGCTACTACCATGCTGACTGGTGATGGGCAAAGAAATGGGTAACTATAGGTGTAAATTATTAAGGTCATAAAATTTAGGCCAGTAACTTAAACTCCAAACCTCAGTTTCTCCATCTATAAAATGGAAATAATAAAAGTTGTCTAACCTACCTTCATAAGGAGGCTATGAGGATCAAATATAATATATAGAAAGCTTATTTTACTATACAACAACAAGGAAGCAAATCATAACTTAAGACCTAATTAATTTTGATGTTAATTTCTGAGATTCATGGTTTCAAAATATTTAAGTGAGGTATACAGATAAGATTTTATGTATTTATATTAATACTAATGACAGTTATTTTAGCTGTACTGAAACATAAATGTTGAGAAAGGAGAAGAAATGCTTTCTACTAGAAAAAAATACAAAATTCTCAGGTCTCTGTGGCTTAGTTAAACCTAAAATCAAGTTATTTGATGTAAATGCCAAATTAATGCTAAACAAAATAATTATTACAATATTAAATTATAGGAGAAAATATATGGTATTTCTAAAGCTTTCTGAAAAAAGGAGACTACACATCGCTTCATGGATTTTTGGAAGTGTTATCATTTTGTTCTTGCCTTTACAGTTATATATGTGTAATCTTAAATTCTAAGGCTTAGAAAGTTACATAATCTCTAAGGACTTCAATTATTTCACAAAATTGGTGGGGTGGGACTAAGTAAAATCTAAGGTTCAACCATCTTTAAAATTCTAATTAAAAGCATTAGTGAACATATACAGAAAGGCAGTTATAGTCCTACAAAATAAGATACAAAACCTACAAAGTTTTACACAAAACCCTAAAAAACCCTATTAATGAAGTCTCAGAGTGATTTCCCAGTCTAAAAAGCAATACTCTGGTTTGGGAAAATTACAGAGGTTATAACAACTTCTAGTTTTACCAATCTCTAACTGTAGAGCTCAGCTTAGTTAAAACTAATCACTACAAGCATGCTAACCCTATATAAATACATTTAGAGTTTTAAAAAGCTTTCAAGATATCTTGCTGGTCTTTTCAACTAACTGAAAAAGATTAAAAAATTTTACAGCCCAGATGGTGACATTTACATCAAATAAATACCCATGAAAGAGACGTGCTTTAAGTTCATTATGAAAAATTCCAGCTTCCAAAAAAATGAAGACTTAGCTTACATAATTAGTCCATTAAATATTCCAAGAATCATTTTAGTTACTGAAATGAGATTTTATTAACATTCTTCTCTAATCATTTATCTTTAAATGGTTTCTTCTGTGTTTTGCGTGAGGTGCAAAAAAGAGGGCTATTAAATCAAATGAGGAATAATTTTAATCACTTTAACAATCGGTTATAAAACTTTTCAATACTTGAATATGTTGAAAAATAACATCAGCACCAATGGAAATCATATTCCTATGGCCTAAATTCCCTAAAGAGTTATATGGCATCCCAATCCTGTATTTGTCTCACTATTGTACCCTCGAAGATGGTGCTTTAAAAACCATTCAAGGGGTAAGACTTTCTAGAATGGCTGTATGAGGAGCTCAAAGAACTCCCTCACCCTACCCCAACATTTATTAAACTTGCAAAAATTAGCAGAGACAATGATTCACACTCTGGAGACTGATCAAAGGGCTTGCAACAAATTGCAAAGCATTATTAAATAAAATCTACAGACACTGGGTAATAATAGTGGGAGGCCATGGCATTCCAGCTAAAGCTTGCACGCATCAATCCCCCCAACAACTCTGTTACAGAAGAACTGTTCTAGTAGGATCATCAGTGGAGTAGCAGTTCACATCTCCCACAGATACCTAGAGTACAAGAGCTATTCCTTGAGAATTTGACAGCAGGTAAACAGCAGCAGAGATCATTTCCCACAGCACTAAGCTGCAGAAGACCTACACCAAGAAGGTGGTAGCAGCAAGGAAGCACCTGTTTTGCTATTCCCAAATCCTATTACTAGATCTGGGCTGTGGATAATCTCTGCTAGATAGCAGGATCACTTTCTAGCCTCTTCACAAACAAATACATACACCTTCTGCTCCACAGGGAAGATACAGGTAGACAGCTGGTAAAGAGCAAGTTCCTCATCACCCTCCAGCTCCTGATCCACAGTACAAAAGTTAAGCCTAGAAGAGAGTCTATCTAACCAAGCCTCAAAGACTGGCAGCACCCTACGTGGCCCAAGGAGCCAGACTTTGGATCAGAATGTGGAGAAATTTATGCCCCACATTAATGAAAACAAATGAGCAATCAGCTAATGTTAAGGGTTGAATTGTTTCCTCTAAAAAGTTTAAGTCCTAATCAACTCCCATCTGTGAATTTGACCTCATTTGGAAACAGGATCTTTGCAGAGGTAATCAAGTTAAAGATAAGGTCACAGAGTGGACCCTAATCCAATATCACTGGTATCCTTATAAGAAGAGAGAAATTTGGACACACACACAGAGAACACCATGTGAAGATACAGACACATGAGAGAAGATGGCCATGTGAAGATGGAGATAGAACTTGGAGTGATACATTTACAAGCCATCGAATGCCAATGATTGTTAGCAAACACCAGAAATTAGCAGAGGCAAGAAGGATTTTCCCCCATAGGTTTCAGAGGCAGCATGGCCTGGCTGCTATCTTGATTTTGGACTTCTGGCCTTCAGAACTGTGAGACAATAAACTTCATTTGTCTTAAGCCACCCAGTTTGTGGTAATTTGTTATAGTAACCCTAGGAAACTAATCACAGCTAGGAATTAGTGAAGGCCAACAGCTGGTTGTGATACTGATACACACAGGATAGTCAGAAGCTTAACAGGAGATTGGGGGGCGGGGGGTTGAGGGACAGCTGAAGAAAACACAGCTAAAACCACAATAACCCCGGTAGTCCTGAACACTATACACATGTCCAAGGCTGTGCCTTCTGAGGAACAACTTGAGAAGGGCAATTTGTGCTAATAAGTCTCTGGTTGAACACAGGACAAACACGTAACCTCTATGAACACTGAGAACATTATGTCAAGCAAAAGACCTCAGTCACAAAAAACATGTTGTATGATTCTATTTATATGAAATATCCAAAAGACACTGTATTTGTCTCTAGAGTTGAAATGTAGATTAGTAGATGCCCAGATCTGGCGGTATGGGGAAATGGGGAATGACTGCTAATGAGTACAGAATTTCTTTTAGGAGTGATGGCTGCACAATTCAAAATATTCTGACTGAATTGTATACTTTAAAAATAAGGGAATTGTATAGTGTGTGGATTATATCTTAATAAAACTGTTAATAAAAAAACCTACTAAAGCCTACAACTTGCAAAAAATTACAACAAAATAATATCTAAAGAGGTATGAAGAACAGTGTGGGGCTATGACTGAAAACAGGTCAGCCCAAAGAAGAGGACACCTTGAACCTAGCCAATGGGCACAGGGAAGAGGGGACTAATGAAGGGAAACACTGAGTAGGTACAACAAACAGTACTTAAGACTGGATGTGAGGAATTAAGGGGAGAAAGACGGCTAGGACAACTTTCAGGTTTCTGCACTGGGTACCTTTGTATTAGGCACTGTGTCAACCCAGGCAAAACCCGGCTTTCTCCTGGGAAGGGTGCTTTCATATATGGCTACTGCTAAGGCTGTGTGACAAATTTGCTGCTTTTTTTTTTTTAAGATTATTTATTTATTTGATAGAGTGAGAGACAGACAGACAGCGAAGGAGGGAACACAAGCAGGGGGAGTGGGACAGGGAGAAGCAGCCCCCTGCGCTGAGCAGGGAGCCTGATGCGGGGCTCGATCCCAGGACCCTGAGATCATGACCTGAGGTGAAGGCAGATGCTTAATGACTGAGCCACCCAGGCGCCCCCAAATTTGCTTCTTGAAAGAAGATTGTACCCATTGAGTACAAACTACCAGGGCTGGCCAGATCCTGGAGATTTCAGCTAAGTTCTATAACCAGCTATCAGCCTTGATACCAAAAGAAAAGGACAATCTGTAAAAAAGGGAAAGATAGTTTTTTTTGCCACAGGGTTGTTCTGAGAATTAAATTGTGTTAATATACATAAAAGAGTTCAGAATAGTGTCTGGTACAGGGTCAGCACCATATAAGTGTTAGCTATAAAATGAAGAGAATTATAGTGTATTACCAACGTCAACATACAAACACTTCTAGTAAGATAAAGATTACAGCCTTTAAGAAGATTGTGCTCACCTATAACTCTTCTCACCAAGAATGCAGGTTTTGGCAGAACAGCCAGGCTCATTTCAGACCAAAGAGATTGTCAGGGGTTAGGCAAGAAAAGAGCAAGAAAACAATAAACCCAGCTCCGTCCTCTTTACTTTGGGAAGATGAAAAAGTTTATAAAACCAGGCTTTAATCAACTTTGGTTAACACGATCAATTTAATTATAATATAAAATTGGTTTACAGTTTTAAATAAGAAGTCATGGTTTATAAATCCTTTACTCTCGGGCGCCTGGGTGGCTCAGTCGTTAGGCATCTGCCTTCGGCTCAGGTCATGATCCCAGGGTCCTGGGATCGAGTCCCACATCGGGCTCCCTGCTCGGTGGGAAGCCTGCTTCTCCCTCTCCCACTCCCCCTGCTTGTGTTCCTGCTCTCGCTATCTCTCTCTCTGTCAAATAAATAAATAAAATCTTTAAATAAATAAATAAATAAATAAATCCTTTACTCTCTATAAATTAACAGATTATCAATTTCTCCCCAATTAATGTTCACTGAGTTCTTAGCACAACTCTCCTTTGTTATGAAAATATTTTTTAACAAGTGGACCATGGGAACAGATATAATCTTAAAATAATACTCAAAACTCTATAAAGAAAAATTAATTTACAAGCAGACTGTTTATAAGCAGATTGCTATTTACACAGATTTACTGGCAATTTTAACTCTTTCTTGCCTATAAATTTTGGACAGTTTTTCTCTAATAAACATTTTCAAGTTAAAACCCACTGAGAATATATTTTTTAAAATATATATTAACTGAATATTAACTTCAGTTAGAGTAGTAGGATCTGATTTGATACTGGCTTCCATCTAATTAATGGAAATTGGAGAACTTCAACCAAAGGGAGATATATATTAGTAAACATTCTCAATGTTTCTGAAGTTCTTTTTTATGGAATTAAAAAATAAACGGGGAAATTTGCTTTTAAAAAAACTCAATTGTTTCAATTATTCTAAGTTCGAAAAGTTCCTTTCCAAAGGCATAATATATCAGCATGGAAATCTAGTCCAACTCATTTATTTTCCCAGGTTAAGAAACCAAAGTCCAGAGAAAGTAAGCAACTTGACAAAGGCTGTACAAGCAGCTACTGATAACCCAAGTCTTTCTGATTACACTAAAGGTTCTCCATCCTTTCCTACTCACTCACCACAGAGAGCTATATTCTTTCCTACTGAGAATCATGCTACATAGTCTAATGAATAATGACATCATCACTGTCTTACTGATGCTACATACTTTAAGTGCTTTCACACTCATTCTGTCAACTGAGATCACCTTTCAATTTGAATCCTTCAACTTGCCCCCTCTGCCTCATCCAAAGACATCTTGTCTCTTTCCTTTCCATCCCATTTCCCTTCCAACAGCTTCTCTGCATGGAGTAAACTTGGTAACATCTTTTCCCTCTCTACATTTAGGTCTCTGATATTCTTTAGCTATAGTATTTTATTTTTTAATCCCATAAAAAAACAACTTTAGAAACTCAATATTGAGAACCTTTAGTAGTATCTCCCTCTGGTTGAATCTCTCCAATTTTGGTGGGAAGGACTAATGAAGTAGGTCTTTTTAAAAAAAGAAAAGAAAAAATAGAAGGAGAAGCTGGGAGCAGAGTGCAGAACTTTAAATAGTTGAGAAAATGAGGTGGTGTTTTTTTGTTTTGGGGGGTTTTTGGGGGGTAACATGGCAGTGGGGAGAAGGGATACAACTAGAAATGGAACAAGATATGGAAACTGAAAAGGTGAATGTGAGCCACTAGAGAACTGCTTGCAGTGTGGTGTTTAAAAGATGGCTAAGCCTCAAATCAAGGTAACTGGCAGAAAAACTGTAACAATGACAAACAGGAAGTAAAGAGAGCTGGTCTGGGGATGTGGTTGGTGGGTCAGATTATAGATCTTTTCAATTTAAGAAAATGGTAGGACATCCAAGTCAAAAATGCCCCAATTAGCAGTTGTCAAAGAAGGCATGGATTTTGCACATATTACTCTTACAGCACTTATCTCATTGCATTTTGGTATTTACATTAGTAACTACAATCCACTGTTATGTAATACTAAGTTATGATTACCAATGTAACTATATTCTCAAGGGATCTATGAAATTGCCTACCTGGAAATATGAAATATGTTTTACTCTAGAAATTTTAAAATATGTCACAAATTCTTTGACACCCACCCTTCAAGAGGTAGAGTCTAATTCCTCTCTTGTTGAATGTGGGCCAGACTTAGTGATTTCTTTCTGATAAAAAGAATGGGATAGAACTGATGCTATGTGACTTTTGAAGGGTTATTTTTAGATAGCTTCTATGTCTCCCCTTCACTTTCCCCTACCTCCTCTTGAATACTTGCTCTGGGGAAAGCCAACCATCATGTCTTGAGCGGACTCAAGCAACCTGTGAAGGTGCCCACATGTGGAAGTAATGATGCCTCCTACCAACAACCAGTACCAACATGGCTGGCCCATGACTGAGCCACCTTGAAAGTAGATCCTCAAGCCCCAGTCAAGCCTTTAGATGACTACAGATTGTTATTCAGTAGTCATCTGGACAGCAACCTCAGGAGAGACCCCCTAGCCAGAACAGCCTGGTAAGGCTGCACTCACAGTCCTGAGAAATGAGATAACAAATGTTTAAGTCACTACATTTTGGGGCCGTTTGTTATGCAGCAATAAGTAACTGATATATTATTTCACCATTATAGCTCTAGCACCTAGTACCAGTACTGATGACATAGAATGAATCAAGATATTTGAAATAATACCCAGCACCTAAGCTATCATAACTGTGTTCATTTTCCTGAGCTATTCTTGTGATCTATCCAAATCATTGCAAATAGAGAGCTTACTAGATGTCATGAGTCCAACAGGAATCACTGTCCTAAAATGATAAAAATTCAACTTTTTTAAATTCAAGGCATAGTTAAAAATTTTGTAATGATTATCAATGATAGCAAAACCATTTTCATTACATTAACATTTACTAGTGTAAAAACAATATCCTCTTTGTATAAAATCATTTTATTATTAATTCAACTGAACAAAATAGAGCACCACAGTGGAATCTTCATACTGAAGGATGATCACAGTAATAATAAACCATAGGAAAATGATGGGAAAATTAACATCTGTCATCCAAAAGAAAGAAAACTGGGAAGAAGTTTTATAAGGGAAGGAAACTAATATCTAAATTCCTGGCATTGCTCTAAGTACTGTACATATTTCATCTCCTTTAATCCTTACAAAAAGTCTAAAAGTATTATTTCCATTTTGTCCTTCTTAAGTAAACACAGCTAATAGGTAATGGAACTAGTATCTAATGCTAGGTATATCTGATTTCAAAATCTGCAAACAGGGGCGCCTGGGTGGCTCAGACAGTTAAGCGGCTGCCTTTGGCTCAGGTCGTGATCCTGGAGTCCTGGGATTGAGCACCATGTCAGGCTCCCTGCTCAGCAGGAAGTCTACTTTTCCCTATCCCTCTGCCATTCCCTGCTTGTGTTCTCTCTCTCTCTCAAATAAATATATAAAATCTTTTTTTAAAAATCTGCAAACATTCCACTATTCAGCTCAAGGGCACTTGTTTAAGTATTTCAGGGAGTTTGTAAAATCTCAAGGCTAACATTCTTGAAACTCATTTCCCTAGAAGGGGCTACTTGATCAGTAGGTCAGGAGGAAAGTATATATATGGAAAATTAACATATTTAAAACCAAACTAATTCTGTGCTCCTATAAATCTTTCTTAGTTGTGAATTACTACTTACGTTGTAGAGCATTAAAATGTACACCTCCTTTTAATTTACTTAATGAGAACTACCTAACACATTAAAGTAAATATGCTTTTAAAAATAATTCATAACTTAATTTTAAAATCCTATAACCTTTTAACAAAAATAACGTGATTAATTCATAAGCAACATTACTGAAACCATAGGATTATTTTATGGTATCTGCACAATCTAAACGTAAGATTGCTAAAACAATTTTTTAAACTATTGTGTTGACTTTAGTACTTACTTGCTTTAGAACTTACTTACTTTAGAACTCAACTTCTGGTCTGAAATAAGAACAGTATAGATGCTTTCATTTAAATAAGCAAATGTTCAAAAATGGAAACAAACACATTGACATCTGTTCCCTTTCAAAGCCCTACTAAAATGACAGTATAAAATTTGTAAAAAAAAAAAAAAAAAAGTCTAAAAAAAAATACGTCAGTGTGAAGGTAAAGGGAGAAGAGGTAAAATAATAAATTTTGAGAGCTGGAAAGCACATAACCAAGTAATAATGATTCAGCAGATTCAAGAAACCTGGCCCATAAATAAATTCATAAGAGTATCAGAGGATTATTGGACATGAAAGAATCAAAAAAAAAAAAAAAAAAGAGCAACTTAAAGAAAGACTATACAGAGGAAAAAATTAACTTAACATACTCAAAGAGATATTCACAACTATAAAACTATAACTATACTACTTAAAAAAAAAATCACAACATGGGGCACCTGGGTGGCTCAGTTGGTTAAGTGTCTGCCTCCAGCTCGGGTCATGATCTCAGGGTCCTGGGATTGAGCCCCGCATCCGGCTCCCTGCTCAGGGGAGAGTCTGCTTCTCCCTTTCCCTCTGCCCCTCTCCTTACTCGTGCTCATGCTCTCTCTCTCAAATAAAATCTTAAAAAAAAATCATAAAATGGAAAGAGGGCACGGGAAGTTATGTCTTATTTACAAAGCAAATTTTAATCAAATATGGGCACCACTTTAACCCAAAATATCTCCAAATTAGCATACTCCCTTTAAATTTCTTTGAATTATAAAGAATACAGTATTCCAGATGTCAGTTTCTCTGCTGCTTTTCTTGCATTATAAAGCCTATAATGTCTCCATTAAACCAAAGGATTCTTATGAACATATTAAGGAAACATGTCAATCTTCCTTAGTTAAGTCAACTGGTTAAGATTTGCTTGATTTACTTGCTGAATTAACATTTAATAACAGAATTTAGTTTTTAAAATATCTAAAAATGATCACAAACATTTTTCTGGATTAGTAGGAAAATACTCAAAACTGTCCCACATTACGCACTAAACAGTTGAAGCAGGTTCATTTTAAAATCAGTGTCCATGGTTCAGTGGTGGTTCTTGTGCTGTAGGTACCCACTGGTTCATTTGCTTGTCATTCCAGATAGAATGACAGTACTATAAGAAAGCCAACTGGGAGTAGCAATGTGAAAAAAATGTGCATGTGTCTGGCCATAAATCATAAATTGGTGCTACTAAGCAATAGTTATATTTACAGTATAAATGAAATGATGATTTATTCATCTCTTTGATTTGTTTTGATTGAAATCTTACTGATACCTATAATCTGAACCGGAACATTTTAATCTTTTTTAATAGATACAGTTGTTTAGCATTCATATAGCACTCATTTCTGAAGATACAGTGAATACATGTCCTCTGAGGGCAGGGGGAATGGATACTGAACTAACATCGCACTTCAGGTCTAACACACAACTAAAATACTGTTAGTGGGTTTTAGGTAAAAGATTATGTTTCTTTCAGTGGAGGTCTGCTTCAGTTCTTCGATATACTTCCCAGAATTATAGCAATGTCAGCTGTCAAGGGAATTCAGGCATAGACAGGTCAACTGACTTGCTCGGGATAACAAAACAATTAGATTTGTAATTAGATTTGGGCAACCAAGTGGTTAACTCTCAATCACTATTACAAAATGAAAAGATACTTCAAAACTTAGTTTATTTTAACTACTTCAATGGCCAGGTAGGTTTCTAGTACACATTTGCCTAAACACTTTGTTTTCAGGCTCTTGCTTTTTTATCTACCATTGATTTCTGAAGGTCCATCAAAGGTAATTGTTAGTAGGGTCATATCATCACTTAAACAAAATAATAAACCCCGTAGCAAAAACTTCGTGTTAGAAAAATGAACAGTGGTTTCATAGTAATGTTCCTGGAGAATACTAAAAGTAAATAAAATGGGTGATAAGGTAATGGTTATGATTTTATATCATCAAAAGAAAAGAGAACATTAAATACTGGTTTCTCAAGGGTTATAAATGGAGTTCTCAAAGTATCCACACAGACTTCTGAGCATCCCAGAGATCTTTCAGAGTCAATAAAGTAAAAATTATTTTTGTAACGATACCAAGACTTCATTTGCCTTTTTCGCTGGGTTGACACTCGTACTGACGATGCAAACACAACAGTTGGTAAAACTGCTGGTGCCTTACCTCAAATCAATGAAATGGGACCAAACTACACCTGCAGCTAAAAAAGAGAGGCAGCTTCACTTGCTCCTGACTAATGTAGTAAAAATTACTAGTAGTATTAAATATCGACCCTTAAGTATGCATAAAGCATTTTTACTGCATACCAAAATACGATGGCTGTGTTGAAGTAAAGCACTTGCATATCTGTTAGAGTTGCAAGCTAAATTAGCTGCTTTTTTCATAGAATGTCATTTTTTTCTTGAAAGAATGACTGACACATAAACTATTCTAATTCAGACTTGGGCATACAGCATGTATTTTCTGAAAATAATAACTGAATGAGCCTGTCATATAAAACAACAACAACAACAACAGAAAGTATTTGTTGCCAATGATGAAATTTGACCTTCTAAGCAAAGATCAAAATTTTGGAAAACTTGTATCTGCCACCAATACTTAAAAGATTTTTCTCCAGAAATAAAACCACACATATATGGTCAATTAATTTACAACACAGGAGCCAAGAATACATAATAGGGAAAGGACAGTCTCTTCAACTAATGATGCTGGGAAAACTGAACAGCCACATACAAAAAATGAAACTAGTACTATCTTACACCTACACAAAAATCAGCTCAAAATGGATTAAAGACTTGAATGTAAGACCCAAAACTATAAAATTTCTAGAAGAAAACATAGGTGGTAAGCTCCTTGACATTAGTCTTAGCAATGTGTTTGTAAATCTGTCTCCAAAGGGAAACAAAAGCAAAACTAAATAAATAAGACTACATCAAACTAAAAGGCTTCTGCACAGTGAAGGAAGCCATCAACAAAATGAAAACACAACCTACTGAGTGGGTTAAGATATTTGCAAATGATGTATCTGATAAGGGATTAATATTCAAAATATATAAAGAATTCATACCACTTGACACCAAAAAAGCAAACAACTCAACTGAAAAGTGAGCAGAGGGGGACACCTGGGTGGCTCAGTCAGTTAAGCATCCGGCTGTAGATTTTGGCTCAGGTCATGATCTCAGAGTTGTGAGATCGAGCCCCACGTCAGGCTCCTCACTCAGCAAGGAGTCTGCTTGAAATTCTCTCTCTCCTTCTCCCTCTGTACCCCACCCCCCATGCACTCACTCTCTCAAATAAAATCTTTTTTAAAAATGAGCAGAGCAGGGGCGCCTGGGTGGCTGAGTTGGTTAAGCGACTGCCTTCGGCTCAGGTCATGATCCTGGAGTCCCGGGATCGAGTCCCGCATCGGGCTCCCTGCTCAGCAGGGAGTCTGCTTCTCCCTCTGACCCTCCCCCCTCTCATGTGCTCTCTCTCTCTCATTCTCGCTCTCTCAAATGAATAAATAAAAAAATAAAATGTTAAAAAAAAAAAAGAGCAGAGCATATGAATAAGCATTTTTGCAAAAAAGACAAATAGACAACCAAGAGGCACATAAAAAGTTGTTCAACATCACTCATCATCAAGGAAATGCAAATTATAACCACAACGAGATATTACCTCACATCTATTATAATGGCTAGTGTCCAAAAGACAAAAAATAACAAGTGTTCGCAAGGATGTAGAGAAAGGGGAACCCCAGTTACACTCTTGGTGAGAATGTCAACTGGTGCAGCACTGTGGAAAACAGTATATAGAGATTCCACAAAAAATTAAAAAATAGAGCTACTATATAATCCAGCAATTCCATTTCTGGGTATTTATGTGAACAACAGGAAAACACTAATTCAAAAAGAATTATGTTCATTGCAGCATTATTTACAAAAGCCCACACATGGAAACAACCTAAGTGCCCAATGATAGATAAATAGATAACGAAGATATGCTGTATGTATACAACAGAGTATTACTGAGCCATTAAAATGAATGAGATCTTGCCATTTATAACAACATGAACGAACCTAGGGGGTATTGTGCTAAGTGAAATGGATCAGTCACAGAAAGACAAATACTACATGATTTCATGTGTATGTGAAATCCAAAAACCAAAACAAACAACAGAACAGAAACAGACTCATAAATACAGAGAACTGGTGTTTGCCCGGTTAACAGGGAAGAGAATGACTGAAAGAGGTGAAAGAGGACTAAGAGATAAAACTTCGAGTTATAAAATAAATAATTTACAAACAAGAAGTACCACATTAGGAATATAGTCATTACTACTGTAATGTTGTATGTGACTGATGGTGATTATACATGGTGAGCACTGAATAATGTAGAGAACTGTCGAATCACTATGTTGTATATCTGAAACTATTTCAACATTGTACATCAACTACAATTAAAAAAAAAAGATGTGGTAAGTATACATATGTACACACACACACACACAGTGAGGCATAAGAAAGGAGAAAAGTCTTGCCATTTGCAACAAATACCATATGATTTTACTTACATGTGGAATCTAAAAAACAAAACAAACCAACAAATAAAACAAAACAAACTCATAGATACAAAAAACAGATTTTGGTTACCAAAGGGGAAGGGGGTTAGGTGCTCAACTAACTGTATGGTGATTATCACTTTGTAGTGTATATATCAAATTATAATACTGTACACCTGAAAGTTACATAATGTTATAAACCAATACTATCTCAATAAAATATCTTTTTCTCATGAGATCAGTGGTGGTATTTAAAAATTGGTATTTTTTGATACTACATAATGAAATATATAAACATATGGAAGGTTTACATAATTCACAGAGCCAATAATTTCCAAATGACCAATACCTGATAATACAATATCACGCATGGGTAAAAGATTCATTCAAAGAACAAGGAACCCTCAGACCCTCAAACAGTAAGTGAATGAATACATGCATACAAAGTGTAAGACAGACCAATGGATTTTAATGTAACAAAGTATGAAAAGTTCACTGATAAACTCACTTCACTGATAAGATCACTACTTGTCAATTTTTGGTGTATTATAGAAATTGCCACAATTATCTGAAAAGGCTATTAAAGCATACTTCCTTTTCCAACTACATGTATGTGTCATATATTTCCAACAACACATCACAAGAGACTACGGAAGCAGAATTCAGCTGTGGTCTAGTAAGTCAGACATTAAAGAGATTTGCAAAAATGTAAAATGATGTTATTCCAAGAATTTTTCAGAATATATATAAACTAATATATATTTTTCATAACACATTAATGTTAACATAAAATAGGTTTACTATTGCTATTTTATTATTTAATTTTAAGTACTCTCTATACCCAACATGGGACTCAAACTCACAACCCCAAGACCAAAGAGTCACATGCCCCACCAACTGAGCCAGTATCCCTACTGTTGCTATTTTAAACTAATTAATAAATGTATTTTAAATTTGTTTTCATTTCTAACATAGAAAATACTGACATAATCTAATTACTTTTAAGACACATGAAGCACTTGTGTCTACTTTACAGATTATATTTAAAAGCTTATTACCTAAGAGCAATATCTCTCAATTGAAAAGAAACACTATTGTATAACTTCTAAAGTTGAATTAAATATGAAAATTTATACCTGATAATAAAAAATAAATTGCACTTTCCTTCTTTATCTGATGATGCTTCTAAATAAAGGTGTTTTTTTTTTAATGTTTTTGTTCTTTTAAATGTCTTAGTTCTAAAACTAACACAAAAGGAGAAAAATATACTAGGACACTTGTTAGTAATACTCTAGAACGGGTTGGCAAATGATTGCCCACAAGCCAAATCAGACATGCAGTCTGTTTTGGTAGTTTTTTTGGAATACAGCCACACTCATTAAGTATTATCTGGCTGCTTTCATACTACCTTGCCAAGCTATACAGGAAGTTAGGTGAGAAGTCTACTTTGGATCTTGCTATTAACTAATATGATCAAGGGCAAGTCATAAATTTGCTATCATTTATAAAATGCACAAATGACTATCTGATCTTTAAGATCCTTTCTATCTCTAAAAGTATCTAAGATTTAAGTGATTTAGAATTATATGCTAAATATGTTTCTCTTTTGAATTTTCAAAGATCCTACAATCTTGCCCTTACCCTGTCCAACCCTATTTTCCACTATCCAATAGTTATTATCCCAGATTAGGAAGATGCTTTATTACCAATTACACCTCCTGCTTTTGTTTCTTGTTTCTCCACCACTAAAATATCTCTGCCTTTTACTCCTCTAGCAAAAACCCCGTACAACCTTACCAGCTCAATTTCATGCCCTCCAGGAATCTTCTCTGGTGACTCTAGCTCATACTAATCAAAACCACTGGATTTTTTGAAAAGAAAAGCAGAGTGGTCAGAGTTTTGTTTACAGTAGACTGGAAATGGTTGGAAGGGACACAGACTAGAGTCATGGAGATAAGCTAGAGAATAAATTTGGCTGGCAGACCTCAGGAAGTCCTAGACCAGAGGCCAGGAGGATGAATGAACATGCATCAGCAACTTTTTACAAGTTGGAATTATCGTGACAATGATTAAAGACAAAGGAACTAGATTGGGAATAAAGATGAATTCAATTTTTTTTTTTTTAGCATTTTATTTTATTTTTTTTTAAATTTTTTATTGTTATGTTAATCCCCATACATTACATCATTAGTTTTAGATATAGTGTTCCATGATTCATTGTTTGTGCATAACACCCAGTGCTCCATGCAGAACGTGCCCTCCTCAATACCCATCACCAGGCTAACCCATCCTCCCACCCCCCTCCCCAAGATGAATTCAATTTAACACAAGCTAATTTTATGCTAGTGAGGAAAAGAAATACTAAAGTAGTAAGGTATTCCAGAAGTAGTTGGAAACATCACAGTGAAAACTAGTGTGAGAAATCACCACAAGAAACAGAGATCTAGAGTAAGAGTCATAAATTTTAGAAGTGGAAAGGCCCTTGAGCTGCATTGCCCCTGACTATTGTTTTGAGGTAGGTAAGTATTTGCCTCCAATTCAAAGATGAGCTAACTGACAGCCAAAGAATTGTGACTCCCAAATCACCAGCTAAAACTTTTCTTGAAAAGGAACCAGAATTTAGTTCTCTACTTTCTATTTAGAAATGTTAGAGGCTATGAGACTATATGAACTCTACAAGATTCAGAGCAGAAGTCACAAATTAAAATTCCATAGTCATGTTTGTTTGAACTATAATTTTTTGTTTGTTTTTAAGATTTTACTTTTAAGTAAGCTCTACGCCCAACGTCGGGCTCAAACTCACAACCCCAAGATCAAGAGTCACATGTTCTACTGACTGAACCAGCCAGGCACCCCTGAACTACACTGTTTTAAAAAAGAAAAGGAAGGAAGGAAGGATGGATTAGCTTCCAACAACTGTGGCAGGAAGAGCAGTTTGGGAGAGAAAGGGAAAATGGCAAAACAAAAAAAGATATGGATTTTATATGTAAATAGGTTTATAAGAAAATTATTTAACTGCAGATATTTAGATATATTTAAATGAAAAACAGTAAGAGGAGGAAATTGGGAAAAGTTTCAAGACAGAAACAATGAAGTTTCAGCAGAGTGAACAGCATTAGAGAGTAATTTTTTAGAATAAGACAATAATTACCTACCTGAATATATTTTTGGTTATAACAAATATGAATAATTATCTTTAGAGCAAATAATGATAAAATAAAAAGATATAACAAATTGCCTAAATTCTGAACTTGATACAAAGATGATGACGAGAAATGGAAAGCAGATAAGTCATTTCTCAATTTTCTTTTCAATTCTGGTAGAGTAATCTAAGACAGTAATCAAGGGAGGTAGCAGATAACATCATACCAATTGGAAATCAAGATTTCTCCTCAATGAACTTATGTCATATAATCTATTCTTATAAAACTAGTTGACCACATATACAAATTCAGGAAAAAGTCTATACTAAATATTAGTGTTTCTCCTAGTTTAACCAGACACTGATTTATCCTTATGGTTCAGTAAACTGTGGATAATTTAAGTTCTACCAAGGACATTTAAATTTTTTCTTCTAAAAATATCAAGTTGAAAATGCTTTCCTCAGAAATTAGATCACTGCACAATTATTCTTGTGGAACTGTTAGTTTCTTAGCATTTTTATTGAGTGCCCTAATAAATTATTCAAGGTAAACAAAACATGTTTCTACATTACAGGTTTTATTTATGAGCATCCTCACTGCGTAAGAACTGTTTCTTAATTCGAAAGAAACATTATTTCATGATTTCCCAAATTGAATTTTAAAAAAGAAAATTTGTACCAGAAAATAGGAAAAATAAAAGTATATTTGCTACTTCTAAAATAAAACTAAAAAAAAAAACTCTTCTAAAGCCAAAAAAAAAAAAAAAATGGAGAGAAGATGCCATGACAGCTGTTAGTCTTACTCCAGAAATAAGATATATATTATGATTTTAATATAGTTCATTCAACCTTTTTCTAATAAGCCATAGGAAAAATACTCACAGATGACTGAATTCTTATAGTTCAGTGAATTTGCCATTAGGGTCTCTGTAACATATCCAGAACCAATGTTTGCTCTTATTTTTTTTAAAGTCTATGTTCTCTCATAAAACTATGAGGTTTGACCACACATTCAAGGCACTAGGTTAACGCACTAGACAAAATAAAAAGATATCTACCCTTTTATATGTATGAGTACATATAATCATTCTTAGTGGCTAAGATAGGTCCAAGATGAAGTTCACAGTGAGAGGAGCTTTATGGTACTGTATTAAATGCAACACAGGATAATGCCTTAAATATAAGAATCACCTAGAAATCTCATCAAACATAGGGGGACTGAAACAAACTTGAGATGGATATGTGAATTTTTATTCAGTTTAACCTGTAGCTTTCCACCCAATAACTGAAATTAGTATGAGGATAAAAAAGCAGCTCAGTGCTTATTATGTGACTATGCCGGACATTTAATAATCACAACCACCACATGAAGGATGTACTACTATCCTGATTTTAAAATATGAATAAAAAGAGGCACAAATGGGTTACGAAGCTTTGTCAAGGGTACATAATGTCTACACTGCCATTAAGTGGTAGAGCACAGTCTAATTCAAGCTCTTAACCATCATGCAACTCTAGCGCACAGAAGGTTATTCTGAAGGCCTGGACTGCTCCGAGGAGGAGGTGAATTTTCATAAAGTATTAGCAAGAGTTCTGGTAACTATTTATGAGGCACCCAGCAGACAGATGAGAGGGTCTCTAAGCTAAAGGAAGTAAAAGAATGCTACTATTTTGTCGCCCTCCAAATTTTACCAGGCTCAGCCTTGGTATTTTTCTTCTTTTTTAAAGACCAGGAAAAGAAATTGTTTCTCACTTTGAAAAAAAAAAGGCCAGGAATGAAAAGTAGCATGCGTATGCATGCATACACACAAGCACACACTCAAAAATATACCCCTATATATTACCAACATTGTTTCACAAAGAAGACACCATAACACCAAAAAATAATAAATAATGAATAGTCCCTTAAATACTATAAATTTATAAATATGAAAACCTCAGGGGCACCTGGGTGGCTCAGTTGGTTAAGTGTCCAACTCTTGATTTCGGCTCAGGTCATGATCTCAGGGTTGTGAGATGGAGCCCTGCATCAGGCTAACACACTGGGCATAGAGTCTGCTTAAGATTCTCTCTTCCTGTCTTTCTGCCCCTCCCCCCTCTAAAAAAAAAATAAGAAAACCTCACTACATAGCCGTTTTTTTTTTTTTCCCCTCACTTTGCCTGATACCAAAAATTTGGGAACCATTTCCCTAGAAGTGGTAATCTGTGGATGTGGTTACTTTTTAAGTGAACATCATCAGTAATATGTTACTCGTATATGTTCTCTGCATTTTAGTTAGCCTATGAGTATACAGCAGCAATATTTTTTTAAAGCAAGTATACTAAAATTGTGGAGAAAAGTCATATTATTATAAGACACAAAAAGACAAGATTTCTTGCTTTGTTTATATACTTTTTTGAGCAGTTGATTTTGTTATCACTGTAATAATCATTTTAAATGCCTTTTCATACTATTCTATAACTCTATACTAAGAGGTTAAAAAAGGCAGAATTAACCAGTAATTTGTGAGACTGTATAGTGCACAAAGGCTTCCCGCCTAGGGATAAGTGAGGGCTCAAGTTCAAGCTCTGCACGCAGGACCGGATATACTTAGGGAAGGTTATCTTTTCCTAACTCACAAAGGTCTTTCAGCTGGCCAAACTATGCACCTCCTTTAAGGAGCATTTGTATCTAGTCAGTAAAAGGCATTACAGTAGCAGCAGCCCTAATAACATTTTTTAAACCCAAGAAAAGACTAAAATTTGAAATATTTTAAAGTCAGTGGAAATATGTTATCTATAGTCACATTTTATTCAAGATTTTAAATTCTAAATCATAACTATGACAATCCTGTCCTTTGCTATTCAAACGGTAGACACTGGAATCATCTGGGAAACTGTGAGAAATGCAGTTTCTTAGGTCCCATCCCAGACCTACTAAAAATAAAGTCTGCATTTTTAACAAGATCTCCAGGTGATTCTTACATACATTCAAGTCTGAGAAACCGTGACCTAGACTAGTACAGACAGCAATCCTTGGGCCCCATGTGGCCTGGAGAGCTTCAAGAAACAGCCGACAATCTAATTTAAGTGCTCCCTGATTTATTATACTGACCTACTAGATACAGCAGCTACTACCCTGTAGTTACCAATCTTAACTCCTTAGCATAGTAAATACATACTTGGATTTTGTTGTGACAAATAATTTTTATGCATATGTTCTAAATCCAATCATGCACTAGATGGCCTAATTACTGACTTAAAATGTCTTTTATATTCACTCTTTAGTGAACTCAAATTTTCCTTTAGAAATATTTCAGATGAGTCCTCTTTAGTCTATTTTGAATACACACATACACACACACACACGAGAAATTAACAGTCTATCAATCATCTTTACCCAAAAGCATAGTAGTACTTTAAGGAAAAATTTTATCACATGAAGGAAAAATCACTTTTATAGAAGGATTATGTTCCTAAAATAGAAATTTAAAATAAAATATTACAATTTGATAATGAAAGGCTTTAATTGTAGTATCATTGGCAGGTGTTCAGTTTTTTAGTTTCTTTTTAGTTTCCTAACTTAAGTTTAACTAAACACTAAAAATACTTGGACATTTTAAAACTAAATAGCAAGCATTTTTTTTTCTTAAGATTTTATTTATTTATTTGACAGAGAGAGACACAGCGAGAGAGGGAACACAAGCAGGGAGAGTGGGAGAGGGAGAAGCAGGCTTCCTGCGGAGCAGGGAGCCCGATGCGGGGCTCGATCCCAGGACCCCAGCATCATGACCCGAGCCGAAGGCAGACGAGCAACCAACTGAGCCACCCAGGCACCCCAATAGCAAACATTTAAAATACCAGAATATTCAGCTAATGTGTCTATTTAAAAATAATCAAAAAGATATTTTAACTATGGGGTTTAAAAATGTACCCGATTTTATCATTTATGGTAACATACTATAGTATCTCTTTATTATTGAAATATAATACACATACAACGTTATATTAGTTTCAGGTGCACAACCTAGTGATTCAAGTCTTTACATCACTCAATGTTCACCACAATAAGTGTAGTTACCATCCGTCACCATACAACGTTATTACAATTTTATTGATATACTCTCTATGTTGTTCTTTTCATGTCTATGACTAATTTATTTTATAACTGGAAGTTTGTACCTCTTAATCCTCTTCATCTACTTCACCAACCCCCCTTCCAACCTCCCCGCTGGCAACCATCAGTTTGTTTTCTATATTCACAAGTCTGTTTATGTTGTTGTTTACTGTTGTTGTTTTAAGATTCCACATATAATTGAAATCACATAGTATTTGTCTTCTGACTTATTTCACTAAGCACAATTAATACCTCTACGTCCATCCATGTTGTTGCAACTGGCAAGATTTCATTCATTTTTATAGATTAGTAATATTCCATGTGTGTTTTCATGCATGCATGCATACACATACACAGTACATCTTCTTTATCCATTCATCTACCAATGGGCACTTGGGTGCTTCTGTATCTTGGCTATTGTAAATAATGCTACAATAAAATAATTCATTTTCTTTGGATAAACAGCCAGTAGTGAAATTACTGGATCATATGGTATTTGTTTTTACTTTTTAAAGAAATTCCATACTGTTTTCCACAGTGATTGTACCTTCCCACCAACAGTGCACAAGGGTTCCCTTTTCTCCACATCCTTGCCAACACTTGTTATTTGTCTTTTGAATACCAGCCATTCTAACAGGTGTGAGGTGATAACCACTGTGGTTTTTGACTTGCATTTCCCTGATGATTAAAGATACTGAGCATCTTTTCATGTGTCTGTTGGTCATCTGTACGTCTTCTTTGGAAAATGTCTATTCAAGTCTTCTGCTCATTTTTAAATCAGATTATTTGTTTTGTTTGGTATTCAGTTGTATAAATTCTTCATATATTTTGGATATTAACCCCTTATTGGATATATCTTTTGCAAATGCCTTCTTCCATTCACTAGGTTGCCTTTATCTTGTTGAAGGTTTTCTTCATTGTACAAAAGCTTTTTACTTTGCTGTAGTCCCAATAGTTCATTTTTGCTTTTCTTTTCCTTACCTGAGGATACCTATCCATAAATATGTTGCTAAGGCTGATGTCCAAGAGATTATAATACCTATGTTTTCTTCTAAGAGTTTTATGGTTTCAGTTCTCACGTTCAGGTCTTTAATCCACTTTGAGTTTACTTTTGTGTATGGTTTAAGAAAGCAGACCAGTTTCATTCTTTCACATGTAGCTGTCTGGTTTTCCCAACACCATTTACTGACAAGAATTTCTTTTCCTCATTATATATTCCTGCCTCCTTTTTATAGACTGACCATATAAACATGGGTTTATTTCTAGGGTCTTTACCCTATTCCATTGATCTATCTGCCTATTTTTGTCCAAGTACCATACTGTTTTGATTACTATAGCTTTGTTGTATATATCTCTTGACTTCTGGGATTGTGACACCTCCAGCTTTGATCTTTCTCAAGATTGCTGTGGCTCTTCAAGGTCTTTGTGGCTCCATATAAATTTTAGGACTATGTGTTCTAGTTCCATGAAATGCTATTGGTAGAGACTATGTTGAATCTGTAGATTGCTTTTGGTAGTATGGACATTTAAATGATATTAATTCTTCCAATCCATGAACATGGTATATCTTTCCATTTGTGTCGTTTTCAATTTCTTTTACCAATGTCTTACAGTTTTCAGAATATAAGCCTTTCACCTCGTTGGATGAATTTATTCCCAGGTATTTTATTCTTTTTGGTACAATTGTAAATGGGACTGTTTTCTTAATTTCTCTTTCTGCTACTTCATTATTAGTGTATAGAAATGCAACAGACTCCTATACATTAATTTTGTATCCTGCAACTTTACTGAATTCATTTATCAGTTCTAGTAGCTTTTTGGTGGAGTCTTTAGGGTTTTCTATATATGTATCATCATGTCATCTGCAAATAGTGACAGTTTTACTTCTTTCTTACCAGTCTAGATGCCTTTTATTTCTTAATTCTTCTAATTCATGAGCATGGTATATCTTTCCATTTGTTTTTGTCACCTTCAATTTCTTTCATCAATATCTTATAGTTTCCAGAGTAAAGGTCTTTCACCTCCTCAGTTAAGTTTATTCCTAGGTATTTCATTCTTTTTTGGTGCAACTCTAAATGAAATTTTTAAAATATATTTTTTAATTGAAGTATGGGTGACACACAATGTTACATGGTTTCAGATGTACTGTACACAGTGACTCAGCAAGTCTATACATTATGCCATACTTACAAAGGTAGCTACTATCTGTCACCATACAACACTACTATACCATTGACCATATTTCCTAAGTTGTACTTTTTATACCCACGACCTACTTATTCCATAACTGGAAGCCTGTATCTCTCCCCTACCCTTCATCCATTTTGCCCATCCTCCTACCTCCTCCCCTCTAGCAACCATCAGTTTGTCCTCTGTATTTATGGGTCTGTTTCTGTTTTTGTTTATTTATTTTGTTCAATGGAATTGTTTTCTTCATTTTTCTTTCTGCTACTTTATTATTAGCATATAGAAAAGCAACAGATTTCTGTATATTAATTTAGTACCCATAGTATGGTATTTTAAGTAACAATTTTAATAGTTTTTCCTCTTGATTTGCTTTTGTTATTTCCTAATTATACATTACATTTGAAGATTTGTATCTACCAGTAGCAGTGTGTCAAACTGCTTTTTGGGGGTGCCTGGGTGACTCAGTTGGTTAAGCACTGGACTCTTGATCTCAGCTCAGGTCTCGATCTCAGGGTCGTGAGTTCAAGCCCTGCGTTGGGCTCCACACTGGGTGTGAAACCTCCTTAAAAAAAAAAAACAAACAAAACAAACAAACAGAAAACTCTGCTTTTTGCTAAGAAAAATTTTCTTTTAACATTATAAGGTATGTGTGCCAGGAATGTTAGCCAAAAACTCAAGCCTTCATTGTGTGAGGAAGGTGCTGACCCAGTATCACTGTTTTCTCCTTTCCAACTTCATATTGTAAAACATTACACAAAAATACTTTTCAAGAAAATATACCCTTATATATCCCTTGTCTTGGTCTTCAGGCTGCTGTAACAAATACCACAGACTGGGTAGCTTATCAACAATAGAAATTTATTTTTCACAGTTCTGGAGACTGTGAAATCCAAGATCCAAGCACCATGATGGTGCTGTTCTGGTGAATGCTTTCTTCCTAGTTCATTGCCAGAGTCTCACAGGGCAGCCACTGTGTTCTCACAGCATGGAAGGGGTTAGGAAGATGTATGAGGTCTCTTTTAAAAAACCATTAATCCCATTCATGAGGGCTCCACCCTCATACCAAAGCACCTCCCAAAAGCCTCATCTCCTAATACCTCACTTCAGATATTAGAATTTCAACATATGAATGAAGGAGAGGGAAGAAACAAACATTCAGACCATAGCACCCATCGCTCAACTTCAACAATTATCAACTCATGACTGACCATGTCTCCATTCTACCCCATGTATTAACTCTCATTACCCCCATTCCAGTTATTTTAGAGCAAATCTGAGATACACGCTCAACTATTTAAGACAAAATTATACATCTTTAAAAGACAAATACTCCTCTATTAAACATACCCAAAGTATCATCCACTGTCTTACACACATAATTGAATAATAATTCCTTAATACAATCAAATATCCAGTCAGTTCAAAGTTCTTTACTGAAACACTGAAAGAATGAAATCACCTTATAATATTTTAGCAAAATCTCTTGATTAAACTGTCCAAGTATTTTATAAGCACAAATAAGGCCAATAAGAGCTTATTTACATTTTTTAAATTACATATAATACACTAAAATTAAAGTTACTTCTCTTTTATTTTTAAAAAATTGTCTCTTTGAGTAATATAAATATTACGTAGTTCTTACCCAAATTCTAATACCCTCAACATGGCTAAGTCTAGAGTAGAAACATTATGGCTGATGGCTCTTTTATTTTTTTAAGTAGGCTCCATGCCCAAGTGGGGCTTGAACTCACAACCCTGAGATCAAGAGTCATGCGCTCCACTGACTGCGCCAGCCAGGTGCCCCTGATGGCTATTTTAAAAAACAGTAAACCAGATAAACCAAATTTGACCAAATTTAATATCTGGATTGTTTTTTTAAAATTTTCCCTATAGGGGATTGAAAATGGAGGAAACTGTTGTTAACTCAGACTGTACCTGAATTACAATCAACTAGTCACAAAATGGGTTTATCCCTAACACCATTCTAAGTAGGAAAAGCCTTACATCATACAGAACCCCTCTTATCTGTGTTCTTAAGGTCTCAAATTACAAAGATCCTAAGGCAGTGATTCTCAAACCTAGCTTGCATCAGAATTACCAGGAGGGCCTGTTAAAACAGATTGCTGGCCCTACTCCCAGAGTTTCTGTTTTAGTGGGCATGGGTAAGAGCCTGATAATTTAGATTTGTAACAAGTTCCCAGGTGACAATGCTGCTGGTTTGAAGACCACAATTTGAGAATCACTGATCTAAATTTTTGAAATCTTGCACATCTGTATGATTTGCCATCTGTTAATCCCCACAAAACAAAGAACACGGATTTTGGAATAAGATGGGGGTGGGTTCAAGTCTCAGCTCTTCCCCCTTGCTAGTTACAAATTTTGGGGGGTAAGTGAGCATTTTTAAAACCTGAATTTCATCTACAAAGTAACTAAGTTCCAACCTTTCCAGTAAGAAAAAACTTTTTTATTGGTTGCCTTCAGGGCACTTTGGAATATCACCTATTAATCTGCAGTCAGGGTTTAGTGTAGGAGGGTGACATTTATTAACTTCTCTTTGCATAAGAGTTTTATGACAAAAATCAGCCTGTCCTAGCTGTCCCCAATAGTTGGAAGCTATCTCTGGGCTCACTTGGCTTCTGACATTCAATCTGATGAAACATGAACCTTAGCACTCTCCAAGTTCCGCCTTTTCTGATATACTTATGTCACTATTTTACAGTTCCAAACCTCAATTTATCTTGGTCTGAGACTTTTCTCTACAAATTAACCCAGTTCATTACCAAGTTAATTCACTGTTGCACTTTTTTAAATCATGGCTTCTATGAATGAATACGTAATATGTATTTAGTATAACAAGCTGAACCCAGTTAATTTCACATTCCTTACTTTTTATTTTAAAGATTTATTTATTTCAGAGAGAGAGAGAGAGAAAGGGGGGGCATGAGCAGGAGGGGTAGAGGGAGAGAGATAAAAGTAGAATTTTTATCCTAAAAGAATATAAAACTCTAGGAGAGAGTCTAGATTTCACATCACAGAATACTAGTCTTGGGATAATCAAATACAATATTACTGTAGAACATTCAAAGCAAATTTTAGATAGAGTGAACTCAAACTTGCTGGGGTATGTATTATCTCCTAAAAGGCCAAAGAAATTTATTAGCTATCAAATATGAGAATTTTATGTGTTTGCATTGCTTATTAAACATAATCTGGTGGGAAAACAGCAAAGAAAACTGCTCACAACAGTACAGAAGCTGATACATATAACTACATTAGAAGGTAAGCCTGTGTCATTAGAGTAATGGTTATACGTACTTATTACTTCATTACAGTGAACATTAATCTGCTTCCAACTATACATTGATGCCAGAAGGACCTAGATGAAAGCTCACAAATTGCAATAATAAAAAAACTTCTCAGTGGGACCAAAAATGCTACTATTTTAAAAAAAGATTTATTTCTTTTAAAGAGAGAGAGTGCCCATGCGTGCGGGGGGCGGGGGGGTGGGTGGGAATCTCAAGCAGACTCCCCACTGTGCACAGATCCAGATGCAGGGCTCAATCCCAGGACCCTGAGATCATGACCTGAGCCGAAATCAAGGGTCGAATGCTTAATCGACTGAGCCACCCAGGCACCCCTTTTTTTTTTATTTCATTCAGTGCAATGTAGTCATTTGTAAAGGACAGTAGAAATTACATACAGCACAAGAGAAAGGGCTGAGCTTTGGAATATGATGGAAATGGGTTCAAGCCTCAGCTGTTTTTCTTTGTCAGTTATACAACTTTGAGAGCAAGTGGCCAAATCCCAAAACCCAAGTTTAATTTGCAAAATTTAGATAATTCCCCCAATCTTTTGGATCATTTTGGAGACTGAATTAAAATTACATTGAAACTTATCTGTGGCACAAAGAAAGTACTCAGTAAGTGGCAGTTAATATTTACTCCATTAATAAACAATAAAGCTAACTTTTGAAAATCTGCCCTGAATCTACTTCAATAAAAATAATTCAAACTATTTGTATCTCATAGATTTCTAAAGGATTTAATACATCTCTGACGTTACTCCTAACAGAATTTTCAGAAAGAGTTTTCAATTCACAAGATTTTGTGGTTATTTTTATCATTAAAAATAAATTGTAGGGGGCGCCTGGGTGGCTCAGTCGGTTGAGTGTCTGTCTGTCTTCGGCTTGGGTCATGATCCCAGAGTCCCGGGATCGAGCCCTACATCGGGCTCCCTGCTCAGCGGAGAGTCTGCTTTCCCTCTCCTCCTGCTCATGTGCTCGTGCATGCTCTTTCTCTCTCTCTCTCAAATAAATAAATAAAATCTTCAAAAAATAAATACATAAAAATAAATTGTAGAAAATTTAAGAAAAATAGATGTTACTTCTTTATACTGTGTTTAGTTTTATCAATGTTAGACCATAATTGTATTTTTTAATATCACAAAGACATCTAATGATGGATATAAGGAAATATACTTATTAGGATATTAAGCAAGTATATACCCATAAGTACATGAACCTACATATGGATATATGGGGGTATCTAAAACATAAGTGGATATAAGTAGATTTACCTAAAATAACGATGAAATCTTAGAAACTCTTCTTATAGACAAAAATAAGTCATAATACAAGTATATATGCTTTCTATACAATATATCCCCCATAAAAACTGTATCTGAGAGGCACCCGGGTGGCTCAGTCGGTTAAGCATCTGCCTTCGGCTCAGGTCATGATCCCAGGGTCCAGGGATGGAGTCCCGCGTCGGGCTCCTTGCTCAGCAGGGAGCCTGCTTCTCCCTCTGCCTGCTCTGCCTGCCCCTCTCCCCACTTGTGGTCTCTCTCTGACAAATAAATAAAATCTTTAAAAACAACAACAACAAAAAACTTCCTGAGTTAATGTATAAATAGTATGTTTAGATGATAAAATACATTTCTCCATTTAGACTCTACTAACAGCCAATCACTATAATCTCTGCCTACCTATGAGTGACTGATTCCTCAAGCTCTGGGTCTGGCAAGCCATTTACCCAAGCTACAGCCAATAGAATATGACACCACACCCTAGTGAAAAGCAACCCATTAAAGGTTGAACAGAAGATAAACTAAGGGTCTCAGTGATAATTAGTGTGAGAACTCTGCTTTCTGGTCACCCCAGATTGAATGGGAACTGACCAATTTGATCCACTATGGGAATTCTGAATGTGAAATAAGAGAGAAGCTAACATGAGTGAAGAAAAACAGAATCAGTAAAAACAGAGAAGGAGAGTAAGAAACAGACACAGAGAAGCTGAGTCTCCAGTATTCCCTTCTTTATTCAACAAATATTTACTAAACACAAGCAGTGGGTTATATGCCAGTGTGTTAGGACAATTACAGCAAGTGCCACTAAGAGAAGGCACCATTTCTAAATGAATAAGATAAATGGGGCATCAGGACTGCTGTCAGGTCAACAGGCTTCCCAAGTAAACAGCAACCTCAATACTTGTCAACTTCCAACTACAGATGGGAAAAAAGAATGCAAAATGTGAACAAAGAAGTTTCAAAGAGATTGCATACCCATGTCTAGTCCCATTCATAACCCCTCAAAACTTCGCCGTTAAAAGTGGGACCAATGTGATCCTGACCCATATCAGCTTTTCACTGTAAGGGTAAGGGGGGTGGGGGGGAGGACTAGAGTATATGTACAACATTATACTTCCCAAAGAATATTAGCACTATCAAAATTTTCTGCATTAACAAAATATCCTCAGGGTGCAATTCTGAATACCAGACAGGGCTGCAAATGAGAGGGTTAATAAAAAGACATCCCAAAACTGTTTAAGGGACTTAATCACAGGGATTGCCTTGGCAAAATTTAAAAATAGGTTATGATAGGTTATTTATCTTTGGTACCCACAGCCCACCTTTGCTACAAGCCCCAGCCTATCCCACTGTGTTCTCTTCCCTATCAAAGCCTCTAAGAAAAGAATTTGGTATCAGTGATTTGAATCTTAATGTAGTAATAAGTCAAACATGTTCTCTTCCAGGCTTATTTACATTTATGGCCTTCTAACGGGTAAATGAAAGGCACTGTTGACTATTAACTGATTTTAAGCATCAGTGAATGAGTGTTGACAGAGGTATCCAAGAGAGAAGAGTTAATATTTCCTGAAATTACTACTGAACAGAATCTGTCAATTTATTACCTGAAAATTAAAGATGGTATAATTTTTTTAAATGACAGTTGTTTTAAAGACGTATTTATAACGGAAAATAAATTAAATGGTGTGCTTAGTCTACCCAACCTCCTACACTTTAAAAACTTACACAATGATTCAAGGTTTGATTAGTAAAGTGTATGTAAAATTCAATAACACTAAAAAGTGACAATTTAGTATACTGAATGATTTATCACCACATGACCCAAAAAACAATTACAAAATGAACATGTGAATATCTGTTTAAATAAACTATCAGTAAGTTGTAAGTTATATCTAATATTGCTATGCTTGGTTCTATACTGCCAGGGTTTTGGCAATTTAGGTTTTAATAGTATATTTACACAAAATTTACAGCTGAATTCTACCACAAATCAATTCTTTTTATTGTAAATTAGTTACTGATTTCATAAATTAATATTGATCATTTGATTATTGTTTATAATTTAGTGTAGTTCAACAACTGCTCAATATCTTTTGGAAGCTACATCTAGGAAGCATACATTTAATTCAATTCCACAAATGCTTCTGTGTGCCTACAACATGTCTTAGATACATTATACATTAAAATAAAGCTACACTGACAGCTAAATAGCCATGTTAATTATAAGCTTCCATTTACTGACACTTAAAGCTCCTCAAAATAACTCCTCTTGGATCTGGAATATTTTTACTCTCTTCTCATCTGCAAGATTATAGTTAAGGTTAAGTTTCAGTAAGTTATCTAATTTCACATTTCAGGGACTTATCAAACCTTTAAACATTATATGATCTTACAGCGAGGACCTGTTAGGGGCCACTCTACCTTAAAATGAAAGAAATTGCTTCTTTTCCTAAATTAAAAATATATTTAATTTTTGGGATTCAAACTAGTCATGACACTGTACTAATTAAATTAGAAATCTTAAGCAACATGAGAAATTGAATATATATTATTTCTTATACATATAACATGATTATGTGTTAATATATGAGGCATCTAAGTACACTTTAATGCATGTTTATTTGGAAAACTGCTCTCTGAAATACAGTTATTCTTTTCCTAGAAGGTGAAAATTGCTCCATATAGTTTGCAAACTTTTCCACTCACTTAGCTATTTTGTTACTTTAATTCTGAATGATAACATCTGACTAAAATTTGAATATTCACTAAAAGTTTTATTAGCTCAATAGCTTTAGAAAACTTACTAAAAAGCTGGGTGTCAGCTAGTGGAGGAGAAAATTCTATGCAAACATTTTATGCAACACAACTCAGAAACTGACTGTTTTTGTTATGCCTATTTCTCAGATATTTGAAAATTAGTCCTCAAAGTGTAATTAATGGCTGTTATCCTTAATAGGGAATCTCAGCACACCAAAATAGTGCTTTGATTGAGGCCAAAATCTTTGCAGTTTTGGTCAAAACCATAGAGCCCTGAACGGTCTGCACATGATAGGCATTCACTAAACATTTGGTGAATAGATCTAATTAAACTCCAAGGCCCCAGTTAAAGTTAACAGGCAGAATCAGAATTAATCACACCTCCTTAATTTAGGACTCTTTCATATGTATCATTTATTAACTTTTTACGATTATATTTTTAAAAAGCAATGAGGAAGGGCACCTGGTGGCTTAGTCGGTTGAGTATCTAACTCTTGAATCTTGGTTTCAGCTCAGATCATGATCTCATGGGTCCTGGGGATCAGGCCATGTGGGGCTCCATGCTCAGCAGTGAGTCTGCTTGAGATTCTCTCCCTCTGTCCCCTCCCCCCCACTCACAGGCACTCACTCACTCACACTCTCTCTCTCAAATAAATAAATATTTTTCAAAAAGCAATGGGGAAAACAATTACTTTTGCAATGACTAATTTTTTAAAGAAATATGCTGATTCTGGGAAAAGTAAGCAGAGGTTACTTCTGGTTCCAGTTCTTAGATGGGTTGGATAATCTATGACGTTTACACAGTGAACACCAATATGTAGATACAAATGTTGACCTTTGAAGCCTGCAGGAAATCATAACTCCCTGAAACCTACACCATCAATTATCAAATGAAAATCTTATTATCAGCAGGTCTAGCTTCTGGCAGTAGCCAATCTTTGAAAATATAAGTCAGCATGAATTTGAAAAGGATACTGTGTGAATACAATAGTTTTACATGTCAATGTGAAATAATGAATGCTTCTGATACATTTTTTAGTTTTGTATTTAATACAGCTTATTAAAAAACTAATTTTATTCCCCCTCTGTATTACTATTCTTCTAGTGTACAGCTGCCAACCATAGTTAAATATGATTAGGCCTCATGCTGAGTTAATCAATCTGATAATGTCAGACATTATTAAGAAAGCATACATGATATGGTCACAATGTCTACTATCAAAAGCATGTACACCAAAGCCTTTGTTTCCCAGAAATTGCAACCGCTTAAATTAGCTCAGTTTTATTTTGTTTTGTTTTAAAGAAGAAAAAAAAAAAAAAAAAAAACCTTTTTTTATCTCTTTCTTAGGCAGGTACAAAAGATTATTGTTAAAATATTAATACTATGATGAACTATTTCTTTTGCCTTATCAATCCTTGTTTATATAATGAAATAATCCCAAAATCACAATCATGATTAGAAATAAAAACAAACAAAAGCATAAATGTCCACAAGGTAATATCGTATTCCAAAATAGTATCTTGAGGTAACTTTCTATTTTATTTTTGTTCATAATGATTAAAGACCTCACAACACAACCCACTCTACTTGTGATTTTTATAGCTTTGCTGCACTCAAGCTTAATTCTGAGCAATCAAAACGAAAAAGCAGCATGATCATTTGAACACACAGGATCGTATCATAATTCCACTAGAAACAAGATTCATACATTTTAGAAGGCAGAAAGCATTATGAAATACATTATTATTTTTACAGACTTTCCACCTTCTTTTTTTCCTTCTGAGGTCACAAAAAGATTCAAAGAAGGTAATGGAAGGGAGTTCTACGCTAAGGACAATTAACCTCTCCTTAGTTTATATATTAAATTTTTTCAGTTAAAAATTATTTTTAACAGGGTGCCTGGGTGGCTCAGTCAGTTAAGCATCTGCGTTTGGCTGGGGTTGATCTCAGGGTCCTGGGATGGAGCCCCATGTCAGGCTCCCTGCTCAGTGGGGAGCCTGCTTCTCCCTCACCCTCTGCCTGCCGCTCCCCTCACTTGTGCTCTCTTGCTCTGTCAAATAAATAAAATCTTTTTTAAAAAATTATTTTTAGCTTACTCCAAAGCAACCTTTCATGGAACTACAATTCTAAGAAATGGGTTGTAATTTACTGTATGAATCTTAGGGGAAAAAAGTAGGAGGTAGGTAACTTACCGGAGAAGCTGTCTAGAGAAAGTAATTGAAAATCATAGAGCCTCTCCACCAACCTACGCACATGCCGGACAGCAGTCTTACTTTCATTGGCATCACAAGGCAGATAAAAAGAGACAGAAATTGTACAATAGAACAAAAATAAGCTTATCTCTACTTTTCTCCCCCATACCAAGTCTTATCAATCTACAAAGCCCACAGAATCTTTTAGTAAGTCCCTTAAGTGACATCCTCTCTGATGTGGTCTGTGGAGACCAGATGGGATGAAGGAAAGCATCCTTTTTTTTTTTTTTTTTAAGATTTTATTTATTTATTTGACAGAGAGAGAGACAGCGAGAGAGGGAACACAAGCAGGGGGGTAGTGGAAGAGGGAGAAGCAGGCTTCCCGCCGAGCAGGGAGCCTGATGCGGGGCTCAATCCCAGGACCCTGGGATCATGACCTGAGCCGAAGGCAGATGCTTAACTGACTGAGCTACCCAGGCGCCCCAGAAGTAAGCATTCTGAACAGAAAACGGCTCAAATTCAGATTTTTCATGAAACCAGATCTGCTGGGCAACATACTCTTCTCAAATACAAACTTAGTCTTCCAGACACTGTGACAGAAGAGACTAGGAGTCACACATGCTGCCTTCTCAGCCTAACACACTTCCTTCCCCCATGTGGCCTACTGAACGTAAGCTGCAAAGGTGTTTATTCAAAGATAATTTCTTTCTCGCCACTCCTCCTTATACCCTGTGTGATAGTACTTTCAAAGTAGCCTAAATATTTCTTTCAGAGTCTTTCTCACTATGACAATTAAATAAACTGAGAGTAGTTGTTGTCCTTGTCCTTTAGAATGTGGGCATCAACAATGGTTGCACTGTTCATTCCTATAGTTCCCTTGCCTGGCACAGTGCTTTGCACACTGTAGGCACTCAGCTGTTGCCTAAAGGGCGATATTAACATCTTCCTCACAAGGTTATTTTGAGGATCAGATGAAACAATCCACATAAAGCTCAGGTTCTACCTAGCACTCAATACAAGTTATCAATTATTAATATTTTATATAAGAGCTTATAAAATAAGAGCAATTAGGCAATATTTATTAAAACTGTTCAAAAACTAGACACTGACACAGCTCCACTCCATTTATTAACTCCACAGCATTTATTGTAAAAAAGAGAGAGAGAGGGAGGGAGGGAGCTATGCAGGAAACTTATAAACAAAAATATTCAGTGCATCCAGCAAAGGAAACAGTTAACAAAACCAAAAGACAACCGACAGAGTGGGAGAAGATATTTGCAAATGACATATCTGATAAAGGGCTAGTATCCAAAATCTATAAAGAACTTATCAAACTCAACACCCAAAGAACAAATAACCCAATCAAGAAATGGGCAGAAGACATGAACAGACATTTTTCCAAAGAAGACATGCAAACGGCCAACAGATATATGAAAAAGTCCTCAACATCGCTCGGCATCAGGGAAATCCAAATCAAAACCTCAATGAGATACCACCTCACACCAGTCAGAATGGCTAAAATTAACAAGTCAGGAAATGACAGAGGTTGGCGAGGATGCAGAGGAAGGGGAATCCTCCTACACTGTTGGTGGGAATGCAAGCTGGTGCAGCCACACTCTGGAAAACAGCATGGAGGTTCCTCATAAAGTTGAAAATAGAGCTACTGTACAACCCAGCAATTGCACTACTGGGTATTTACCTCAAGATACAAATGTAGTGTTCCGAAGGGATACGTGCACCCCAATGTTTATTTCAGCAATGTCCACAATAGTCAAACTATGGAAAGAGCCAAGATGTCCATCAACAGATGAATGGATAAAGAAGATGTGGTGTACATATACAATGGAATGTATTGCAGCGATCAAAAAAAAATCTTGCCATTTGCAATGACGTGGATGGAACTAGAGGGTATTATGCTAAGCGAAATAAGTCAGCCAGAGAAAAGACATGTATCATATGATCTCACTGATACGAGGAATTCTTAATCTCAGGAAACAAACTGAGGGTTGCTGAAGCGGTGGGGGGTGGGAGGGATGGGGTGACTGGGTGATAGACATTGGGGAGGGTATGTGCTATGGTGAGCGCTGTGAATTGTGTAAGACTGATGAATCACAGACCTGTACCTCTGAAACAAATAATACATTCTGTGTTAAAAAAAAAAAAAAAAAAAAGATAGGAAGGAGGGAAAAATGAAGGGGGGGAATCAGAGGGGGAGACAAACCATGAGAGACTATGGACTCTGAGAAACAAACTGAGGGTTCTAGAGGGGAGGGGGTTGGGGGGATGGGTTAGCCAGGTGATGAGTATTAAAGAGGGCACGTATTGAATGGAGCACTGGGTGTTTTATGCAAACAATGAATCATGGAACACTACATCAAAAACTAATGATGTAATGTATGGTGATTAACATAACATAATAAAATAAAATTTAAAAAAAATTTAGTGCATCAATTTAAAAAGTGAAGAATTCTAGTAATAAAGGATAAATGATAGAACATACAGATAAAGAACTATGTGGACAGTGAAAATCATTCTTTATGAATCTAGGTATTTTCTCAACAAAGAGTTTTTATAACTTAAATACAAAATACTAATTTTTTGTATTCACAGACTGCCTTTGGTTTTAAACATAATCCAGAATGATCAGAAATCAGCACCAGATACAGGAAGAGATAATACAGCATCATAGCAATTTGCTACTACTATACTTTTAAAAAAATAATTTTTAAAACAACAGTCCTGTACTATATATTTGACACCCCTTCTTTTACCAATAGCACTTTTTTTTTCCATTGCAGCAAAGGGTTTCTGCACAAGAATGATTCAATTATTAAGAAGAGTCAAGTTTGTTAACATCTGAGTAATTTTTTAATAACATATACTACATCAACTTCAAATGCAAATAGTCCTGGAAAAGTGGGAGAATGATTCCTAATTCAACAATTTTAAAAGTTCAGTCACTTATTCCATGATGCTTTAAAATTATTATACTGATGTTTATATTATAAAATTGTTGTATTATCTATCCTTGATAGTTAATTTTATGTGTCACAGCTTGACTAGGCTGGTGGGGAGAGGTTACCTGACATCTGGTCAAACAGTACTCTGAGCGTGTCTTGCGGTGTTTCTGAATGAAATTAACATTTGCATCAAAGACTGAGTAAAGCAGATTGCCCTCCGTAATGTGGGTGGCCCTCAACCAATCAGTTCAAGGTCCAAATAGAACGAAAAGGCTGGTCTTCCCTGGAATAAGAGGGAAGTCCTCATGTCTGAGTGCTTGAGCCAAGACATCAGTCTTTTCATGCCAACTTTGGGGTCCCAGTCAACTCAAACTGAAACATCAGCTTTTCTTGAGTCTTAAGTTTGTCAGCTTTTGGACTGAACCACCTGCCATCAGCTCTCATGACTCTTAGGCCTCTGGACTCAGATTGGAACCACACCATCGGCTCTCCTGGATCTCCAGTGTGTATAGCACATATCTTGGGACTTCTGAGCCTCCATAATCACATGAGACAATCCCTTATAATAAATCTCTTTCTCTCTCCATAAATACATCCTGTTGGTTCTGTTTCTCTGGAGAACCCTAATACATCACACCCATTTCAAAACTTTCCCACTCCACACACACACTCCAATATACTCACATTCAATATCCTTTGAAGACCCATCAGAATACAAGCTCCAGAAACTCAAGGTCCATGTTTCCCTTCATTATTGCTATTATCTCTACTTTTGCATGCCTACTACATGGTAAGCACAAGGAACAGAGGAATGAATAAAATAAATCTGGTTCCCTCCAAATTGCTCACAGGTTAGAGAAGATGCAAATAGATCGAATTAGCAACAGCCTGTTAAATGGAGTATAAATTCAGTTGTCAGGATAATTTCATAAATGTTAGATAACTGTCATTCTTAATCCAGGATGTGTGATTAAAAACCAAATCTGCTCAAGAAAAACAACTGCACACCTAGGAGAAACTATTAGATGAGTTCCTGAAACTGTTACTAAGCATTATAACTAGTAACAAATATCCACACAAATGACTTTCTGACAGAGAGAGCTAGAGCTATCAGAAGTCAGTAATGATGTGTTCACTCAAACCATTTCCTCCTTATTTCTTTTGCCAAGGCATAGCGAGGAAAAGCTCAAAAGACAAAAATACTGGGTTGGTACTTGTATCAGAGCCTATCCTCTCTGCGTATCTGTATGTACTCCGCAGTTCCTGGGGGCCAGAATACCTGAACCACACAAAATCTTGTCTAGGAGGAAAACAGAATCAGCCCTGCAGAGAGGTGGGTTAAGCCCCCAGTGTGTCTGCAAACCAGCCTGAGTGGTTCCCATGACTCCCACGCCTTGGTTTCAGGCTCCTCCTGTAGGTGCGGAGTAACCCAAGCCCATGGGGCTCTTGCTGAAAGAAGTACAGGGACAGCAAGAGACGAGCGCAGCCAAGTCCTATTTACACAAATCCGCCATTCCAGCACATGCCCTGCACCCACAGTAGACTGAGGGTGGCAGCAGAAGAGGATTCCTGATCCTCACACCCTGGATGACCTTGTGGTCGGGGGAGCCCTCTAGATAAAAGAAACAAAATCGTCCACTGAAATAAAAATGGCAAAAAGGAAAGGATTCTTGACCACAAGTCAAGGGCCCCAAAAGTAGGGACCTCTCTGGCCCATGGCTGCTGGGATAGTAGCCAGAGAATAAATGCATGAGCCACTCAAGGTCTGCACTTGGACTAGGCATTTCTGCAGTCCTCCGTTAAAAAGAGAAGCTCAAACCAAGACTTTCAAGAAATTCCTAGTTCCTAATGTTACTGTGACTCCTATTTCTTGATTCAGAGCTGCTCAGGCCTTGGAAAACATGTTGGTTCCTTATAAATAGAATAAAACAATTTCTCCCCTTTTCTACCAGGCCTTTTACCACATTAAGTAAGCTGCACATTATTTTCCTTCCTCCACGATTTCTCTCAATTACTGCTTCCACCACCATGGGCTTTCTGCTCTCCGCCGACAAAAGCTCCGGCACAATCTATTCAGCTGTTGCTGCTCCTGCTGCAGTTATCAACTAAAGGCTGTTCTTTGGTGCCCAAAGTAGATGACATCTTCTTAACCAGCCCTTTACCTGACAGAAAAGCATCTTCGTTTTTCTCCCTTACCCTTGACTCAGCCCTGAAATCTGCTCCCTTTGGATGGTGAGAACTGATCTGAGTAGGCCATGTGCCTTTCCAGGCCAATAAATACAGTTCGGTCACCGAGTGTCATCTACTTTTCTTTATTTCAATGTGTCCCAACAGCAAACACAGTTCCTAAGGCCTTCGGTCTTCAGCCTTTAACTCTACATGCTAACTATAAGTGGGTTTCAAATGTCCACCTAAAACAAACTTCCTATATGAGACGTGCAAATCCAGCTTCCTTACTATCCAGATCCCTGTTGCCTCCACCACACGTGTTCCTTCCTGGGTGAGAAAGTCCCGGGGGTAGAAGGAGCCACTAGGTACACAAAAACAAAATCATCTACTGGAAGAAGTGGCAAAATGGAATACATTTTTATTTTTGCTGGGCTTCTTGGTTTCTCTGTCCACTTAATCCATGTTCCACGCCCAGGTCCCCTTATTTACAGCTCCCACGACAGCTCTCATTTTCAAAGTTTAGGAGAGAACTGCTGCTGGTCTCAGTCACCTCTTCAGTTGAGTCATGCACTCAGTTGAGTCATGCATGTCTTTTTTTTTTTTTTAAAGACATATTTACCTGAGAGAGAGAGAGCATGCACGCAAGAGAAGGGGGAGAGGGAGAGAAATCCTTAAGCAGACTCCCCACTGAGCGTGAGATCATGACCTGTGCCGAAATCAAGAGCCAGATGCTCAACCAACTGAGCCACCCAGAAGCCCCGATCTTGATTCATATCCTGATTTCATCCACCTTTTCTAGACTAAGCCCCTTTATCCATGTCTGTACTTCTCTGTATGACTTGGGGAGGGCAGGGAAGTAGAATGAGATGGGTACTCTTACTTCTCAGCAGAGCTGAGCTCAGTAGAGCTGATCCATTTGCCACCTTCAATGACCTGAATTCCAACCCCCAATCACAAGCACCTTGCAATATTAATCCTCATTCTGTTTTTCTATGTACTTATTTATTGGGGGGGGGGACACACAAGCAGGAGCAGAGGCAGAGGCTGAGGAAGTAGCAGACTCTCCACTGAACAGGGAGTCCAATGCGGGGCTTGATCCCAGGACTCTGGAATCATGACCTGAGCCAAAGGCAGACACTTAACTGACTGAGCCACGCAGGCACCCCATCATTCTGCTTTTTATCTTCAATTTTTCCATCTCCCTTGATTCGTCATCCTTAGCATACAATCTCAAGCCTCTTTAGGTCCTTCAACAAAACTCCTCCTTCAACACTGGGGCCCCAAGATTCTGGTTCTCTCCTTCTTCCCAATACACCTTCAACTACAAGGTAAGTCTACATACAAAGTTGCCCCTTCCTCATCTTGCACTCAATCCTGAACCCATTACAATGGGATTTCTACTCTGCAACACTCCACTGATGCTGTACCTGCTAAGATACCCAAGACCTGTCTCTGAAATGTAATGGACACTTTTTAATCCTTATATAACATGGCATCCATCTCTCTGCTGTATTTCACAGGACTGAAAAATATCTTCTTACTGCAAATTTACTTTCTTGGCTTCTATAATAGTCCTGTAGCCTGGGAAAATTACCCATTCAACTGTGAGCTCAATATCATTAACTGTCACTATATCCCTTGTCTACACTTCTCAATTTTCAGGACAAAGACATTAACTCTACCATGCGTTCATTTGATTTCTGAAGTATATACGAAGCTCAGGATTGACTGGCAAATGTACAGACCATCATTCCATCCCTCTCAGTACTCCAGATTTCATATGTGGATCATACCAAACCATGCATGCTTGGTCCATACAATCATGGTATCTCACATAACTCTTCTTATCAAATCATGCTTTAACATTATGGCCTTGAGTTTCTTTTTTTTTTTTTTTAAGATTTTATTTATTTATTTGAGAGAGAGAGAGAGCACGAGCAGGAGGCGGGGGGGGGGGAAGCAGAGGGAGAGGGAGAAGCAGACTCCCCACTGAGCAGGAAGCCCGATACAGGACTCGATCCCAGGACCCTGGGATTATGACCTGAGCCGAAGGCAGACGCTTAACTGAATGAGCCACCCAGGCACCCCTATGGCCTTGAGTTTCATTGTGAGATCAAAAAGAAGCCGTCCTATTAAACCTATCACTACATATATTATAGGGAATGTTACTGAAGAAACCATTCCCAATATTTTCCAAAAAGACTCTTCTTGAGGCTCCCACAGAGGGACTCTATTTGAGAATTAAGTCCTAAAAAAAGGGTTTCATGTGGTATTCTCACATACAAATTTCACTCACCTCTACTTTTTTCTCTTTTGTTATATTTAGAGTCAAATTCATGATCCAGTCATAACAGCTGTGGGACCTAAAGACATGAACATCCACTGTTTCTTTCTTCCTAGTTTGGACATTTAATTCTGGTTTGCATTTCCCCCTATAGAGATTCGGAGCAAATGTTAGATCTCTTAGATTTGCATTCTAGCCCCATCTCCCAGAATGTTAAATTTTGGCAAGTTATTTAACTCCTCCTAAGCATCATTTTCTCAAGTGCAAACACAGATAACAGCAGTATATACATCATATGACTTGTGCTAAGAATTAGACAAGATCACGTGCCTAGCTCAGAGTAAGCGTGCACTTAATACTATTAGTAGTAGCAGTAGTAGTCACCATAAATCCATAAATCCTCTGTGGAATGAGACGGAGTACAAATACATTGTAGTCTGGATCATCCATTCTAGAAACTTTAAAAACAAAACAAAATAAAACAAAAACCCAGGGAGGCTTAGGGCTATCTATTCTAAGGCACCACTAACCTGCTGCTTCACCAAAATTTTACACTAATAAAAAAGGGTAAGAACACTATGACTTTTGTGGTGTATATATTTTTATAAAATCTTACACTGAGTCCAAGATATAAACTATCTATGAACCAAGCTCTATAATAAAAAGTCTTTTAATATTCCTTTTAAGTCTTACCAAAAATACTATAAATATCAAAATGACCAAAATGTTCTTTTAGTAAAGCAATTATGCTCCTTGAAATTAAAGACAGTTATGTTCCAACCATCCTTTTTTTAAAAAACGTATACCTCACAAATTATAGCTCTTAAATGAGAGACCCTTCCCCAACTATAGTAATAAAAAACAAAGAAAAGCATCCTCCACTATGCTGACATAACCCTATTATCTTGTTCCAAAAAGGCACTCAAGAAGCAGCTGAATCTGTTAGCTTATTACTGTCAAAACTAAATATCAATTTTGCCAAAGCTGAAACCATTGCTATTAGCAGATGTTCTTCACAAATTCTATTCAAAAAGTTAACTCATTTTATTAGTTAAGAAGTACAACCTAGCCGCACACAAGAACTTTATGTAAATGGTTAAACATAGTATCTTTCTATATGGCTCTCACATACAGATATCAGACTTTATAGCTAATACCTGACAAAAAGATATAAATAAATAAAAGATAGAAACCCATGGTTGCTTGCTCACCTAACTCAATTAAGATGTCAAAATCTCCCAGCTGTCCCAATGTCTCAAGTAGTTTATTAAATATAGAATTAATAAACTGCTGTATCCCATGTTTTTCCTCAGCTAAGAACATACCTCCACCTACCTCTCAGCTAAAGGTTAACAGTTCCTTCTCTCATCCTCATTACAGAAGGTAAAGACAGGAGTCCAGGAGGTACTTATCAGTTTTGTATCACCAACGTTACACTAGCTTTTCCTCATCAGAAAGTTATTTTCCTTCGTACATTTAGAAAGCAAGCTAGCACAATTCCAAGAGTTTTATGTCTTCTGAAGCTAAAGACTTTTATACCAAAATTTAAGACTTAAGTAAGATTTAAACATTATGCAGTCTTGGTGGTTTGCCTTAACTTCTACATAGGTAAAAGGTTTTTTGAAGACCAAAGCATTCCAAACAGTCTTGCCTCTCTAACACAGGCTATCATACTTTAATAAGGACTTTCAAACTAATTTCTAAGGTCTTGAATTCTACCACACCCTTGCACTGCTTACTAAAATACCAAATATTCCACTGAATTATAGGGATTTATTACATAGGAGATATGTTCTTACTTTTAAAAAAATGTTTTTATACATAATAGGATTAAAGAACTCATTTTCACATTTTAAATTTTATGTTTTCTGATTTATTTTCTTTAATTAAAACAATCCTGAAATATTCTTGGCACTGAAAATAATTCAAGTACAATTTGATATAGGCTTATAATTTACAACAGCTCTCCATTCTAAAAAAAAAAAAAGTATTGTAAACGTATATAATAAATGGTGTTTTTAAATTGAATAATATATCCATCATGCTTACCATATGTACAATAACTCCAAAAAAAACCTAATATATTAAAAATCTCCTTTGTAAGTCAGACGCTTTCGAAGACATACAGGTCAGTAATATTTTTAAAGAATTATTTATTTATTTATTTATTTGAGAGAAAGAGAGAGCACGCTCACGAATGGGAAAGGCAGAGGGAGTGGGAGAGAGAATCTCAAGCAGATTCTGCACTGAGCAAGAAGCCCAACATGGGGCTCAATCCCACGAACCCGAGATCACGACCCAAGCTGAAACCAAGAGCTGGATGCCCAACTGACTCACTACCCCCCAGATCACTAATTTTTAACCCTGCAATGTTACACACATATCTAGGACAACACTGTGACAAATTAAAAAAGGGAAATTTAACACTAAGATACTACTTTCAATGACACAAAGGAAAGAATAAAATTTTATTTTATTTTTTAAAGATATTTACTTTTGTGAGAAAGTAAATTGCTTTTGATAAAGACATTAAACAAAATCCCCCTTCAACCTCAGGTCCTCTTAGGTTCTGGTTCTCCCATCCTTTTCACAACTTGCTTCTATAACGAGAAGTCTACACACAGAGTACTTCTGTGTGAAAAGAGAATTCCAGACCAACTATTATATTTAATGAATTTAAGTTAGATTTTGCAGTCTATTAATCTAATTTCATGTATTTTCTGCCCATGACTCTTAGTAAGGAAAATGAGTGAATTTCTTTTGTTTATAAAATGGGAAGGTTCTGCAGACCCCTTCCACCCTGAAATCTTCTACAGAAATCTTTCACTTAAGGAAATGAAACACCATAAAGATCTTCGAGTATGTTAAATCATGCAAACAATTTCCACACAGTAGACACGATATAAAGCAATCTTTCTTTTTTCTTTTTTCTTTTTTTATTAAAGATTTTATTTATTTGACAGAGAGAGAGAGACACAGCGAGAGAGGGAACACAAGCAGGGGGAGTGGGAGAGGGAGAAGCAGGCTTCCCGCTGAGCGGGGAGCCTGATGCGGGGCTCGATCCTAGGACCCTGGGATCATGACCTGAGCCGAAGGCAGACGCTTAACGACTGAGCTACCCAGGCGCCCCTCTTTTTTTTTTTTTTAAGATTTTATTTATTTATTTGACAGAGAGAGACACAGCAAGAGAGGGAACACAAGCAGGGGGAGTGAGAGAGGGAGAAGCAGACTTCCTGCTGAGCAGGGAGCCCGATGCGGGGCTCCATCCCAGGACCCTGGGATCATGACCTGAGCTGAAGGCAGACTCTTAACCCACTGAGCCACCCAGGCGCCCCTAAAGCAATCTTTCTACATGTTAACATATACACAGGTGCCCCTAAAGCAATCTTTCTACATGTTAACATATACACATGCAATGTAGGCTCTGGTCACTGAATTCAACTCTAAGAAAAATTGCTGTATTTGATTTTTTTAAATACTGTTTTTTATGAGAAGAAATAATATGGTAACAAAAATGCAACATTTTCAGCAGATACTCAGATAAAAGGGAAAAAACCCTAGCATCTTATGGAACTATGTCCCCCCAAATAACTTAAATAACTTTATACACACACACACACACACACACACACACACACACTTCCAAGGGTCACTAGGAAGTAGTGATGTAGGGGTGCCCAAGAGACACGGAAAGGCTGACTTGTCTATTTTAGGAGAGAGGGGATGGCCCTTCTGCAGCTCTTCTGTAGTTACTCAAGAAATCCCACAGAGATACTGGCTGGTAATTTCATGTCCCTGTTGCATACATTTCCCATAACCTAAAGTCACTTTTTGTGACTTCTTTTCCACTGCAATTTAAAAACACAGATTAAAAAAAAAGACTCAAGTATCAAATCATTATGCTGTACACCTGAAACTAATATAACATTGTATGTTAATTATACCTGCAATAGAACTTAATTTATTAATTAATTTTAAAAAGGGAGGAGAGTTTTAAGTATGAGACAGGCAGGTAGCAAACTAGGGAGAAGAGGTACCCAGCACCTGAGCCCTGCAAAGGGGTAGAAGAGAGAAGTGCAGCCTCAGGTAATCTGTGGGGCCCAAGATACTCTGCAGAGAAAACAGGGAGGGGGCAACATCCTCAATGGGAAGAGATGACACTGCAATGATTCACGCAGTGTGTCATGAAGGCTTTCCTCCACCTACTCTATACTGTCCTCAATAAAAATTCACTTGTTCCCTAAAAACAAACAAAAAACTCAACATTTCAGATGACATGATTGTCTTCTGAAAAATCTAAAAAAATCAACAAAAACATTCCTGAAACTAATAAGCAATTATGGCAAGGTTGTATGATACAAGGTCAATACACAAAAGTTAACTGCCTTCCTATATACCAGTAATGAACAAGTGAAATTTGAAATGAAAAATACAATCCCATTTACATTAGGAACACCCCCAAAATGAAATACTTAGTTATAAATCTAACAAAATATGTACAAGCTCTATATGAGGAAAACTGAGAAAACTCTGATGAAAGGAATCAAAGAATTAAAGACCTGGAGATATATTCTATATCCATGGATAGGAAGATTCAATATTGTCAAGATGTTAGTTCTTGATTCTAAAGTTTACAAGGAGAGGGAAAAGACCCAGAAGAGCCAACACAACATTGAGGATAAGAAAAAAGTTTAAGGACTACCCAACTTCAAGACTTACTATAAAGCTACAATAATCAAGACAGTGCAATACTGGTGAGACAGACAAATCAATGGAACACAACAGAAAGCCCAGAAATACCCCCACAGAATCAACCTGATCTCTGATGAAGGAACAAAGGTAATACAATGGAACAAAGGTAGTTTTTCAACAAATGGTGCTTAAATAACTGACATCCACATGCAAAACAACAACGACGACAACGAATCTAGATACAAACCTTACGAACTTTTCAAAAATTAACTCAAGATGGAACACAGATCCAAATGTAAAAATGCAAAACTACAAAATTCCTAGAAGACAACATAGGAGCAAATCTAAATGACCTTGGGATTACTGATTTTTTTAGATACAACACCAAGGTATGATCTATGAAAAAAAGAACTGATAAGCGGGATTTCCTTAAAATTAAAACTTTCTGCTCCACAAAAGACACTGTCAAGACTGAAAAGACAAGCCACAGATTGGGAGAAAATATTTGTAAAAGATACATGTGATAAAGACTGCTATCCAAAATATAAAAGAATGCTTTAAACTCAACAATAAGAAAATAAACAACTGAATTAAGAAATGGGCCAGAAATGGGCCCACAACTATATGGTCAACTAATCTTCAACAAAGCAGGAAACAATATCCAATGGAAAAAGACAGTCTCTTCCACAAATGGTGTTGGGAAAACTGGACAGCCACATGCAAAAGAATGAAACTGGACCACTTTCTTACACCATACACAAAAATAAATTCAAAATGGATGAAAGACCTCAATGTCAGACAGGAAACCATCAAAATCCTGGAGGAGAACACAGACAGCAACCTCTTTGACACTGGCCATAGCAACTTCTTACTAGAAACGTCACTGGAGGCAAGGGAAACAAAAGCAAAAATGAACTATTGGGACTTCATCATTATAAAAAGCTTCTGCACAGCAAAGAAAACAATCAACAAAACTAAAAGACAGCCCACTGAATGGGAGAAGATATTCGCAAATGACATATCCTATAAAGGGTTAGTACCCAAAATCTATAAAGAACTTACCAAACTCAACACTCAAAAAACAATTAAGAAATGGGCAGAAGATATGAATAGACATTTTTCCAAAGAAGACATACAGATGGCCAAAAGACACATGAAAAGATGCTCAACGTCCCTCATTGCCAGGGAAATACAAATCAAAACCACAATTAGATATCACCTGACACCTGTCAGAATGGCTAAAATTAACAACACAGGAAACAACAGATGTCGGCAAGGATGTAGAGAGAGGAGAACCCTCTTACACTATTGGAGGAAATGCAAACTGATGCAGCCACTCTGGAAAACAGTGTGGAGGTTCCTCAAAAAGTTAAAAATAGAGGAGCGCCTGGGTGGCTCAGTCAGTTAAGCATCTGCCTTCAGCTCAGGTAATGCTCTCAGGGTCCTGGATGGAGCCCCATGTGGGGCTCCCTGCTCAGCAAGGAGACTCTTTTCCCTCTCCCTCTGCCATGCCCCCTGCTTGTTCGTGCGTGCTCTTTTTCTTTCTCTCAAATAAATAAATGAATAAAATCTTTAAAAAAAAGTTAAAAATAGAACTACCCTATGACCCAGCAATTGTACTACTATTTACCCAAAGGATACAAAAATACTGATTTGAAGGGCCACATGCACTCCAATGTTTACAGCAGCATTATCAACAACAGTCAAGTTATGGAAAGAGCCCAACTGTCCATTGAATGATGAAGGGATACAGAAGATTTGGTATATACATACATACACACACGTGTGCGCACACACGGAATATTACAAAGCGAACAAAAAGAATAAATCTTGCCATTTGCAGTAAAATGGATGGACATAGAGTATACTGTGCTAAGTGAAACAAGTCAGTGAGAAAGACAAATACCACGTGATTTCACTCGTGTAATTTAAGAAACAAAACAGATGAACACGGGAAGAGGGGAAAAAAAAGAGAGGGAGGCAAACCATAAGAGACTCTTAACTATAGAGAACAAACTAAGGGTTATTGGAGGGAGGTGGGTGGGGGATTGGCTAAATGGGTGATGGGGATTAAGGAGGGCACTAGTGATGAGCACTGGGTGTTATATGTAAGTGATGAGTCACTAAATTCTACTCCTGAAACCAATATTACAGTATATGTTAACTAACTAGAATAAAAACTTGAAACAAAAAAAAATATATTGCTCCTGTAAAAAAAAAAAAAAAGAAAGCAAAGTGAAATGCTCAGTTTTATGAACAAGAACATGCTAAATGACTACTGTGTCCACTCAAAAAATACTTAGTCATTAATCAAATATTTGATAAAATATTTTATATATTTTTGCTAGTATAATAAATTAATTGTAATATGGGTATGAAAAAAAAAATGGACCAAAAGCCTTAAGAGATACCTCACTAGAAAGATACACATATGGCAAATAAGCATATGAAAAGATGCTCGGGCACCTGGGTGGCTCAGTCAGTTGAGTGTCCAACTCTTCATTTCAGCTCAGGTCCTGATCTCAGGGTTGTAGGATTGAGCCCCACGTCAGGCTCCGAGCTCTGCGTGGAGTCTGCTTAAGATTCTCTCTCCCTCTTCCTCTGCCCCCCCCCACCGTGTGCTCTCTCTCTCTCTCAAATAAATAAATCCTTAAAAAAAATAAAGATGCTCCATATCGTATGTAATCAGGGAAATGCAAATTAAAACAATGAGATACCATTACCCACCTATAAGAAGAGCCAAAATCAACAACCCAAATCCCAGTGAGAAGGTAGAGCAATAGGAACTCTTTTACATTGCTGGTAGGAGTGCAAAATGGTATAGCCACCCTGGAAGACAGTTTGGCAGTCTCTTGCAAATTATACTCTTACTATAGAATCCAGTAGTCATACCGCTTGGCATTTAGCCAAAGGAATTGAAACCATATGTCCACAGAAAAACCTGCACACAGATGTTTACAACAGCTTTACCCCAAAACTTGGAAGTAACCAAGATATCCTTCAGTAGGTGGATGGATAAATAAATTGTAGCATATCCAGACAATGAAATATTACTCAATGTTAAAGACAAATGAGCTATCAAGCCCTGAAAAGACATGGAGGAACTTTAAGGGCATATTACCAAGCGAAAGAAGCCCACCTGAAAAGGCTACATACTGTATGATTCCAACTATATGACATTCTGGAAAAGGCAAAACTATGGAGACAGTAAAAAGATGAGGGGTTGGGGGAAGGGAGAGCTAAATAGACAGAGCACAGATGATTTTTTATGGCAGTGAAACTACTCCATACGATATAATGGTGGATACATGTCATAAATTTTCCAAACGCAGAGAAGGTATACCACCAAGAGTGAACCCTCATCTAAACTACGGACTCTGAGTGATAGTGATATGTCAATATAGGTTCATCAATTGTAACAAACATAACACTCTGGTGGGGGATGTTTGATAATGGGGGAGAGTATGCCTATGTGTGAGGAGTTTTATGGGAAATCCATACCTTCTGCTCAATTTTTCTGGGGACCTAAAACTGCTCTAAAAAATAGGTGTAGTTTTGGGCACCTGGGTGGCTCAGTCTTTAAGCGTCTGCCTTCGACTCAGGTCATCATCTCAGGATCCTGGGATCGAGTCCCACATTGGGCTCCCTGCTCGGTGGGAAGCCTGCTTCTCCCTCTCCCACTCCCCCTGCTTGTGTTCCCTCTCTCACTGTGTCTCTCTCTGTCAAATAAATAAAATCTTAAAAAAAAAAAAAAAATTGGTGTATTTAAAAAAAATATTACATATACAAAAAAATTAAAAATAGCTTTTACTTACATAAAAATGCAACTTAAACAACTGCCAAGGATTTTCTGTGTTTTAGAAAAAGTCTTTTATTTCACACAAGTCAAAACATTATGACAAATACCTTTTCCTTCCTTTTTTTTAGAGAGGGCAGGATGGTGAGGGGGAGAGGGAGAGACCCTTAAGCAGGCTCCACACCCAACACAGAGCTCAAAGTGGGGCTCAAAATCACAACCCCGAGATCATGACCTGAGCCAAAATCAAGAGTCAGAAGCCTAACTGACTGAGCCACCTAGGCGCCCCTACCTTTTCCTTTCTTGAGGTTAGACTCATTCTTAGAAGATCACTACCAAAAGAAACATGTTTATTATAATCAATGTAATGATCTGATTTTTGGTAGCTCATCTTTTTTTAAGACTTTATTTATTTATTTGACAGAGAGAGACACAGCGAGAGAGGGAACACAAGCAGGGGGAGTGGGAGAGGGAGAAGCAGGCTTCCCGCGGAGCAGGGAGCCCAATGCGGGACTTGATCCCAGGACTCTGGGATCATGACCTGAGCTGAAGGCAGCTGTTTAACCAACTGAGCCACCCAGGCACCCCTTGGTAGCTCATCTTACTGTTGTTATTAATAAAACTAATATAGAAAGGCAAACTACTTAAAAGCAGCCCATTCAAAAGCAGTACCTTAAGGTGAGTTTTCAGTAGGCCATTAGTCAACTGCTACATACACGTTTAAGTTGTTTTTCTACTTTTATTATCACTACCAACCTACTTATATCAAAATCATTTCCAATGCTGACTCACCCTCTCATATTCTACACTAAACTGCTGGTGACATCTCTTCCTTTGTGTCATACCAAAAACATGTACTAGTCACCATCTTTACTCCCCTTGTGAAGCATCTACTGTTTTGCCTCTTACCTTTCTAATAAAATATAAGTTCTTAGTCTTATCTTCAGTATGTTCAATTACATGCTCTAATCATGCACATGCAGTTGCCACTCCATCCTGCTAGCATTCCAATCCCATTGCTGTGCTAGGCTTAGCCTCCATTATCAATATAATTAATTCATACTTTACAGAGCAATCACATGGTTATATATGTACTGTCATCTCTTCTCATTAACCTTCTCTTTTTAAATCCATTTCTAATACTCATTTCTCCCAGGAAGAGAATTCTTTTTAATGGCAATGGCTGAACAGATGAAAGAAGCAGAACTAAATGAAGAAAAGCAAAACTATGTAACATAAGGAATTATACCAAGTATAGGAGATACCTTTCTAATTATTAATTTTATAATCCTGGAAGATACAGAAAGATAAAGCAAATGTCAATCTGTACACTATAAATTTTTCCACAAAATACTTCTGTATTTGTTCAAATTAAAAAAGAGATGAAAGTGATGTTGACATGTCTAAGACTAGATACTGGATATTTTTTGGCTTCAAATGTACCATGAAAAAAAAAAAAGCCAGAAGAAAGTCCTAATATATTAAACTTTTCTTCCCTTAAGTAAGATAGAGCAGTGAAGCAAACACAGGAGAGTTATTCTGTTGCAGATCTTCACTCATGAGACTGGCTCTTAGACAGAAATGTAAAAATAAAAGGTCAGCTCATGGTCCCATTTGGAGACATGGGCCCAGTAAAGGGCTAGTCCAGCTCTGATGGAGAAGTGCTGGGTAGGAGAAGATCACCAAGAAAGATCTTAGCCTGAGCCATGTGCTGTCATTGTCATTACATCTATCCCATTTAGATGACAACCTGAGACCATTACAGCTCTGGCTTGGCCTTTCCTGAAAGATGGAGACCCACACAGAGGAGCCATGGTTCAGGAGTTATGAAAAGAGTTACTCCCATAAGCCACATCCATCTAGAGGAAAGGAATACGTGTTCCATAAATGCTCCCTACCCCAAGACCTGACATGGGAAAACAGGGAAATGACTAAGTTGGTGCCACTTCCTTCTTGACTCGCAACACCCAAATAAATAGATTTCTATTCTTTTTTAAATGCCTGATGTTCTATCAAACAATACAGATGGGTAGGAGGAACTAAAATAGCCTGCATATTACTCAAGCTAGACCAGATGCCACTCTGGCAACCTCTGGGAAAACAATAGAAATGGACAGTAATAAGAAGAAAGTGATTTTCTGTGTGGGTGAGAGTATATGTGTGCCTTAGAACATAGATAAAGCTCCTAGGGAAACAACTAAATATCAAAGCAATATCTAATGCACTGCATTAAAATATAGAAAAAACTCAGACAAAAAATGCAGCAATGCTACTGACCTAATTCAGTATTATAAAGAAGAATTTATATAACCTAATAATTTCAAAGGGACTTTATTAACTGCTTTCAAAGAAACTAACATAACCTCAACAAATCACACTATTCTCCCTTTTTATAATTTAGAACTAAGAATTAAAATGCTCTTGATAAAGTAACACACCCACAGGAATACAGTTTGAGATTAAAACACAGAAATGTATTTAGTTTACATTACTAATAAACATGCACATGCATGTGCACGCACACACAGCTTGTTATGGAATATCCTTTAAGATAAAATAATAAAAACAGGAAGCAGGGGTGCCTGGGTGGCTCAGTCTGCCTTCGGCTCAGGTCATGATCCCAGGGTCCTGGGATAGAGCCCCGCATCGGGCTCCCAGCTCAGCCAGGAGTCTACTTCTTCCTCTCCCTCTGCCTTCCCCCAACCCCACTCATGTGCGCTCTCTCGCTCTCTCCCAAATAAATAAATAAAATATTTTACAAAAATAGTAATAAAAAAACAGTAATGTAAATCCCCATTCAATATGACACAGCAGTATCAATATCTTACCTAGACATACAAATAGCTAAAAAATTATTTTCATCAGAAATATCATGATTGTATAAATACAATACTAACTTCAGTGAAGACTTTCCCACATACATAAAAACATGTGTATACTAAAAAGAACTTTGTAATGAGAACTTTATAAGAACAAAAGAAAAATTATGGGGCCAAGACTCACATGCCAACTTTATTTCTAAAGAGCAGGCAAACAGAATGATCCCCACAGCTGCCACAGAGGCTTATGAAGGGCAGCATCGTTGGCTTTTCTAACAGTACTGTTTCCTGAATTAACTTCAAAGGCTTGTGTGGGGAAGCAAGTTTACTAATAAATTCTCTCAGAAGCTGAGTGCTGTATTTCATTCCCAGCTACTGGGAAACTTATCCAACAATAAAATAGTTTAAATTAAGCTAAGTCTGCTAAAACTCAAGATGAAGACACTAAATGTGATCAAAAGTACATGTTCAGAAGCTAATACTTTTGTAAAACAGAAAAAAGGGAAGTGCTTAAACCTATAACCACTTCCCACCAGACCAGTGTCAGTTATCTGGAAATGCCATTTCTCCCTATTTTAACTCTTTCTGTACCTCTCTTTCTCAATTCCCTTTAGCTGTCTCACTAAATCCCTGAACATTTGCTTTCTGTTCATATAGTGTATCCTTAATAAATAGTAAACCTCTACATTTTACCTCTTTTAAATTGCACTATTTTGAAGTTAAATAAAACCTACCCCTTAAATTGTCCAGTGTTCACTATCTCACAACAAATTGTTTTTAAATAAGATGTGTTGACGGTGGCCAAGTTGTATGAAATCATAAACCACTTAGGCAGTGCTGGCTTATCCTTTTCATTAACAAATTTCTTTTAAACATGACCATTTAGGGGCACCTGGGTGGCTCGATTGGTTGGGCAACTGACTCTTGATTTCAGCTCAGGTCATGATCTTGGGGTCCTGGGATCAGGCCCCATGTCTGGCTCCACGCTCAGCGGGGAGTCTGAGGTTTCTCTCTCTTCCTCTCCCTCTGCCCCTCCGCCCACTTGTGTTCTCTAAAATAAATAAATAAATCTTGAAGAAAAAAAAATTGTCATTTATTTACTGACACATCACGAGGCCTAAGAAAAAATGTCTGAAAGAAACTAACAGAGTCACTAACTCCCTTTAAGACTTTGTAAAACTACTTAGAGAATAATCTGGCTATACCTTGCCTTTTCAAACTGCTCTTTTTCTTACTCCCATTCTCTCCTCTAATTTCCACTTACCCTTCAAAACCCAGGTCACATACGGCCTCCTACAGCAAATTCTCCCTGGTCATTCCTTTCCAGCCAGGATCAAACACTCCCCTTCAATCCTATGTAATCTCATAACAGCCTATGATTTCCTTTAGAACAACATAATGTCTTGAATCAGAGGAAGGGGAAAAGAATCCCACGCAGTCAAGCAAGGTCCACACCCAGGCCCGGTGCAGGGGCTGGATCTCACGACCCTAGGATCACAACCTGAGCCGAAATCAAGAGTCAACTGCTTAACCAACTAAGCCACCCAGGTGCCCTGTGAACAGGAATTTTAAATGAGGTCAAGTAAAACTTAACATATAAATTTAAGCCAATATACTAGATTTTAGTTAATCATTACTCCCCACACTGGACCACATTTTTTTTTTTTTTTAAGATTTTATTTATTTATTTGAGAGAAAGTGAGAGAGCACGAGAGGAGGGAGGGTCAGAGGGAGAAGCAGACTCCCTGCTGAGTAGGGAGCCCGATGTGGGACTCGATCCTGGGACTCCGGGATCATGACCTGAGCCGAAGGCAGTCGTTTAACTGACTGAGCCACCAGGTGTCCCTGGACCACATGTTTCTTGAGAATAGAGGCTCTCTGATTTATGGATCCCTAGTCACTTGCATTAACCAGCACAGACTAGCATCTCAAACACTGGCTATGACTCCTATATCAGTACCCCCACAAACATGTACTTACTTATACCTCTAGAAACACAGGGCAACCAGATAATCCCTAAATCCAGGATTAATATCTCTGTGACTCTGCTCATGCTATTCCCTATTATATGGAATCTTGTTTCATCTTCCTATTATTTACTTCATAGATCCTCTGTTGCCTTCAAAGCCCCCGACCTGAAAAAACACTGCTTATTTCATGACCTTTTATCATCCTTCAAGACTCAGCAACCTGTCACAACTTCTGTAATGTCTGCCCAGCTTGCTTCCATCAAAATTACCTCTCTTCCCCACAATTTCAAGTCATTCTTGATGGAAACATCAGTTGAAGTGTTTAATAAAATGCAACTCATATCAGGATCTAATCACAGGCAAAGATGAGTGTCCTCAACTAAAGCAAAGGTCCCTTGGACCAATTATTCATCTTCATTCATTACCTGTCTCCCCTCCCCCCTCCAGAAAATTTTATAAGCACTCCATGAATGTATTTAAAATAAATGCCTAGCTAACCATTCCATAGCATAATAGTATAAAATGTAAAGTAATGGTTCTACAATCAAAATGTGAATAAACAGAACAGCATCTTGACAGTTCTAAATTCATAAATACTTTCCAGTGTCTTTAAAAATCAGCTTATTTCATTAAGAAACAATAACTTAAAAAAAAGAAACAGTAACTTTTAAGGTTCACCTGACTTTATAAAAACACACTATGTAGTAAACTGAACTTCAAGAGTCCTTCCAGAGCATTTGTTTATGTCTCTCTTCTCATGACAATTAAATATTACTTTTTATTTAGTTCTATCCCACCAGACTGGCACTTTCTTGAGAACAAGATCTTAAAAACATACATTCTAGGGGCGTCTGGGTGGCTCAGTCGTTAAGTGTCTGCCTTCGGCTCAAGTCATGGTCCCAGCGTCCTGGGATGGAGCCCCGCTTCGGGCTCCCTGCTCAGCGGGAAGCCTGCTTCTCCCTCTCCCCCACTCCCTCTGCTTGTGTTTCCTTTCTCACTGTGTCTCGTCAAATAAATAAATAAAATCTTTAAAAAAAAAAAAATACATTCTACATTTAAATTTTAAAATTAGTACAACACTATTTCAAAGAGACCAGAAAAGAGGAAAGGAAGCTATCTATAACCTCATTACTCTAATGCAAGGAGTATAATTTTTTTTCTTTTCAAATTTTTTAAAGATTTTATTTATTTGAGAGAGAGAAAGAGAAGGTGCGCATTGGGGTCGGGGAGGGAGGAGGAAGAGGGAGAAGCAGATTCCCCGCCAAGCACAGAGCCCAATGCGGGGCTGGATCCCAGGACCCTGAGAACATGACTGGAGCCGAAGTCAGGCGCTTTATCGACTGAGCCACCCAGGTGCCCCTCAAATTTTTAATATTTATATTTTATAAGCTTATAATAATATATTACATATAATATAGCTTACTCTTTTTATATACATCTATTCATATTTCTATATACTTTGTCCACTTATTTTTATAGGATACATAACCATCCAATGAAAGGATTAACCATAATTCAACTATTTCTCTTCACAGAATATTGTCTACATTCACATTTTCACTGTGACATGTATTAGTCTTTACTTTTAATTATTTTCCATAAGCTAGAGCCACTTGTGTTAAATGACTGAATTAAAGGTTATGGCCAACACTTCTATTGCTACTGAAGCACAGTGCCGACAAGACGCCTCAATGGGAGCTGTATCTTTCGTCCTCCTGCAACATCGTTTCATCAGCACTGTGTATGATTCCTTCTTGTTTAAAATCACCTTTCCTAGATTCCTAGCAAGTTTAAACATTTCCATATGCCTTGTTACTAAACCTATTTCCTTTGTGAACCCTGTTTTTGTACTATGTATGCCAATTACCTAACACAGTCATCATGGTTTTCTTACTGGTTTGTCATCCGTTGCCTGTCTTGTTTACTGTGAATACATTTTCGAGTTGTTGTTTGCCCCCTTGGGAGTATTTTTTCCTCCCTCTCCACCAATACACACTTTTTTAAGCACTGTAGTTTGCAATTTTATCTAGTCAAATTACTTGTTTTTTCTTTGCAATTTCTTCTATCACTTCTATAAGGCATCCCCAAAATCTTTTTACTCCCAGTTTTATTTTTCTTTTATATTTAACCCTCTAACTCATGGGTAAGGAATATGTCATCTCTGCATGCCTCCACAGAACCTTTCTCTTTAAGCATTCAATAAATGTTTCTTAAATATTCCTTATTGAGAGATAAATTGTAAAAAATACTATCCATTACTGTAATTTTACTAGTCTCTTTATAGGCTATTCAGCCAATCAATATAGATACAAAAGTGAAATAATACTCTATAATGAAGGAGAAGACAATGGTGCAGAATTGGTCTGTTTCTTTCTATTAGGAGAATATAAATCATAATGTTTAAGAAAATCTGGTTTTGTCGGCAAACCCAATTTTAATGTCCATGGTTAAGTCATACAAATTCTTTTTTTGCATACATAACCTGCAGAGTAGCAAGCTGGATAATACTGTGTTATTCATTTTCCTAAGTCATAGTCCTCAGATCTGTTACAGAGTTCTATACTGTGGAAAGAAGCATTACTGAATAATTTATTACAATTCACACCATAACACTGCTATATAATAATTCACAGGCACAACACAACCACTTTTATTATAATGATACCTTGGTAGTTTGGGGTTTTTTGTCAGTCATCAACTCTTCAACAGAAAAATATATTATGTCTATACAATTTATAGATTTAACAACCAAAATATTGCCTAGTGAAAAGCAAACAAGCTTTATTCCTCTCTTCCAGCTTGAGTAATTATAATTTTATTTTGTTGCAGAGAAACAGTCCATCAGGCCAAAAGGCCTACTACAATCAAAAACATAATACATGTGCCCCCTTGGATTATAGCACATTTATGCAGAGTACCTGTCAATATAATTTGCATTTGAAAACCTACAAAAACATTGTTAAAATGACAGCTGTGGAAATTAATCTGAGTAGTGAGGTTGGCAGCACAGGCTTTATTTCACTCTAATGGTTACAGCTTTTACCTATAAATGTATGGGTACGGCAAATAATTACTGGTAACCCTATCCTATGTATTTTGGGAAAGTTGTACCTTCTAATATATAAATAGTCCAGAGAGATAATGGAAAACATGTAGAATACTGTTTTCATATATTGACCCTTAGCTGACACAGATTTGAACTGTGCAGGTCCACTTATAACATGGATTTTTTTTTTTCAGTAAATACAGTGCAGTACTGTAAATGTATTTTCTCTTCCTTATGATTTACTTAATAACATTTTTCTCTAGCTTCCTTTATTGCAAGAATACAGTATAGAATACATATAACAAACAAAACATGTATTACTTGACTATGTTATTGGTAAGGCTTCCAGTCAACAAAAGGATATCAGTAGTTTTGGGGGAGTCAAAAATTACATAGATTTTCAACTGCATGGGGGGTTGGCATCCCTAATCTCCCATGTTGTTCCATTTTCCACTATGTGGATTTTAGGGTTTATCTATGTTAATGCTAAATTAAGTTAATAATTAATCACTTCACAAATAATTTACTATTACCTATTTAAGAAAATAAATTTAAGAGGGATGCCTGGATGGCTTAGTTGGTTGAGCTCCAGACTCCTGGTTTCAGCTCATGTCTTGTTGGGGTCTTGGGATCGAGCCCCATGTCGGGCTCCCTGATCAGCAGAGTCTGCTGGAGATTCTCTCCCTCTCCCTCTGCTCCCCACCACTCCCCCATCCCCCGCTCACACACTCACGCACTCAAATAAATAAAATCTTTAAACAAAAAAAATTTAAGAGCGGTAAGTTCCCTTAACAAAAAATAAATGTAGTAGGTACATGATTTGCATGAAGTCATCAACTTTTTCTTTCTTTTTTTTTTTTTAAGATTTTATTTATTTACTTCACAGAGAGAAACACAGCACAAGCAGGGGGAGTGGGAGAGAGAGAAGCGGGCTTCCCGCCGAGCAGGTAGCCCCATGCGGGGCTCAATCCCAGGACTCTGGGATCATGACCTGAGCCTAAGGCAGACGCTTAACCACTGAGCCACCCAGGCGCCCGCAACTTTTTCTTTTAATGAAATATAGTTAACATACATTATTGTATTAGTTTCAGGCTACAACAGTGATTTGACACCTATATACATTACAAAATGCACAATAAGTATAGTTACCATCTGTCACCATACAAAATTATTACATTATTGACTTTATTCTCTATGCTGTACTTTTCAAACCAGGGACTTGAGTATATAACCGCAAGTTTGTATCTCTTAATCCCCTTTACCTATTTCACCGATGCCCCCCACAGGTCTCCCCTCTGGCAAACACCAATGTTTTGTTTTTATGAGTCTGTTTCTTTTTGTTAATTTGTTTTTTAAATTTCACACATACATGTGAAATCATATGGTATTTTTCTCTGACACACTTCACTTAGCATAATACACTCGAGGTCTACCCATGTTGTCAGAAAAGGCAAGATTTTCTCTTTTTTTAAGGCTGAGTAATATTCTATTATATATATATATACCACTTTTTCATTATCTATTCATCTATCGATAAACACTTACGTTGTTCCCACATCTTGGTTATTGAAATAATGCTGCAATAAACATAGGGGTTCATGTATCTTGAGGCCTGTATCACTATAAACTTACAACAGTTTTTGCTGTATCCCAAAGGTTTTTTGAACTGCTGTGTTTCCGTCTTCATTTGCCTCCAGGTATTTTTTTATTTCCTCTTTGATTTCTTTGTTGGCCTACCAGCTCTTTAGTAGCATGTTGTTTAGTCTCCATGTGTTTGTATTTTTTCGTTTTTTTTCTTGTAACTGATTTCTATTTTCATACCGTTGCCATTAGAAAAGATGCTTGATAGGATTTCAATCTTCTTAAATTTATTCAGTACCTGTTTTGTGGCCTAACATCTGATCTATCCTAGAGAATGTTCCATGTGCACTTGAAAAGAATGTGTATTCTGCTGTATTTGGGTGGAATGTTCTGTACATATCTATTAAATCCACCTGGTCAAATGTGTCATCCAAAGCAATTGTTTCCTTATTGATTTTCTGTCTGGATGTTCTATTCATTCATGTAAGTTGGGTGTTAACGTCACCTACTATTATTGTTTTACTGCCAATTTCTCCTTTTATGTCTGTTAATAATTTGTTCTATATATTTAAGGTGCTCCTAAGTTGGGTGCATATTTACATTATATGTTCTTACTGGATTGATCCCTTTATCATTATGTAATACCCTTGTCTCTTTTTACAGTATTTGTTTTAAAGGTTGTTTGGCCTTACACAAGTTTCTCTACCCTTTTTTTTTCACTTTCTTTTACATGAAATATCTTTTCCCACCTCTTCAATTCGTCTGTGTCTCTAGATCTGAAGTGCGTCTCCTGCAGACTGCGTCCAGACCAAGATTTTTTTTAATCCATTCAGTCACCCTGTGTCTTTTGAATGAAGCACTTACTCCATTTACATTTAAAGTAAATATTGACAGGTAAGTCTTTATTGCCCTTATGTTAATTATTTTATGGTTGTTTGTATAAGATCTCCTCTGTTCCTTTCTTCTTCTCTTGCTCTCTTTCCTTGTGATTTGATGAGTTTTCTTAATGTTATGCTTGGATTCCCTTCTCTTTATTTTTTGTGTATCTATTATAGGATTTTGGTTACCAGGAGGTTCATATATAACATCCCATGTATATAGCAGTCTATATTAAGTTGGTGGTTGCTTAAGTTCAAACACATTCTAAAAGCACTAGATTTTTACTACCCCCTCCACATCTTTTGTGTATATTATCATATTTTACATCTTTTATTTTGTGTATCCCCTTAAATTTGTGTTGATTTTACTACTTTTGTCCTTTAACCTTCATACTAGCTTTATAAGTGATTGTAAAAGTGATACCTTTACTATATGTTTACTATAATTACCAGTGAAATTTATCCTTTCATAATTTCCTTACTTCTAGTTATGGCCTTTTCTTTTCTGCTTAAAGAAGTCCCTTATATATTTCTTGTAAGTTTAGGTTATGTTGTTGTTGTTGTAGTTTAAATTTAGTGGTGATGAACTCCTTTAATTTTTGCCTGGAGACTCTCTCTTTCCTTCAATTCTGAATGATATCCTTTCTGGGTAGAGTATTCCTGGTTGTAGATTTTTTCCTTTCACTTTAGAATATATCATGTCACTCCATTCTGGCCTGCAAAGTTTTTGTAAAAAAAAAAACTGACAGCCTTATTGGGTTTCCTTTATACCTAAGTACTTGCTTTTCTCTTGCTGCATTTAAGATTCTCTCATTATCTTTAATTTTTGATGTTTTAGTTTTCACATGTCTTGGTGTAGGCCTTCTTTGGTTCATCTTATTTAGAGCTCTCTGTGCTTTCTGGACATGCATGCCTGCTTCCCTCTCCAGGTTAGCTAAGTTTTCAGCTATTATTTCTTCAAATAAGTTTTCTACCTCTTTCTCTGTCTCTTCTCCCTCTGAGGCCCCTATAATGTAAATGTTAGTATGCTGATGTTGTCCCAAAAGCCCCTTAACCTAACCTCAAAATTTTCATTATTTCTTCTTTTTTGCTGTTCAGCTTGGGTGCTTCCCACTACCCTGTCTTCCAGATTGCTGATCTGTTCTTTTTTTATTTTTTTTAAAGATTTTATTTATTTATTTGACAGAGAGAGAGACAGGAAGAGAGGGAATACAAGCAGGGGGAGTGGGAGAGGGAGAAGCAGGCTTCCCACTGAGCAGGGAGCCTGATGCGGGGCTCGATCCCAGGACCCTGGGATCATGACCTGAGCCGAAGGCAGATGCTTAACAACTAAGCCACCCAGGCGCCCCTGCTGATCTGTTCTTTTGCATGCTCTAATCTGTTATTGATTCCCTCTAGTGTATTTCTCATTTTAGTTACTGTATTCTTCAGCTTTGATTTTTTTATATATATATTTTTTTTTCTCTCTGAGTTTATCCACTCTTCTCTCAAGTCTGGTAAGCAACTTTATGACCATTACTTTGAACTCTTTTTCAGGTAGATTGCTTTCCTCTCTTTCACTTATGTACTGTTTTTTCATTTGGAACATATTCCTCTGTCTCACTTTGACTCTCTGTTTCTATATATTAGGTAGGTCAGCTACATCTCCTGATCTTAAAAGTAAGGTGTTATACACAAACAATGAATCATGGAACGCTACATCAAAAAAAAAAAATTAATTAATTAAAAAAAAAATTAAAAAAAAAAAAAAGTAGTGGCTCTGTGTAGAAGGTGTCCTGTGGTGCTCACGAGCACAATCTCCCCCTTGTCACCAGAACCAGGCACTCCAGGGTATCCCCTGTGTGGTCTGCATCACACCCTCCTGTTCTGATTGTGCTGTGACTGCCACGGGCACTTGGTGAGGTGGGTTGGCCCTCAGCCTGGCTGTCTGCAATGACCAGCCAAAACTGTTATGGGTGCCTTGGTGAGCAGGCACGGCTGGCTGAGAGGCCCAGCTATAGCTGCTGCACAAATGATGGCCTATAGGGCCAGCCCCCAGTGCAGGAGCTGAGGCGTGTTGGAGCATGGTGCTGGCTCCCCCACCACCCTAGGCAGGAGGTGGTTTGGAGGGGTGCCAGTCCTAGCTGGAACCACCCACCAGGTGTGGCAGGGTAGTATTTGCTTTGAGGGGATATCAATCCCCATGGAGGCCACCTGCCAGCTGAGCTGCTCTGGTGGGGTGTCTGCTGTGACAGAAGGGCTGGGTGGGACACATCTGCAGGGAAACACCAGGGTGGGGCGAGCAGTGCCAGCAAGATAGATGGAGATTGTTAGAACTAACCCCACCAGTGTCCAGGCAGCTAGGATGAAGGAAGGCAAGAAAAATAGCACCTGCCAGCACTTCTGTTCCTAGGGAAAGCTCCTACAGATCCTTGTACCTCTAGCAAACACACAAAAATTAGTAAATCTCCTTCACATATAACCCAGGCACTTTTCAAACTATTTCTGAGCTGGGTCTCCACTAAGGGATATAGGGCACTGGCCCTTTAAGTCTTGGTTTCCTACAGCCCTCCAGCTATCCTGGGGTTAAGTCACTGAATTTTAAAGCCAGACATTATGAGGGCTCATCTTGCCAATGCAGATCCCTAGGGCCAGGGGTACCTGATGTGGGGCTTGATCCCTGACCATCTCAGGGAGGACCTCCAAGAGTCCCTGTGATATCCCTCCCACTTGTGGGTCACCACAGTGGGGGTCTGGTCCCCAAACACATCTCTGCTTCTTCTACCGTTCTCAGTGTGGCTTCCACTTTATGTCTTTAGCTGTGGAAGATCTGTTCTGCTGGTCTTCAGGTCTTCTGCAGAACGAGGTGCATTACATATAACTGTTGCCTCATGGTGTATCTGCGGGAGGAGGTGAGCTCAGGATCCTCCTACTCTGCCATTGCCCTGCTCTCTAATATCAACTCTTCTTTAAGTTGCCAAGTCTGAGTGCTTTTAAAATTACAGAGAGGATGCTTTTTAACTTTCTGACAAATTTAAGAAATAGGATCATTATTTAAATGTAAAGGTATGATTTATTGCCCAACTATTGCCAAAAAGGGTATCAGCGGCTTATAAGAGACCTTACACAATTAGACCATTAAAATATAAAAATGAACAGTAAACCCAGAGAACAATGGTTCTTTACCTTAGAGGCAAAGGGTGGAGGTCACTAAAAATTTGGTAAAAGCCAAAGATCCTTCCCCAGATTGCCACGTGCACATAAACCATTTTACCTATCATTTCAGAGGGTGAAGCTGATACATTGAGAATGGATTAAAAACTCCTGCCCCAGAGAACTAGAAAAGAAATTATCCATTCAAAAGTCGAGGCTAATAAAGTTACTATAATTAAAATGAAATATAACTCCAAACTTCCTTGCAGCCAAAGCAAATAAAAAGCACAACGGGCTAAATAATTCTCAATGGCTAATAGAAGGAAGTGTGCCAGATCATAAGGAAACTTTTGTCTGAAACTAAATCCTTAAAGAATTTGTCATATGAATTCTTATAAAGGGAACACTGAACATTATATAAGACAACGTATTTAAAAATATTATAGATGAAGAAATATTTTTCATATAACTGCATCTTATAAAGACTGATAAAACATGAGGGAATGATACAGGTTTCCTCCATTATCTAAAAGCAGAGCATTCCTATGAAAACTTTTGCAAGCTGAAATGGTGTAAAGAGCAATTACCATTAATTTATATAGAAAAATTGTTGAGTGTTCCTAGACCCCCCCCAAAAAAACCTCTCCTAGGTTTTTCTGATACCTTATGACATATCTTGCTAACAGATGCACAAAATAAATTGAAATAAAACACAGATACTCACAGACACAGCTGGAAGCTATGGCAACTTGATACTGAGTATAGTTCTCTGGGAAGGCGTTTGGTGGTGCATCTATCACTACTTGGGGTACATGCTCCCTCTATAAGGGCTCCATGCCAAACAAACACTGAAGCCATTTTTGCTTTTCACCTTTTTTCATAAAAGCAAAAATCCTATTCAGATTTCTGTTAGTGAAAACAGGTACTTACGTAGGTCTTTCATAAAAGTGAAGTGGCATAATGCAAACTTTCAAATGGTGGGGAGGATACCTGTCCTAAAATATAGGACTAACTAGTTTTCTGATGATCTAATCTGATATAAGGTTAGAAATGAGGTTATGCCCATTCTCCAATTTCATGCTTATAACAGCCTTTGGTAAAAATGAGAAAATTTTTGCTGACCTAGTCTCAGAATCCTCAAAGCAGCAACTTTCCATAAACTGGAACGGGCATTTGAAACCTTTATATGTGACACAAGAATTTAAGAGAGAATCAAGAATCAGAATGGAAGCAGGTTATGAGTATAGGAAATGGAGCCAGTCTGAATTTGAATCCTGACTCATCTACTTTAATAGCTGTGTGCCTTTTTAATTGTGACTATAATGCAGGTTCTCATCTGTAAGGTTGTCATAACAACAGTCCTTACTCTCAAAAGAGCTGTTGAGAATCAAATGAGTTTATATAAAGCACCTAGAACAGTGTTTATTGACCCACCTACAATTGTGGAGATTAAATAGCATTAAACAGGGTCTGACATGTAATTTATTAGCTACTAGGCAATCCCTCAAGAATGTATATTTTTAAAACTTTAGGTTAATATTAAAGCCTTTTTAACTACCAGATTTAATTAAAATGACCAGCTTTTTACTTAATGTAGATACTTATTATCAAGATCACTAGAATCCCTCATCTTGGCTAATTTACCTACAACGATCTTAAATCAATTCCTTGCCTCCCATTTGTTCTATGTGGCCAAAATTTTAAGAAGTTGGAAAATACATTATGCATTTTATAGAAAACTGGTTGATTAAAGAATTATTTCTCTATACCTATCTCACTAAATGTTCAGTATTTTTTTTTTTAAAGATTATTTGAGAGAGAGAGAGAGCAGGGAGAGGAGCAAAGGGAAAGGGAGAGAGAAACTCAAGCTGACGCCACACAGAGCACAGAGCCCGACATCGAGCTTGATCCCACAACCCTGAGATGCTTAACCAACAGCTCCATCCAGGCGTCCCTGAATGTTCAGTATTTTTCAAAGCCATTTGTTCTCAAATGTTTCCATTTGCTTCAGCTCTGTTGATCTAGTTAATCTTTAATTCATGTGAAAGTAAAGCAATGTCACATCTTACTCCAGAATTAGGTTCTAAAGTCATTATAAAAGGCAAAAATTGCACAGTCAAAATTAAAATTACCTCTGAATACCTCTCAAGTCAGCCTATAAAGCATTATTGTTCAGTAAGGCCAAAACAGCCGGTTTTCCTCTAGCACTGTTCAGATACCTATCCATTCAGCTGAATACTAGATGAAGTAGCTGATCCATGCAAGAAAGACCAGACACAATCAAGAACTGAAAGAACAATTTCCAACTCTCACTGAGAAACACACATTCATGATCAGAAAGACAGGAATGGCTGAATGACTCCCCTATACTCTTTAAACTTTATTTCTCCCAGGCATGTTCCCTTCCTTCTGTAAGGGACATTAAGTATACATAGTTGAATTACAGAAGTTAAAACAAAATGCAATGCATGTGAGATAATGTTTGCACTAAAAATTCTAAAAGTGGTTCTGATGCCATGCAACTTCAATGTTTATGTCTTACATATTAACTGTATAATGTGACACAATCTTTTCTGAGATTTCCATATGTAAGGTGATCAGAAGATGTTTTTGTGATGAATGCTCTAAATTTTTAATATTCCATTTAGCTGGCAGAACTCATATTCTGTGGAACAATTTGAAAGTTCACCTGTCCCCCTTAATTCCTTCTATCAGGGATTATACTAGGGAATTAAATTGTAGTCTTAGAGAAATTCCTTTCCCATCTATAAAATAAAGAGGAACACCAGTGAGGATATGGGGTAATATGAGTATTCCCATATTCAAAGAGATTCAGATGTCTGTCATTAAGGCAATCACAGCTGATGGAAGCATCTACAGAAATGTGTGAAGCTGGGGTGCATCAGGCCAATCAATAATTGCTCTTTTGATAAAAAAAAATGTACTCAACTACAAAAAAAAGGGCAACACGGTCTATACTTATGCAATAAAGAGAAATGAGGATAAAAAGTATTAGAACTGGGAACTGGAGGCAAAAATATACTTGCTTGGCATTTGCAATGGATTCTACTAAAGCTTTATGTTAATCAAAATTTTTACATGGCAATACTGTCCTTTTAAAATACAACACTAAGATTTTTACAACTTAGAGTTGCTATTTGGTAAAAGACAAAAAACCAAAATGAACTTACAAGTGACTTTTTACAAGTTATTGTTTCTCTTTAGTAAAAGGGGGAGGGAAGGAAGGAGTAAATGTCAGTAGAATTATTTTATAAATTAATTTCTGGGGGAGATGTGCAGTAAGAAGAGCCTTTGCAAATAAGCCTCTAAATTCACCTTCAACAAAATCCCTTTTCAATACTCTGTGAAAGAATTCTTCTTTAGGCCCAAATATCTCTGCTTAAAAAATTATATATTCATTGATATAAGTAATATGTAACCAAATTATATTCTGATTTAAGTATCAGATAATAAAGAATTAGATATTACAGTAACAGAACAATAATACAAAGCCAGTCAAGTTTCATAATATTTCAGCAAATAAATTATTTTACTTTTTATATTCTTTGGGAACTGGTTTTTTGAAAAAAGGAAGAAAGAATAAAGAGTCTAGAAGGTCTCCTCTGTGGTTTTCACTTAATAAGTAGTGACTCGGGGCACCTGGGTGGCTCAGTTGGTTAAGCGTCCGCCTTCAGCTCAGGTCATGATTCCCAAGTCGCGGGATCCAGCCCCGCATCGGGCTCCTTCTCCTTCTCCCTCTGCCCTTCCCCCACTGTTCTCTCTTTCTCTTTCTCTCTCTCTCATATACATAAAATCTTAAAAAAAATAAATAAGTAGTGACTCAATGCCTAGTAAGTGCCAGGCAATGATCCAGGTGCTTTGTTATGCACTCTCACGTAATTCTTGGGGAAGACACACATATACCACTATGGCTTAAAAAGAAGAAAACATTTAATAAAATGTTTCATTTTAATTGATTATAACCAGGTAATCTATGCTCCAAATTGACTTTATGGCCTATTTTCAACAACTTGTGGGTAGACATTTACCTGAAGCTTCTTGCTCCTCCTTTTGAAATCTGCCTTTTATTTATCCATTCATCCATTCATTTAACTATAATCGCCCAACCATGCATATAACAGTTGGGGAATAGAATGAAAGATGTACCTATGTAAATATGCAAAGACAGTTCCTGAATTTAAAGAGGCAAGGTTTTTCCTCACTTTAGAAAGGTCAAGAAAGAACAAAACCAATTTTTTTTTTTTTAAAGATTTTATTTATTTATTTGACAGAGAGAGACACAGCGAGAGAAGGAACACAAGCAGGGGGAGTGGGAGAGGGAGAAGCAGGCTTCCCAAGGAACAGGGAGCCTGATGTGGGGCTCGATCCCAGGACCCTGGGATCATGACCTGAGCTGAAGGCAGACGCTTAACCGACTGAGCCACCCAGGTGCCCAGAACAAAACCAATTATATGGTAGATCTAATGAAAGGTTTAAGGTGCTTAGATAACAGATATGAAAGTGTCCTTTAAAACAGTAAAACCCCATTCTATGTAATACATAATTACTAAACAAAATTGCTTGATTACTCTGATGACTTAAATAATTCATGTTATTATGATGAATATCAAGAGTCCCCTGCTAACCTGAATTGGTACATTTAAGAAACACCTAAGGCCTGTAATACTTTTTTTTTTTTTTTTTGATAATTTTTGTTGTAGCATTTAAAGATATTCAATACTCTGTGCCAATTCAGTCAAGTTTCAAAAAATTATATCCTTCGAAGCTTTCTAGTCCTTTATTATGATTTAGTAAAAAGAAAATGGGATTTAAAGGGTTTAGGGAGGGGCGCATGGGTGGCATAGTTAAGCAGCTGCTTTTGGCTCAGGTCATATCAGGTCATGATCTCAGGCTCCCTCTCAGAGGGGAGTCTGCTTCTCCCTCTTCCTCTGCCCCTCCACCCCGCTCGTGCACTCTCTCTCTCTCAAATAAATAAAATTTTAAAAAATAAATAAATAAAAATAAAGAGTTTAGGGATTTAGGGTTTGAGGTTTAGCTTTATGTGACCTTCAACAATGTAAACTCTTTGAGATTCAGTCTCCCCATCTGTACAATGAAGGTGATACCTACCTGGAACAGATGTTGTGAAGATTAAATAAATAAGAATATGACAATATTCAGCAAAATGTCTATCATATATGAGAACACAATATTTCCTTTTTACCTTCTTTCAAACAATGTATAACCTATTTATCAGTTACATATCCATATCCTCCTTTACCAGACAATAAATCGTCTTTGGGTTTTTTCCTTTTCATTTATGACCCTCCACTTTTATGTAAACTAACTGCAATCTCCATATTTTCACTATCTTCTCCCCTTGTGTGTCCCCAAAGTGCCTGAAACACTGGGTAAGCACTTTTTCTAGACCATAATGAATAGGTCCAAAGGGTATTTTCACTTACAAATTTATTTATATAAAAGGAAAACAAAGAGTAGTATCTGAAATAGGACTTTCCCAGAAAATGTGGGATGGACAAAGCCTGCACAGTATTGGCCCTACTGCAAATCCTTATTCTATTTTATCCTATTATTAAAGTAATTATTCAAATGTATCATTTTTCTTTATGTCTAATTCGGCAAAATCAGAAACAAAAAAAATGTACCTTAAAGTAAATTTTCATTACCTTTCTAACATTATTTAGTTGTACAAAAGAGCTCAAAGTCTTTCAGAACCAAAGTATCCATATACAATCATTTCTCCAACTGGAATCTCCGTTATTTTCTTATAATAGTGCAATAGAAATGGCAATTAAACTTAAGGCATTTTGGGGGCACCTGGCTGGCTCAGTTGGTAGAGCATGCAACTCTTGATCTTGGGGTTGTGATTTTGAGCCCCAGGCTGGCTGCAGAGCTTACTTAAAAAAATAAAATAAAATAAAAAAACCTTTTTAGGGGCGCCTGGGTGGCTCAGTTGGTTAAGAGTCTGCCTTTGACTCAGGTCATGATCCTAGGGTCCTGGGATCGAGTCCCACATCGGGCTCCCTGCTCAGCGAGGAGCGTGCTTCTCCATCTGCCTCTCCCCCTGCTTGTGCTCACTCTCTCTCTGTGTCAAATAAATAAAAATCTTTTAAAAAAAATATTTTTTAAAACAATTAGGCATTTTAGTTCCTATTATCTGAAAAATGTAAGCATGCGCTTACAAATTCAAGAACTACCCATTGAAAGCATTGTTACCATTGGCCTGCCTCACACATTGCTATGTTATTTACTAATCTTCTCTGTATGTTTTCCTCTTGGAAGCATTGTTCTAGTACTCGGCTATAATAAACAAACCTTGTATAGTTAATTATGCTGCTGCACAAACAATAAAAAGTTGGCCCTCTTCCACGTTGACTGTAAAAATCTTCATTAAGGAGGCTAATGAACACTAATACTGAAAAGTCCACTGACAGAGATATGTAACTTATTAAAAGGAAATATTAGAAAATATACAGAAAGCTAGACACTAATCAGTCTTTATATACAAATAAATTATGCAAATATAAACTTGGTAACATATGGTGACAATTACTAAGGATCATTGAATCTTTCTTGGTTAAAATTTCTGCACAAGGCATATTTATCTTCAAAGTTTCTATGTTAAAAAAAAAAACTTAAGCATGTTTATAATGTCTCCCATGTAACAATTCACTTTTTTTTTCCATTTAAAACTCAGGGTATATGTTTTTTCTATTAAAGTCTCCCTTAATAGATATAATAAGAGATTAAATGCTGCAGAGGTTTAAGGAAAAAAAAAACCCTCTTTAGTTGGAGAAGGGAAAAATAATCAGGGATGTGTCATTGATACGCAGGGGCAGCTAAAATATCAAGTGAAAATGAATGAATATGCAGGTTAAAAAAATCCTGAAGCATCATAATTTTCATATAAAAGGTGAAATATCGGGACGCCTGGGTGTCTCATTCAGTTATGTGTCAGACTCTTGATTCGGCTCAGGTCATGACCAGGGTCTTGAGATAGAGCCCTGCGTCGGTGCTTACAGCTAGGTGCTCAGTGCTGAGTTGGCTTGAGATACTCTCTCTCAGGCTCCCTCTGCCCCTGCCCTGACTTGGGCTCTCTCAATCAATAAAATATTTTTTAATGTAAATATTCTCTAAATTGGCATTAGGTGGAACAAAATTTGCTATACCCTTTTTAAGAATTTTAAAGAGGACTATTTGGTGAAAAAAAAAATTCATTATTAAAGCCCTAAGGTGAAGAAAAAGAAATACTAATTGTAGACAACTGATTTTAAAATTTTAAAATATCACAGAGCTATTCAGAAGTTCAATCTAACCAATGCTTGAAAAAAGGCTGTGAATTTGCCAAAATGATTATGCCTAAACTGATGACAGAATAATTTTTTGCTGTGCCACAAAATGGTATTATTTTGAACGTTAAATAAATTATTCTCCTAAGGCCATAATGTCAAAATGAGCATATGATGCTTTTCAGAGAAAATTCAGAATATCAAATATGAAATAAAAAGTCAGAGAAAAGCTGTGGGATGGGGGTCAACATGCAGGGTAAAGGGCCCAATATTTGAAGTCTGATAGGAAATCTGAGGCTCAGAGATTGAATAAACATATTCAGAAAAATGACACTGTAATACCTGCCATTACAGAACTGCTGGGAGCCTAAAAAGATGAAGCATGAGACCTGATACAAAATAAGCACTCAACAAAGGATGATATTTTAAAACTATCCATATTACTGTCTCTAGAACAACAAAGAATTTTGTTCACCAAAAACCAAACAACTAGGAGAGTGTCCTTTGAAGGTTTTCTTTGCAGTTCCCTTTGTTTAAACTTCAATAGTTATTTGATCTTCCTCATATTTCTATTCGGTGATAACTATTTTCAAGCAGAGCAGTTATGGCAAGTTATAAGAAACTTGGAGGTTTTAATTGCTTTTATTAACCAATTTATTAACATAATAACACTTTAATGGCAATAATTCAATTTTTCTCAGAAAGATTTGCAAGTTAGTAGAATGTACTGCTTCACTCTTCAATATAATTAACCTTGATATCCACCTGCAAAGTGCTCCATATTGTCAATAGAATAAAATGACCACCTTCTAAATCATAAAGAATCTAGTAAAATGGTGAAGGCTGTCATCCTGTGACATTTGTATTCACAAGCAAAGACTGTAGAAACAATTTAAAACACATTTCCATAAACTCAACAAATAGTCTTTCTGTTCAAATGTACATCTGGCTTGGTGGGCTGCTCAAGACTGTACTTGAAAATACAAGGTAAAAGGATGTTGTTACTCTAACCTCACCTGAAGAATAAAGCTTGATGTAGACTAAGGCTCTACAACAAATCTTTATTTGTATGAGAATAATATCCAATCATATTTTTTAAAAAACAGTTTTAAAAACCATCAGACTTGGGGAGAGGCATGAATGAAAGAGAAAATGAGGGAGGCTTAAAGAGTACTAGTAATGTCCTGCTGTCAATAAAGTGCAATATATTAAACACTTAGATTATCAGTGCCTTTAGGATACCAACAATCTAATGGGAGAGAATAGACAATACACAAAAACACATAAATGTTAGGTGGTTAGTCCTGTGGGAAGAGAGTAAAAATGATTGACATGCTGAGGTAGGGTGGTCAGAGTAGGCTCACTGACGTGACATTTCAGGTCAGGGACTAAGTCATGCAGCTACTCAAAGGAAGAGCAATCCAAGCAGAGGAAATCGCCACTATAGAGACCCTGAGGTGAAAGCATGTCTGGTATGTTAGAAGAACAGGAAAAGAGCCCAATGTAGCAGGAGCAGAATAATCAAGAGAATATGAGCTGAGGTCAGGGAGATAAAGAGGGACCTGATCACTTGCTGTTTCAAAGGTCATTATAATGGGAATCCAAGGAGTAATATGAACTGACTTTCATTTTAAAAGGATCATTCTGTCATATTAAGAAAAGACTATAGAGAAGGAAGGACAGAAGCAGGAAGACCCACTGGGAAGCTGTGGCAATTCATTCAGGCAAGAAATGAAGATGGCTTGGACCAGAATAGTAACAATGGAGGAAGTGAGAAGTGGTTAGCCTCTATGCATATTCTGAAGGTAGGTTAAAAGGCTTCGCTGATAAAATGGATATAGAGTGAGAGAGAAAGAAAGGAATCAAGGATGACCCCAAGATCTTGAGCCTAAATGGAGAGATGAATTTACTATTAACTGAACAGTAAAGACTGTGGATGAAGTAGATTTGTTAGAGGGAACAAGGAGTTCAGTTTTGGGATTTGTTACTTGTGAGGTGTCAATTAAATATTCAAATAGAATGTTCAGTAGGCAGCTGAACATATTTCAATAATAGGGTTTATTTTACAGACAGCTAATCAAAAATAAAATTTAAACAATAAAATTAAATCTTAACTGTTAATATCTACTTGACAAATCATTATAATAAATTTTTACTATTATTAATCTTCATGTAATACATCTATATAGGGGCGCCTGGGTGGCTCAGCCAGTTAAGCATCTGCCTTTGGCTCAGGTCATGATCCCAGGGTCCTGGGATTGAGCCCCGCTTCCGGCTCCCTGCTTGGCGGGGAGCCTGCTTCTCGCTCTGCCCCTCCCCCCTGTTCGTGCTTTTCTCTCTCTCTCTCAAATAAATAAAAATCTTTATTTTTTTATTTATTTTTTTTTTTTTTATTTATTTATTTGAGAGAGACAGAATGAGAGAGAGCAAGCACATGAGAGGGGGGAAGGTCAGAGGGAGAAGCAGACTCCCTGCCGAGCAGGGAGCCCGATGCGGGACTCGATCCAGGGACTCCAGGATCATGACCTGAGCCGAAGGCAGTCGCTTAACCAACTGAGCCACCCAGGCGCCCCATCAAATAAATAAAAATCTTTAAAAAAAATAATACATCTATATAATGCTCCATCATTTAAAGGTCATAAAACTCTACAAAAAAACTCACTAAATACTAAGATACTCCAACAGAATTATAATTCCATCCAATAGTCAGTTAAAAGTGAATATGGGCAAACATAAAATACTTAGGCTAGCCAGTAAGCTTAATTAATCACAGCTTAACAACACAGAGGGCTTAACTCACCCCTATAGCAAATGTGTAATGCTTAGAGGTGAAAATGCCAAAAGATTCTGTCAAATTCCATCTGCAGCTTTCACTGCAGACATAGTAAACCCTGCGGGTTCATAATGTCATTGTAAATATTGTATTGTGCACCACAAAAACAAAAACAAAATATTTAACGACAGGTTTTCTCTCTAAACAAAATAATGGGATCATTACCATTTATTAAGGATAACATGGTAAAACTGGAACAGAGTATTTACAGTTAATGTTAGCACACTGCTATGCAGCTACACACTGCCATATACCAAACATTACCCAAGTCAGCTGTTTACCTAGGAAGATTTTTAAAAAATTTTTACTTGGCTACTGTATGAGCACAGCTTTAAAAAAAATTAATTAAGCCCTAAAGAACTGCTAAGCTAAAGAATTAAAACTTAGATAAACAAGTGAAATGAGTGAGGTAAGACTGTCAATGGAATAAATAAAAAATGTGAATTACCAGTTAATGAAATGTGAATGTTCAGACAATTATCCTAACTTTAAATATTAAGTAATAAGGTATGTAGGGAAATTATTGAGATGCCTACTTTCCCAGCCAATAATATTTCCAAATTCAACTGGCTGCTCCATAATAAACAAAAACTATAACAAAGGACAAGGCTGGCATCATGGATCAAGAGCCCTACATACCTCAAGAAATGCAAATTGGAAAGAAATGGGAATTGTACTTTAAAAGAAGAATAAAAGTAAAAATTGTACTAGTCAAAAGTTGAGTATGATACTCTGCTTTCCAAACCCTTTTCAAAGAGCTTATTCTGCAATTCTATACATTAAAAGAATATAACTTTCCTTAATATTCAAAATCCCATTATCATCAGTCAAAAGATGAAATACCAGTATACAGTTTAGAACCTATTCTGCTTTATCACTCAATAACTTAGTACAGTGCCAGTCTTACAGACAGTCAATGTTTGCTAAATCTGAATTTCTTCTGATCTCATCCCTCTCACTCTTATTTCACCTTCCTTCTTTCATGGGATCTCTTAAACCTCCCCACACCCCACTCAATTTATTTGACTAGCATTTTTTATTATAAAACTGTTTTCATTTTGCTAAGTGAAAGGAGCCAGACAAAAAGGCCACACCTTGTTTGATTCCATTTATATGAAATGTCCAGAATAGGCACATCAATGGAGACACAAAGTCAATCAGTAGTTGTCAGGATCTGGTGGTAAAAGAGATTGGGAAATGACTGCTACCAAGTATAGGGTTTCTTTTTGGAGTGATGAAAATGTTCTGGAAATAACAGTGGTGATGGTTGCACACCTCTGTAAATATACTAAAACCACTGATTTACACACTTTAAAAGGATCTATTTTATAGTATTTTAATCATATCTCTGAAAGAGGCCTACAGTCTTTTATAGTGCATGAGGTAAAAGCACTTCCTACACACTTCAATAATTCAATAATTCTTTATTAATCGCTGTATCAGAGTATCATAAATGAAGTTCAAGATGAGATCCTAAACTAACAAGAAAATGTTAAACTCTGTTATACTCTGTTTCAGAAACACATTTTAGAGACACATTTTATCTTAAATGATAAAATACAAAATTTGTGAATGTGAAGGGATACATTTCAGGTGTTCAATGAATTCACTCATGCAGAACACTTCATCTTCCAAAAAACATACAATTGGATAATTTCCTCATCTTACTGAAAATGTCTTCTTTTTCCAAGTACTTCATTAATCCTGTGTATTAGCTTTTAAAAACAGTCTTTCCCCCTGATATGGTCTGCCCCTAACAATTTAACATTATGTAACTCCTTATATTTACACTATGCTTTAGCATTCTAGGAGCTTTCATACACATTACCATATTTGATCCTTTTATCATCCTATGAAGTAGGTGGAGTAAATTCAGTAAAGATAAGGGACTTGTTCAGTTTCTCAGTAGATCTTGGGACTAAAATTCAGAGGTTCTGACTCTAATGAAAAGGTCCTCAGCAGGGGCGCATGGGTGGCTCAGTCAGTTAAGTGGCCGATTCTTGATTTTGGCTCAGGTCATGATCTCAGGATCCTCGGATCGAGCCCTGCATAGGGCTCTGTGCTCAGCCAGGAGTCCACTTCAGGATTTTCTCTAACTCCTTCTGCACCCCCCGCCCCCTGCTTTCGCGTTCACGCATTCTGTTTCTCAAATAAATAAATAAATCTTAAAAAAAAAAAAAAAAAAAAAGGTGCTCAGCGGGTTCTAGTGAATAAGGAAGACTGCTGTATGAATTATCTACTACTTATATCATACTTCCTTTGTATACCATCTGATATTTTTCTCTAATTATCTAATTGAGTCAGCCTTACTTCAACAATTAAGATTTTTAAGCTCCTAGTCAAGAGGCCATACCTTATACTTATTCTATGTCCCATAGCACTGATCACCTATAGATGAATTGACTAAAATACCAAATTATCCATGAACACTAAATATATTCATGGTTGTTGATCTGTATCATCAGAAAAGACAAACTAACCTGGAAAACAATCCCCCCAAAATTTTAATCTTAAAATAATCCTCCCCCAGGAAGATTGTATGAGAGTTTACAACCAAACTTAAGCTCATGTTATGAACAAATAATTAATAAATACATTGTATAAAAATTTTTTTTAGCTTAAGCAGGAGCTCATACCTTTCAAAACTGATTACTCTCTCCTAAACTATTTATGGTGGTAGGCCCTGTTGCAAGATATAAGACCCAAGACAATTTACAGACCTGTGAGAATGAAGCAAAGTACTGAGTGTATTTAATATAAAAAACTAGAGATTACATTTTAAGAAAAAAAGATATTTTAGCTGACAATAAGCACAACCCCAATTAATTAGCTTTGCAAACATGAAAAACTGGGTTAATTTAGTGATAAAATAGTCAATGCAACCTCCTAATGAATTTTCTGTCTTCCTTTTATTGACATTAGCCCATTAGCTGATGAGATTTCTACATACTGGTGAAAATGGAAATCAAGAGATATTCACAACAGCAATCTAGGGTCATACACAAGATATTTACCTGTATGCTTAGCTTTTTAAAGAAAAATAACACATTCATAAGTTCTCTGCCTTAGTAACTGCATAAATATATTTGAATGCCTATTATATGCAATATACCATATTGAGAAGATAATAAATTATGTCTGCCATATACCTTCACCATCCTCAAAACAACTGAAGAAAGTAAATGCATATAACCCTTATAAATATAGTAATTGCATCAACAACTAACAATTGAGCCCTTATGCACCAGGCACTACTTTTGAGTGTTTTGCATATGTTAACTCCTAATCCTCACACCAACCTCTGTGATTTTACAGATGAAGAAAGTAAGGCACAAAGAAGTTATATAACTAGACGAAAAGGTGTGTGTGCGTCTGTGTGTGTGTGTAGATACATCCTAAAGACAACACATTAAGAAGTTTATATACACCATGACCAAGTGGGACTTAACCCTGGGATGCAATACTGTTCAACATACTCAAATCAATAAAAGTGACACACTATAGAATGAAAGATAAAAGTCATATGTGTATATATATATGTAATCTAGGCAGTCTCTCCAGAAGAAACCACTGTGCAATACTGCCTCTCTAACTCAAAGTAACAGCTGCTGTGGGTACACTGAGAGCAGAGAAAATTACAGGACGGAGGTGATATTTGAGCTAGGCCTTTAAGTCCAAATGATATGGAGAGAAGGCTATGCTTAAGCACATGTGTAGGGAAAGGTTCTCCAAGTCTACTACTTCTCTTTGGCCTTTGCACACAAAGGACACAGGCAGGACTGGTGACAGACAGGTGGTCCATATATCCACAGGAAATGTTTGAGAGCACACTTCAGTCAACCCTGGTTTTAAGAGTAGCCTTTGCTGTTCTCCAAGTATAATATGCCTGACGGCTCTTTCTCCCGGGCAAAAATGAAGAGTGTATGCTGATCACACTTTTGTGTCCTGAGAGCTAGGAGCTAGACACACATAAACTGACATGCTCTCAGCAATGAATTCTCTAATGAGAATACACTAGATGAAGAGAAAGAGAATAATGACACACGCACAACTGGTTGTGCTCAGTCCACCGTCATAGTCCACCCGTGAGTTCTCAAAAGTGTTCCTAATTAACCTGGCCCCTGAGCCTGACTGGACAATATTCAGATGGGCAGAACCCTGCTCCCCAAGCCTTCCCTCTTGAGCTCAATTACAGAGTCTGGTTGAGTAGGTAATATGAACAATCTTGGAAAATTACAAAAGAAATTACAGTTGACCCTTGAACAGTACAGGTTTGAACTGTGCAAGTCCACTTATAACACAAATTTTTTTTCTATAAATACAGCATTTTGTTTTTTATTTTCTTTTTCTTTTTTTTATTTTATTTATTTTTGAGAGAGAGAGAATGACAGAGAGAGAGAATGAGAGGGGTGAGGGTCAGACAGAGAAGCAGACTCCCTGCTGAGCAGGGAGCCTGATGCGGAACTCGATCCTGGGACTCCAGGATCATGACCTGAGCCGAAGGCAGTCACTTAACCAACTGAGCCACCAGGTGCCCCTTGTTTTTTATTTTCTTAACATTTTCTTTTCTCTAGTTTATTGTAAGAATACAGAATATAATACATATAACAAAAAAATATGTATCAACTGTTTATGCTATCAGTAAGGCTTCTGGTCAACAGTAGGCTATTAGTAAAGTTTGGGGGGAGTCAAAAGTTGTATGCAGAGTTTCAACAGTGGGGGGGCGTTGGGGGGCATCTGATGACCCTAACCCCTGCATTATTCGAGAGTAACTGTGCTCTTGAAATTTCAATGCAACTTGATAATCTTTATTCACTTATTACTGTCCTGGTGAGGAGAGTAAGTAATTACAATCTTATTCTACTTTTTTATTCACTTGAAAATTTCACTCATGATCAATTTCAGACCTACTAAGAACTGAGTCCTCTCCCCTTTCTCCTTGTTTTCCTCCTACTCCCTAGATGAGGAACTCTTTCTGTCTCCTTCCTCTTTATTCGTCTCTAATTGCTATGGTTTCAGAAGGCTTGGTCTTGTGTCTTCTTCTTTTTCTATACCCTTTCTGTACATATATTCATCAATTTCTGTGGACTTAAGTATCTTTATGATGACAACTTCAAATTGATAGTTTCAGCTTTCCAATGCATGCCTGTCTGGCACCTTCATTTGGATGTCTCACATTTTACAATTAACATATCCAAAACAGAACTCTTTTTTTTTTTTTTAAGTAAAAATTACCATGGTATATTTGTAACTCTCATATTTGTAGATACGTATCTTTGCTATATTAAAGACTAAAAAATTACTTTAAATTTTCAGACTAAAATTATCTCTCCCATAAATCAGCAACTCATCTATTTCATTTTATTTTTTCTCCATGCCCAGGCAAACAGTTCAAGAGAATATTATAAATACTAATTTGTGGTTTGATCAACCTTGATAGATGCTTTGCCTAACTAAAGCCAACTCTGTATCTTTTGCTCAGATTAAGTTTAGTACTTTTTTTCATATTCCATGAAGCTTTTATTCCAATCAGGAACTAATCAAATCTATACCAGTCTAAAAACAGTAAAAAGGCCCTCAGTCCACCTCGGGTGGGGACGAAAGTGGGGCAAGGAGAGCATCCAACATGGCACCTCGAGAGAAGGGCTGGGCATTGTCTTGGCAGCAGGACCAAGCAGAAGGAGGCTTGCTGAGTGTAGGGCAGGAAGGGCACTGCCTGGCAGGCTGAGCCTGTCCGCCTGTCCCTACAAAGCAGGCAGAGACCCCAACGACTATTCATGTGGCCACCTGCCCCAGAAGAAGCCAATACCTAGTCTAGACTCCCTATCAGCAAGTCCAAATCTTCACAGTGCTATCGATACATAGTCCCTCCGAAGAGCCAGCTCTGGGCACAGTATTATAGTCACACTGCCCTGGTGACACAGCAGCATCTGCAGATCATGTTGCTCCCACTTCAGACTCTTAATCTTGTCTGCCAAACCACTTCCCACCATGAATCTTCCCCATTTCAGAACAGGCACCACCACTCCCCCAACAGACTCTAACCTGATAATTTCTCCCTTTCCTCTAACATTCCCCCCCTCAACTCTGCCATCTATCTATCAGCTTGTCAATTCTCCTTCAAAAAATACACCTCCAATTTCCCTTGTTCCATCCTTACTGCTACCACCCTAAACCAGATTACCATCCTCTCTTACCTGGATGACTATCAACCTCCAATCTTATACCTTGCTCCTCCAGTCTAACAGCCAGAACAATCTTCGTAACAGCCAAACTCTAGTGGAGTTGGCCCCAGCCTCATTTTTCAACCTTATCTTGTGCGACAGTATTCCTCTGCCCACTCCCCACTGCCCTTCAATCCAGCCACACCAGACTTCCTCCAGTTCCCTGAACACAAGAGCACACACCTGCTTTAGAGTCTCTGCACATGCAGCTTGGTATGCCAAAAGTCCTGCACATCGTACGTAGTTAGCACCTTTTATTCATTTACTTCTCAGTTTAGATGTCACCTCCTTAGAAAAGCCTTCCAAACCCAAGGTACAAGTAGAACCCTGCTCTAAAACTCATCCCTTGTTTGTTTTCTTCATAGCAATTACTATCTGTATGTCTCTATATCTGTTTCTCCTTTCTGTAAGGCAGTTTTGGGTTTTCTTAAAGTACAAGTTCCTGTCTATCTTCACAGGTGAAACATAAACTCCACAAAGGCTGGAGATCCATTTTGTCTTGTTTATAACTGCAACGCCATTATCCAGCACAATGCTGATCACACGATAATTTTGATAAATATTTACTGTGTTTTATTACACCTTTATTTACATATTTGAGGAGGCTACCCTGAATTTAGTACTTAAAACATTTTGTCCATTATAATATATTCAGAATACTATGTGATTCATATTCCATGGTTTTTAAATACTATGTTATTTTCACCTCATTCTACATAGTGACTTACTGATTTTCCATTAATACGGATTAAGAACAGAATAAGTCTGCTACATAAATATTAGAAACTATTTCCAATGCTGGTTTGGAGTCCATTTTACCTTTCAAGCAAAGCTAACTTACAATGAGGTTCTTTTGGTACTACAATAACAAAAGCTACCTGGAGATAGTCCAAGCCATTTGGATAGTGCCAGAAGTGCCTTACACCCACTCAAATTTAGAACAAAGTGCATAAGCATTTGTTTCAGTGTATTAAGAAATCATCCAAGGCAAAATATCTATTATGAGAACTCTAAAAATTTCTAAAGGATCTGACAACAATGCAACAGATAGTAAAAGATAATTATTTTGTCCTCTCGTAAAACTTGTCTGTCCCAATGAATGGATAAAGAAGATGTGGTCTATATATACAACAGAATATTACTCAGCCATCAAAAGGAATGAAATCCTGCCATTTGCAAAGACATGGATGGAACTAGAGGGTATTATGCTAAGAGAAATAAGTCAATCAGAGAAAATCATATAATCTCACTGATATGTGGAATTTAAGAAACAAAACAGAGGAAGAGAGGAAAAAACAAAACAAGATGAAACCAGAGAAGGAGACAAAGACTCTTAATCATAGGAAACAAACTGAGGGTTGCTGCAGGGGAGGGGGGTGAAGGGGTGAGGTAACTGGGTGCTGGACATTAAGGAGGGCACATGATATAATAAGCACTGGGTATTATATAAGACTGATGAATCACTGACCTCTACTTCTGAAACTAAGAATATATGTTAATTAATTGAATTTAAATTTAAAAAATATGTATTATAAAAAAATAAAATAAAAATGAACCTTCTTTAGTCATTAAATCAAGGATGCATTGTTAGAATTAAAAATTACTATTACTGGGGCACCTGGGTGGTTCGGTCGTTAAGCGTCTGCCTTCAGTTCAGGTCATGATCCCAGGGTCCTGGGATCGAACCCCGCATTGGGCTCCCTGCACAGTGGAAAGCCTGCTTCTCCCTCTCCTACTCCCGCTTGTGTTCCCTCTCTCGCTGTGTCTCTCTCTCTGTCAAATAAATAAATAAAATCTTAAAAAAAAAAAAATTACTATTACTGTATTTCTGTAAGGTAATAAAATATTTCTTTAAAAAAAAAAACTTGTCTGTCCCTTCTCCTACCTCAAATCCCAATTATTGGCAAAGTAGGATCATAACACTGCTTAATATCATTTATAAACCAGGCTGTTGCCAGATATTTACTTAAGTGATACACAAGGGCTTGGCCAGGAAGGGCAAATCTTTAATCTTAGATTGGAGAATACGTCAACTAAAAAGAACTGAGAGAGACTATTCCTATTGTAACAGCCAAACCCTACTCAAGGCGGTTAACTCCCAAGCTCCTACGGTTCTACTTTCCCAGATTTTAGGCCATCTTACCCTGCCGTGGCAGCCTCAGATTAATACCAGTCCCCCTCCTGCAGAACCCCTTACTCACTACTTAGCCACCTGAAATCCAAAAACTGCTCCATTTGCCTGCTAACTTAAGCCTAATACCGAAATGTCAATTGCTGAAAACAATAAGCAGTTTTGCCACTCCTCAGAAACTTTGTCCTAGCTTCAGGCAAGGATTATCCTCCAGCACTTGCAGTTGAATTCAGTTCACCACTTGGATGTCACCTTCTTTCAGTTCACCACTTGGATGCAGGTCTCAGCGCATTCTGCTCTGATGCATTAGGCCACAGAATTTTGCCCTACCTACAGACATGACAATCATCTTTTCATACTATTGGACCAAAGTTTTAAAATAAATGTCTCAGTCAGTGGTCATAAATGAAACAGGCAGTCCACATGTATATATAAAGAGATATATATATATCTTTAGTGTACTCTGTCATTTGAAATCTTTAAAACTTTGAATTTTCTTTTAATCCTAAGATTTACTAGCTTATAGAATAGTTACTTTAGAAAAACACATCCCCAAAAAACCCACAAATTTTCTTCATTAATCCTTTTTCAATTTCTAAGGATGAAAATAATATTTTTCCAGAACCAAAGGGAAGAGGGGGAAACCATGAGGATCCCAGTTTGTTACACAGTTTGATAGTCTTGAAGGTATGTATACTGACCAAATAATTATTCAAGAAATTTGCATCAGACGATTAACTTAATTTTTATTAGAATTTTATTAACAGTAATATTTTTATTTAACTATGTCTGAGAAGTGGTGTTTATGAAACAACATGTAATAATCTGGGACCTATCAAACTAATGGATATTAACTTATGTCCCTAAGCCCCATGCCAGGCTCTTATTTCCTCATGTTCTTCATATGTTGTCCTTTTTGTATAAATTTAAAAGTTATGAGTAAAGAAGAAAATAAAAGCCTCACTTACTAATTTAGATATGGAACTGATAACAAATAAATAAGCTGCTTTAAATATGTCAATAAACGGTGTAAATCACATACTACATATTCCAAAAGGACAAAAATGAGAGAGAAAATGAGTCACAATCCATAGGTGAAAAGGATAAAGGTGATAAAAATATACTTCATTTGGCTAGGGTCCAGCAGCTGAGAAATACCATTCTAATACTACTTCACATCTGATACCTGAAAATCCCTCTGAAATAAGCAAACAGATTCATTTTTAATTCCTCCAAAGATGAAGCAGGTATTACCTCCTAAAGTCGTCCGTTATTTCTCTGGACAGCTCTGACTGAAGATGAAGCCTTTTTATCAAGAAGAAAATGGTTTCCTTCTAATTTAACACAGCAGTGCTAGTTCTACTCCCTATAATCACACAGAATAAAATTAATCTCTCCCCAATTTTATGGCTCTGAAAACAGTTAAAACACAGCTATGGTGGCCCCCTCACTTCTCCAGACAAAATAACTCCAATACCTTTCCAATGGACTTCATAATCATGGATAAAAATTCTCCATTTTCTTTGTCTGCATTAATTATAACTAAATTTTCTGAGCCCATAAGACACATCCATCCTATCAATGAAATAAGCAACACACTGAACTCTCAGAACTGAATGCTAGTCCCAGCTTTCTCGTTAAACTGCACATGGGAAGTGCCACCTTCTCTCTGGGCTTGAGAGTGCCAGACCATATGCTTTCCAGTTTCAATATATTATGAATCCATCTAAAAACAATAATTTGCAATATTGCTTTTATTTTGTTAAAAAGTTAAAAATAAATATTTACCCAATACTTTATAATATATTCATAAAGACCTTTTACTTAACTATGGGAACTACATGTGATGATCTAAAAATAGCAGTATTTAAAAATCCTTGACACTTAGAATACAATGGTGGCTGGTGGGAAGAAAGGAGAGAAGGGGGACAAGTACTTACGTGGTATAATTACATAACTACAAGCACAATTTTAAAAGGTCAAAATTTACCTAAAATGGAAATTAAGCATAAATTTAAGCTTGAGAAGTTCTAGTCTTTCTAGATCTGTGCTGTGTAATACAATAGTTACTCATCACATATGGCTATCTAAATTTAAATTAAGCAAAATTAGAAGTTCATTTACTAAGTGAGATTAGCCACCTTTCAAGTACTAAACAGCCATATACGGCTAGTAGCCACTGTACTGAACAACACAGATACAAAACACTTATATCACAGAAGAAGTTCTACTGGAGCAGTGCTATTCTAGACAGATTCACCTCTATCTAATTTGCAAATGAAAGACCTGCCTAGCAAAGTCTCAAAACAGTTGGCCTCTAAAGTCAGAAACGCCAAAACTGAAATCCTGATTCTGCCACTTACTTATTTTGTGACCTTGGACAAGTTACTTAATCCCTCTAAGCCTTTCTTCCCATTTATAAAGCTAATAGATACTAGGTAGTAGATACCTCAAAGTTAGTCATAAAGATGAAAAGAGATAATGCAGGTAAAGCATTTCGCACACAGCCTCAAACACTGGAAGCATTCAATAGTTGTTAGCTCCCTAGTATAATTATTCACATATAGGTACAATGAACATCAACTAAATGCTAGGATTTGAAATATAGAGACTGAAGAGAGCATTCTCACCCAAGTGGGTAAAATAGATAAAATAGTTGTAACATTTTACAACTCAGGAGAACTGAAAACAGTGCGGTGGGTATAGGAGAAGTGGAAAGTGCTAGATTCTAGCTGGAGGGAACAGCAGGTGCCAAGGCAGGAACCTTGGCTCTGATGTGCGAGCTATGCCTCTCCTTTTGGTCATTTCACACTATTACTAGGCTTCGTCTTCCATACAGGTCAGAGGGGAGGGAGTCTCTACACTCTATGTATTGAAATAGAAAATGAATTTGAGGGGCACCTGGGCGGCTCAGTCATTAAGCGGCTGCCTTCGGCTCGGGTCATGATCCCAGGGTCCTGGGATCGAACCCCTGCGTTGGGCTCCCTGCTCAGCGGGAAGGCTGCTTCTCCCTCTCCCACTCCCCCTGCTTGTGTTCCCTCTCTCTCTCTCTCTCTCTGTCACTCTCTCTGTCAAATAAGTAAGTAAATAAATAAATATCTTATACATATCTTTTTTAAAAAAAAGAAAATGAATTTGAGCTTACAGCTTTGCCTAATTCAATTATTCATTTTAGCACAATGTGCTGCTTTTACACAAATGGGGATTTAGATATACCTTTAAAGCATCCCAGTAAGTCTCTAAACTATGCAGACATTCTTAATAAAAAATTCTAAATGAACAAAAAAGTCAAAAAACACACTTTGACAACATAAATTTAAAAATCAAAATTTCCATTGTTCTCAAAATAAAATACACCAACAAAACTATTTTACTTATTATTTGCAATAACACTTAGTTGATAAAAAATATTTAAGTTCATGAATGTAATAATCACTGTAAAGAAATGCATTGAGTGCACTAAAGAATACAGTTTTCAGGACAACTTAAAAGATAAAACAGCAATGTGAATTAAAATATCACATGTTAGAAAGTAATATGACACCTTCTATCAAAGTGCTTAAGTAATAAATCTGAAATAATAACCAGCTTAAAACTGGGCAAAATAAAATAAGTGATAAAATGTTCTGTTCCTTTTATAAATTATAATATAATCCCAGTGTGATCATTTAACACATGTTTTTTCAGACACATTCTTGTACTGCTCTTAAAACAGCAAAGAATTTTAAAAAAGGAAATAAAATATCAAAGACAGCAAGTAATGGGCAGTAAATTCACTTTATCACTCAACATTTTTCTTTATTATGAAATAAACATTTTAAAATCTATAGTTAAAGGCAGATATTTTAAAAATTAACATTTTGAAATAAAAAAGTAAAAAAAAAATAAAGTAAAAAAATTTCTGGTGATTTTATGGAGATAGTTATGTCTTCCCCAGTTCTGAAGTAAAGGTACATGACAGCAAACAATTACACCTGAAGTAACAGCACCTTAAGGCTCTATGTTGGCTATGCCCCAGGTGAAGTCAGCCTCAAGGTAAAGGCAAAAAGAAAACATACATATATTTTTGGCAGTAAGGAAGGAGAACACCTTTAAAGTCATAAAAAGTACAGAGCTGAAAATATAAACAAGCTTGAAACTCTTAATGCCAATGGAATATACGGTAAGACCATGTTTTCTCATTCTCTGTCACACTGTACACGTACTCCAACTCTATGGCTATCCAACCCACAGGTACTATTCCAAACAATTCTTTAGCTTTTCTAACCATTTAATGCATCTCAAATATTAAAGACTTTTGTCTTCATAAAGTCTATGCAAAACCACTCAACACTGCAGCAATGGAGTCAAGAACTCCTAGGAGTAAATAAAAAATATTCCTCAATTATCTGTACTAAAGAAAGGAAAGAGGAATATGAATAATTCAGTATCCTATATAAGACAGGTCCTCAATGTATATTTAAATTTTATCATGTTAATGACTCCTCAAAAGAGGCATTCCAGCCTTCTGCTAACCAATACACATTGACCTCACCTTTCAGTTATTCATAGTGTTTATTTATTAATCATCAGCCTCACTCCAAAAAGACTGATGGGGCTTAAAAAATTTATGTAGTATAAAAGTACAAAATGAAGATACACTTCAAAAACAGTTGGGGGGAAAGAGTAAGAAAATAAAATACAATCAGAGTTGAGATTTCTACACAAAACACAGTTAACTACTAAAGTCAAAAAGTAAAGAAGGCTATTAGCTTCTGGGCAACCAAAGTAAAGAGGAAAGCATTATCAATCTTAAGATTTGCAGAAGCCACAGATATTGGCAGTTTCTGCCAAGAGTATCATCATTCCCTTAGTCTTGGTTCTCCAAACATCTATATGTCTTATCTCTCAATTAGTTTTAGCCAATTTTTAGGATTAGGAACTATACCAGGATATCTTATTGTAGCCTACACTTGCCCTAGCACAGACCTAATATTAAGCCCTCAATAAATACTAAAATAAACTGTAGGGGAAGGTGACCTAGAATCAGGCTAACTGGGAAAAAACAATTTGGCATTAAAAGTGCAGACATCTGCAAACACTGAGTTAAGAACTGTCAAATGTAAAGAAATTCTTTACCTGAAAAAGTGCCAGTAATAATAATACTAACACTAAGACATGTATACCCACAAACACACACACAAGGGAGAGTGGTAGAAATCACTCTACTCAAAAAATTCCTTTTCAAAATGTTTTGGCAAAAAACTGTCTCATGGAATTCAGAAATATAAATCAAACATAATACAAATGATATTTTGGATTGCCTTGCATGTTGATTTTTTTTTCTTTACTGAGCCATAAATGACTAGCCACAAATGTAATTTTAAATGTATTTTTCTATCTAGTCATACATGTAAAATAATAAAGGATGAAAGAGTAGAAAACCTGGATTTATATCCAAATCAACTAGTTGTGCAACTCTGAGCAAGTTACTTAACCCCAGGATTCTCACAGAGCAATTGACAAGACTAAATGACAATAATATATGAAAATCCTTGAAAAGCTAAAAATGCCATAAAAAATATTACCACAATAACCAAAAAAGGAAAACAATTAGTGGCAATGATTGGATTTTTGTACTGGAGGTTCTTTACAGAGTTCACTCCTATATAAACGCTATCCCCAATTTCTATTTCAATGCCTTCCCATTCTGTCATATAGTTTTGAAAAATGTTAACCCACACAAACACATTTTCCCTACATAATGCTTCAGTTACTATGATCTGGAAAATACAATTTCCACTACTAAATGGCTCTCATCAACAGTAGGTGAGACAGTGGTTAGATTTATGTCCAGTCATGGCCTCTCCTATACTGGGAACACCTTAGATAATGAGTGAAAACAACGAAAAATAAATCTGAGAACTTCAAGTTTCTGATTCAAAACTTACTGCAAAGCTACAATAATCAAGATTCTGTGTCAATAAAAAGAAAAGAAAGACTATATGGTACTGGCAGGCATAAGTATAGGCATACAGATCAATGGAATAAAATTTAGAGCTCAGAAATAAACCTTCACATTTATAATTCATTGATTTTTCAACAAAGATGTCAAGACTATTCACTGGTGTTTTCAGCAGATGGTGCTGACATAACTGGGTATCCAGACACACAAAAAATGAATGTGGACCTTTACCTCACGCCATATACAAAATGGATAAGGATCAAAATAAAAATTTTAGCTAAAACTAAAAAACCCTGAGAAGAAAAATATAAGTGTACATCTTTGTAGTACTGGATTAGGCAATGGTTTCTTAGAAGTAACACCACACACACAAACAACAAAAAGAAAAAAACAGGTAAATTAGACTACAACGAAATTTAAACTTTCGCTTCAAAGATCACTATTAAGAAAGTAAAAAAAAAAAAAACCTACTCACAGATTAGGAGAAAATATTTGCAAATCACATACCTATACAGGACTTGTATCCAAAATAAATAAAGAACACTTACAACTCAGCAATAAAGACAAATAACTCAATTTAAAAATGGACAAAAGATTTGAGTAGACGTTTCTCCAAAGAAGATATAAAAGTGGCCAAAAAGCATATGAAAAGATGGTCAACATCATCAGTATATTCATCAAGATAATGCAAATCAAAACTACAATGACATATCACTCCATACCTACTAAGATGGTTATCGTCAAAAAGACAGACAAGAACAACTGCCAAGGTTGTGGAGAAACTGAAACTCTCAAACACTGCTGGTAGGAAGGTAAAATGGTACAGCCACTTTGTAATAAGTCTGGCAGTTCCCCAGAAGGTTAAACATAGATACTCTATGACTCAACAATTCGTATAAACCCCCAAAAATGAAAACATATGTCCACACAAAATCTTGTACACGAATGTTCACAGCAGCATTATTCATAACAGCCAAAAAGTGGAAACAATCCAAATGTGCATCAACTGATGAATGGATAAATAAAATACAGTATATCCACGCAATGGAATATTATTCAGAGACAAAAAGATAAAAGTACTGATGCACACTACAACATGGATGAACCTTGAAAACATTATGCTTCATGAAAGAAGCTAGTCATAAAAGACTACATTTTATATGATTCCATTAATACAAAATGTCCAGAACAGGCAAATCTATAAGAGACCGAAAAAACGGATACCTAGGGCTTGGAGTTGAGAGTGCTGGGAGGAAATGGGGAAGGAGTGACTGTTAAAAGGTTTGATGTATCTTTCTGGGGTGATCAAAATGTTGTAAAATTGACTGTGATGGTTAGACAACTCTGTGAATCTAGTTACACAACTCTGTGAATATAGTAAAAGCCACTGAATTTTACGCTTTAAATTACATCTCAATAAAGCCAATTAGTTTTTTTTTAAAGTAAAGCAGAGCCTGTGTTCAATGAGTAGATCATTGAAACATAGCAATAAAAAGTGAAAACTGCTCTTATAACTGAACTACATCATCTTTTTTTAGTATTTCCTCCTTACACTTCTCAATGACTAAATCAAAAATCAAAAGCCAAATGAGTCATTTTATCATAGTCTCTACTTCCAAAAAGTAGTAAGGATCTCTGTCATTTCCATTCTCATGCAGTTAATACAAACTTGGACACAGATCATGACAGAATTTGCATTTAGTTTCCCTACAGTACAAAAGAACAAGTTACCCTTTGGATGACAAAAGTTTTCATTTTAATTTGGAGATTTTTCTAGCTAACTCCCAGTTTCCCACTAGCATCAAGGAAAGGGAAATGAACATATCAGCACATTTACAGATTCAAGATCTGTGCTTTTGACAATTGGTGAAGAATCGTGACAGTCACGACATACAGTCATTTACAAGCGGCAGCAATTTTACCTATTAGGGCTCTGTAAGGATGTAACATGAATTTTCCTGGCTCCATCCAGCTAAGCTGGTGTGCAAGGAACTGAAATAGTGAGCAATTCTAGACCAATAACTCCAACTCAGCTGCCAATACGAAAACATTTACGGATCTGAAGAGACCTCAGAAGAGAGCCTTTGCAAATGTCATGGGTCAATTATGTTATCCACCATAAGAGTTGAAACCAAGCAAAATATATTCTACTACTTACAGGAAATATTCTAAATATACAACCAATTTCACCCAAACTATATATAATTTTCTATGCCAATACCCTACAGACCCTATCATTTTACGAACAGAAACTTTTTTCTTAGGTGTATCATAAAGTTTTGTTTTTAAACATTAACTCAGGCTTTAATCGGAAAAAAACCCAAAGATAACTGAATCCAGTTTTTAAAAAACTGTATTATTGCATTTTTACCTTAAAGACAACAGAAAAAGTGAAAATTGAAAGATATATAGGCATGTTTCCCATAAGAAGAAATAATTCAACCTATTATCAAAGTATTTTGTGGATGCTTTAAAAATATTTAGATTCAAGAAAAAAAAATTTAGATTCATTCAAAACCTGAAAGAAAAAATTAAACAATACCACAGCAGTTCCCCTAAAAATGCCTTACGTAAACATATCCATCTACACTGAATGATATAATCCAGAAAGACTTTATGTTCCCACCATGTCTAAATGACAGACTCACAGAATACTTACACACATACTAGTTCCTCCCATATAATTCCAAGAATTGTTTAACCGGGCATCACATAAGAGATGCACCAAAATTCAGAGATGCCATCTCTAACCTGACAAATACACACAACTGGCCTGTACTAGTCTGTTAAGTTTCCAGAAAATAAGAGTAAACCACACTCTAAGTGGAATGTGACACACAACCATCCCCACTGAGACAATAACAGATAAAATACCTGTTCCAATCTGTCTAAACAGGTAAACCCATAGATGTTCCCTCATACATAATCTTATCTGTGATAGTGAGCTAACAACTACCCAGGCAACCAAAAGGCAGGATTTAGAGAGGCCTGTGTGCTGGTAAAGGTAATAACAAAGAGAGTACTAGGGGAATGTGATTTTGACTCCCTCTACTAGGCAGATAACTTTAATTTAGTATATTTCTATAAATTAATTCATTAATTTCTATAAATTAAGTCATTAGGACACAGATGAAGGCAGCACAGAACTTTTAAAAATAAACCACAAAAGCACTATTAACTTTGTGCCAAAAATAAGTCAAACAAAAATTATGCTCTAACTTCTCTTTCTGAAGATAGTAACCGCATTCCCACTGAAATAAAGATGGGCAGATTTACTATAAACCACAATCAAATATTTGACACCAAACAATCCAAAGGCCACAGTAATCCACTTAACAATCACACTGACATCTATATTAAGTAGCACAAGTACATAGGACTTGTAGAACTAATCACCACTTCCCAATCAGCCACAACGTAGAGGATCCTTCGCTTGCCAAAGGGGAGCACCACATACATGAAGATGGATATAATCTTTATCTCTGCCTCATCCGGTTCAATCAATTATTCTGGGATCAAGAAAAGGAGCCAAAGCGACTGAATCACAAACCTGGCTTCTAAAGCAAACTTGTTAACTATCCAATCTTCATACCATTAAATGAATTTCCTTGCAAATTCCCACAAGCAGGCAAATTAACCAAAGTAGATATCTTTCTACAATGTTATATATCAATTATATCTCAATAAAACTGGGGAAAAAAAACAACGAATTAGGTATCTTTCCTAAAACTTACCAAAGGGCTTATTATGTGTCACATCCACGTTTTAAAACGCTTCATTTATAAAGAGTTTACATGACCAGTAATGATACCATTAACTGTGGCTTAATGAAAAAGTAAAACTCCAAATTTCAGACATTATAAACTTTTCTTTTTAACTTTAAATAGAATTGGTTTAATTATTTTAGTTTATTTAAATAATTGCCATTATGTAATTCCTTTCCTCACACTTGTTTTCATGCATGTTTATAATACACTGGTTTAATCAAGCTAAATTATTATCTGTAGTAAGTCAAAACTAAATTAGACTAATGTATTAGAAAATAATACATCTTATAACGAAGTTGCAGTCTAACCATCACATAATATTGTACGTGGATTTCATTTATTAAAAATGAGCCTTAAACAAGCTCATTAAAACAAAGTAGTTTATTTTGCCAGTAATTTGTTGTCAAAATTTAAGCAAATAAGTATATAAACTAAGTTCATATATTTACCAATTTAGTTGTAAAAAGATTACAAAAATAATATATGTGGTTAAACTATTTTTTTAAAAGATTCAAACCATTAAAATGAATACTGTCATAAGAAACAAGAGATTTTAGGTTTCATTCAAACTGGAGTTTTTCCACAATCAATCCATTTCCAAGAATTGGTGACCAAAGTGACCAATGATTTGCCATCTGAAAATGTCTTTGATGTAACAGTCTTAAGTGTGATAAAAAGTCTTACTGTTAAACAGTTTTACTTAACAAAGAAATATTTGTTCTATTTGAATAAAACATTCTTTGATTATTATTGCAAGGGTATATACTGTATATGACTCTCATGTAAAGAACATTAATTCACCACAAACATAAAAAGCCTTATTAGAACTTTTCCTACACAACAGTTTCCAACTAGCCAAGTATCAAATAGCCATGTGCAAAATTCTCACTTTCATTAATATGTAGAGTTGCTATCTTTGCTTTCACATAAAAATAAGATCAGTAAAATCAGAAATCATACCAAACAATAAATTCTACCTTCATTCAATATTAGCAACATATTGCTGTAATCTGCCCTCTCACCTTCAATCCACAAGACTACCAGTTTAAACTATGAAAACGCCATGATGGCCTGGTTCCAACACTGACCTCATATCAAAACAGAAAGAAATGTTTTATATGAGACCAAGAGCCAATCTTCCAACTATTGCATCAGACCCAAGATCTAGTATAAGGTAGGAGGTCATTTTTCTCCTCTTCCTCTACCTACCTGTATATCATTAATCATTTCCAGGCAAGCACTATTACTTCTTATAAACTCTGACCAGAAAATTGAAGAATGCGGTCATAAAGGAGAGAGTTTTAAATTTAACATCATTGCCTCAAGTCACCCATTCTTACTTAGCTACAGCCAAGAAATAATGTAAACCATGAAAAAACAGTTCAATGTTCCAGTACTTTTAAAATTCAATTTCCAACAAGGTAACAAGTGAATTATCAAATAGCAAATATTTTAGCCACACTATTATTCTACCATTAAAGAAATCATTTAAGGCCCCAACACCTATTCCACTGAAAAATAATTGTATTTGTTACTCTATAATTTCATTATCTTATTGTTATTGCATTACTGTTTGGCAACCCCACTATACCTCTACAAACAGACTTGATAAGTATTCCATTTCTGCACAGAAACAATAACCGTCCTCCACAGTCATTTAAATTCAAACTACAATGATATTTTACTAATCAAATTACAACAGTTGTACATCAGACCAACGGTTCAATTATACCTTGCGCAAAAGATACAAATAAATAAAAATCCGTAAGTACTTACCTACAGTTGGGAGGAGGGTCCAACGTAATCTCTGCAAGTTCCTTTTGAATTCTTTAAAATAAAGACAGAGTTATGTTAAAATGTCTTCACTGTCTTAGTAGTTCACTAAAATGTTATACTTTTACACAAATATTTCCCATTTGTATTCTTTTTTTTGAAATACTAATACTATATAATCATATATAATAATAACCAAGCCATAACTTCTGCCTTGATTTTGGCAATGCACCTACAAAGGGTAAAAAGAAGATTGCCCATTATCAGTACATGCAGCCTGTAGAAACAACACTAAAAACTTCATCTAACCAGGACACCTGGGTGGCTCAGTCGGTTAATATTCGAACTCTTGGCTCAAGTCATGATCTCAGGGTTGTGAGCTCAAGCCCCATGCCCAGCTCTGTGCTCAGCAGGGAGTCTGCTTCTCTCTCTCTCCCTCTGCCCCTCCGCACCGCTTGCCCACGTTCTCTCTCTCTCTCAAATAAATAAATCTTTTAAAAAATACTTCTCTGAACCACTGATAATAACCAAAATTTCTAGTGTAAATTAGATACCTTTGTCACATTATTTATGGATCATGATTTGCACTAGAACACCTCCACATAAGACAGAAAGATGATTATTAAGTTGAATCCAAGCATTCTGAGTGATCCAATCAACTGGTGAAGAAAGAATTATCAGGATCTCATTCCAACACCTGAAACTGCTATCCAAATATACATGGTATTCCTCCCTGAAGCCTCTAGGTTGGAGCAGATTGAGACTTTCCAATCTGACACTATTCCTTTTGCAAGAACTATCCTAATAATATGTGGATAATCATCTTAATGTCATTGCATTGCAAAAAGAACTTTTTTAAAAATCTGCTTTTGTCCTCGTGTTATTTTTTTACTTTGACTTTTAACTGCACCCAACCCCTTATATACATATACAAAGGCTACATTGTTTTATGAGACTAAGCAATCTCTTAACTATCATTCATGCATTATTAAACACAGGCTTTGTTAAAGCAAATACAAAAAAAATCCTCAAAACCACTTCTCCTTTGCTTTTTAAATATGAGGATTTGCTAACTGGACACCTGCTATCTGGTAATTATTGTGATGGTAAATGGATGACAGGTGACTAAAGTACCTTAAAAAATAAGAACCTGAACAAAAACATTTACTCTCAAACAATTTCATTCCATATCTTTTTCAATACAACAAACAAAAATACAGAAATAGACATGACTCCTCCAAGAGGACTGGCTTCAATTTCCTAAAGGAATTGAATGCTACTAACATAATTTTCACTTTTCTAAGCCATGTGATTCAAGGTTGGGGACGCATTACAAAGCTGAGCAAGACTAATAAGTTCAAAACCAAAAAAACTTTCATTTTAATTCTGCTATACCATTAATTGAGAGTTCTTGATAAAAAGACTGCTCACATCTGCATCCTCTCCCTCAGCCTCAATTTTCTGTCCCATAAAATGAAGAGGTTTATTCCCCATCCTATAAAATGAAGAGGTTAACTAGGATTTGTTTTATCTTTTTTTTTTTTAAAGATTTTATTTATTTATTTGAGAGAGCGAGAATGAGAGAGAGAGAGAGCATATGAGAGGGAGGAGGGTCAGAGGGAGAAGCAGACTCCCTGCTGAGCAGGAAGCCCGATGCGGGACTCGATCCCGGGACTCCAGGATCATGACCTGAGCCGAAGGCAGTTGCTTAACCAACTGAGCCACCCAGGCGCCCGGATTTGTTTTATCTTTAAAACATGATTCCTTCTAATACAGATTCTGTGATGTGTTCACATGCACATAAAGTATATACAGCCCAGGACCGACTGGGTAGCTCAGTCAGTTAAACGTCAGACTCTTGGTTTCAGCTCAGGTCATGATCTCATGGGTCTTGGGATCAAGCCCGTGTAGGGCTCCATGCTCCGTGGGGAGTCTGCTTCAAGATTCTTTCCTGCTGCCCCTCCCCCCAACCGCACACGGGGTAAGGTATACGGTCTCTCTCTCTCTCTCAAATAAATAGATCTTTTTTTAAAAGTATATACAGCCCATAATTAAATGAGAAATCTCAAAGATCTGATACTGGCAAACACCCTTTATGAATTTCATACAGAAGTCTAAAACAGGTACTTCAAAACTAACCGAGTAAGTCAGATTAATGATAGCAAACTGAGCACACACACATTCACCTCCCCCTCCTTCAAGATCCCACTTCGGGCAGGCAGGAAGGAGCAGGGAGGCAAAATACTGAAAGTGCAAAAGGGAATAAACAGCAAAGAGAAGGAAATGAGAATTTCAGTGTACTTCTGGAAGACAAAGCAGACAGGTGTAAATTAAACAGGTTGAGACAGACAAGAGGGGACTGCAGAGTGCTTAAGAATATAATAAAGACACATTATTGAAGGGTGGTGGGGAGAAAAAGACAACCAGAAATCCCAGAAGAAAAACACCTGTGTAAGAAAACCATAGACCAAATATGAAGGAAACTAAAATGTAAAACTTTTTTAATCAAGTAGCAAATGTTAAGGGGAAAAAAAGAGAGATTTGATCTATTTGGCCTAATGTTATGACTCGTTGGGTATTCTAGAGATCAAGACTTGTAGGAAATCTAATCTTAAAATTCTGTTTGATCTGGCACTGAATATTTAGTTATAGTAAATGCACTGGCAATTTATTGGTCTTTTACACAAAGAAGATGCATTGTAGTTGTGCTATGCAATGTAAATATTACTAACCTTCAAGGTGTAAAATTAAGTGTACCTAACTGAAACCAGTTTGAGAAGATGGAGGCAGAATGAAGGTATTAATATCCCCATTTTACAAAGTAGGGAACCAGAAATACTGTTGAAAATTGAAAGAATAAGGGGACACCTGGGTGGCTCAGTCGTTAAGCATCTGCCTTCAGCTCAGGTCATGATCCCAGGGCCCTGGGATCGAGCCCTGCATCAGGCTACCTGCTCGGCGGGAAGCCTGCTTCTCCCTCTCCCACTCCCTCTCTGGCTGTGTCTCTCTGTCAAATAAATAAATAAAATCTTTGAAAAGAAGAAGAAAGAAAAAAAATTGAAAGAATAAGAAATAGTGGCTTAAATATATTATTTAGTTATGAAAGACAACCACTACTCTTTTTTTAATGTAACTATCGTTAACTGGGAGGAGGGAAACGGAAGGAAGAATAGGTAAACAAGCTACATCCTCAAATTTCATAGCAGAGAGTCAAAAGATATTATTTAAGTTAACAATTCAACAAATAGGGTGCCTGGGTGGCTCAGTCGTTAAGTGTCTGCCTTCAGCTCAGGTCATGATCCCGGGGTCCTGGGATCGAGCCCCACATCCGGCTCCCTGCTCGGCAGGAAGCCTGCTTCTCCCTCTCCCACTCCCCCTGCTTGTGTTCCTGCTCTCGCTCGCTCTCTCTGTCAAATAAATAAAATCTTCAAAAACAAAAACAATTCAACAAATAGGTGTAAGTACTGTATATAATTTAGAGTTATGCAGAAACACCAACAGAAGGACTAAAATCAGAGATGGGTAAAGGAGTTTGCTTCAAGGGAATAAAACTGGAATAGGGAAGGTATTTGGACAGAAAAATGTTGCTTTCCATTAAAAATGTCTCTGTAGTGCTTAATTAGTTACTAGAAACATGAACAACATCTATGAATTGTTTTTAAACCAAGAGGACCAAAAAAATAGCCATTCAAAAGAGCAAGCTTAAACTGTCAAAGAAAGCTTTTTAACAGAATTTCTTTGGGATTTTCAAATAACTCATCTTGCTCCATGCTTACACTGTCCCTTTTGGTTTAAAAAATTAATAAATCAGGGGCACCTTGGTCGCTCAGTAGGTTAAGCGTCAGACTCCTGATCTCAGCTCACGTCTCGATCTCACAGTCATGAGTTTGGCTCTACATTGGGCTCCATGCTGGGCGTGGAGCCTACTTTAAAAAAAAAAATCAATATTCATAATTTTCTATCAAATGATTCTATAATGGAACTTGAACCCCCCTGGATGTCTATAATTCCAGATCTAATTATTCAGTATAAAAATCAATTTACTGATAAACTTGACAACTCTAAGCAGTGAGTCAATATATTAAAACGTATTTTGTGCCACACCTAAGAATGGTTATATTTCTCGACAGAAAAGATTATATTAAGAATTGCTATTTAAACAGTTGCAAGATGTCCCGCTGCTTTTAACGACAGCAATTCAATTCTTTCTCAAAAGTTGTGATCATGGTATGTATTAAGTTTCTCAGTCTTGACATGTGGGGTAAGGAAGGTAGCTATTTCAGGCACTGTCTCTTAGGGTGAGGAAAAATGAAAAAGTATCAATAATTCACACTTACAGCATACTTTTCACATGATGATTTTAGTCTATTAAAAGTGAACTAAATAAACCTCACAGAATTCTCTAAGTACTACTGTTTTATCATTTCCCATTTAAAAGATAAGGAAACTAAGGCTAGTTATTGTACACTGGTAAGGTTAAAGACAGGTAATTATCTTGCTAAGTCAAACAAACAAAGAGCCTCTCTCTTATCAGAACTTGTAAGACAAAATTATTTCTTTAGACATAAATCAACTAGACAATTGCCTAAATTCCCAATTTCCATCCAGCAATGCCACTTCTTTGGTTATTATGATACAGAAGTCAGTAATTGCACATAGTTACTGAGACAAGTCAGAAGCAAAATACAAACTAAATTTCAGTTTGTAAGACTTAACCTAATACCTTAACTGTTCCAGGAATGGTTAAGAGTACTGCATGTGACTGTCATTTGCTAAAAAAAATGGAGTGGGGGGAGGGGAAGAGAAATAACAATCATGATTCATTTAGACTTAAATGAAGAATATAGTATCAAAATTACACAAAATGGAGAAGATATGAAGCACTCATTTTAACATCAACACATTGGATTAATGGTTCAGAAAAATGAAGCAGTACGTAAGTACTGACATGTTTAAAACACACACACATAAAAAAAGGTAATAAAACACACACATATTTCAGGCTAAAGAAAATTCAGTAACTCACTCAGGTCCAAGTAGAACAAGAATATTTGGACATAGTGATTCACAAAGATATTTTCTTAGCAGTTATTTAAAAACAAAAACAAAAACAAAAAAACTTCATCCCACCAAAATGACCTTCTATACTCTACAGACTGTATTCCTTGGTCACCTGAGAATTTCTATTCTAACCAACTGAATCAACTGGTCAAAATCTTCAAAAATGAAATTATTCTCAGGAAGAAAAACATCACACCATTAATTACTAAAATATTTTGAACTTCAAAGTAGTGGGCGCCTGGGTGGCTCAGCCAGTTAAGTGTCTGCCTTTGGCTCAGGTCATGATCCCAGGGTCCTGGCATTGAGCCCCGTGCTGGGCTCCCTGCTCATTGGGGAGCCTGCTTCTCCCCCTCCCCTTGCTCATGCACTCATGCTCTCTCTCTCTCTCAAATAAATAAAATCTTTAAAAATAAATAAATAAATATATAAATGTCAAAGTAGTATCTGAATTAACCTAGAAAACAGAGTCATTGCAAATAATAAGCCTAAAGTTTAATTCTGAATGGTGATATAAACCATGTATCTGTGATTTTTAAGATACCATCAATTAAATGATTTTGCACATCAACTGTAAGATGCATCCTGATTTCAGAAACATTAAGAAGCTTCTATATGTACATTTAGAACCAAGAAGGTTAAGTCAGTACAAAAGATATTTATGAAGAGTTCTACTTCATTCTAATGTAGAAAACTAAGAGCCGATATAATAAAGGTTTACACTGGAACACACAGGAATTCACCTTTCAACCTAACAAAAATTTAGTCTAAAACCAAATAGCATTCATTCCTAAAACATTCTATTATGTCCAGTAAAATCACAATGTCTACTCCAAAGTTAATTTGGAATAAATGTGATTTAAAATTCACATTTACAGGGCACCTGGGTGGCTCAGTTGGTTAAGCGTCTACCTTCAGCTCAGATCATGATCCCAGGGTCCTGGGATCAAGTCCCGCATAGGGTACCCTGCTCAGCGGAGTCTGCTTCTCCCCTCCCTCTGCCGCTCCCCCTACTTGTGCTCTCTCTCTCAAATGAATAAAAAATCTTTAAAAAAATAAAATAAAATTCACATTTACAGATGTATCAACACTTGAAAGCAGTGCAGTCAATTCAATGACAAGCTCAAAATAGTTATTTTATTGAACTGACTAGTCAATTTAATAAAATCATCAAAATTTGTCACTGCCAGACATAGTCCAACTACATACTTGTGAACAGGAGTGATACAGACATTATCAAGAGAACAGACTATGATAAGAGTATGCCAATGTCTTAAGAAACAAATTCTTGCCAAAGAGCAAAACTTGATCAAAGATGTAACTATAATCTTCCTCTTCACTCAAAATAGATGAAATTAATTTATACCATTATTTAAATAAAATACCTACTTAAATGTTTCCTGTATCCTACCCTACATTACTTTTCTGTAATACTTGAAAACTGAGATTTTTTTTAAGAAAACATGTTTCTACATGTTTTCTACATGTTGTACAATGCTACTAAATGCCAGAACCTTCCTCTAGAAGATCTCCAAGTGGTATATGGGTGACAGTATCTGAAGTGACTTAATCATTTATTTGACAGAGAGAGAGTGAGCACAGGCACAGGGGAGGGGCAGAGGGAGAGGGAGGAGCAGGCTCTCGACGGAGCAGGGAGCCCATCACGGGACTCGATCCCAGGACCCTGGGATCAATGACCTGAGCTGAAGGCAGATGCTTAACTGACTGAGCCACCCAAGCGCCCCTGAATCTGTGATTTTAAAATTGTGATTCATGACCTTCCTCTAGAAGAAAATTGTGATTCATGACCTTCCTCTAGAAGATCTGTAGGTGATTTATCTGAATATATCTGAAGTGACTTAATCATTTATTACGGATTTTAAGTATAAAAATGCTGCTTCCCTCTGATTTTTTAAGTTAAAAGAAAAAGCTTAATTCTTGACTCTTCCTTTCCCCCAATTTAGTTGATAGTGGAGTTATTTTATTTTTGTCATCTTTGCTTAAGTTCTAACAACTGAGAAAAAAAATTGAGAATCATGAGGGCAGACACCCACGTCTTTTATTTATTTATTTATTTATTTATTTATTTTAAAGATTTCATTTATTTATTTGACAGAGAGAGACAGCGAGAGAGGGAACACAAGCAGGGGGAATAGGAGAGGGAGAAGCAGGCTTCCCGCAGAGCAGGGAGCCCGATGCGGGGCTCGATCCCAGGACCCCGGGATCATGACCTGAGCCGAAGGCAGACGTCCAACGACTGAGCCACCCAGGCGCCCCCACCCACGTCTTTTAAATTCATCATTATATCTACAGTGCCTACCATAGGAGGGTCACATTATTTACTTACTGGCTGCCTTAGAATCTTGAGTTTATTATAGGGATTGGATCTTCCATGGATATTAAGATCCCAGTATTGGGGCGCCTGGGTGGCTCAGTCCGTTAAGCGGCTGCCTTAGGCTCAGGTTATGATCCTGGGGTCTTGGGATCAAGCCCCACATCTGGCTCCCTGCTCAGCAGAGAGCCTGTTTCTCCCTCTCCATCTGCCTGCCACTCTGCCTACTTGTGCGCTCTCTCTCTCTCTCTCTGTGTCAAATAAATAAATAAAATCTTCAAAAAAAAAAAGATCCCAGTATTTATCAGAAGATTCAAAGTTTGAGGTAGTTTCAAAATAAAATTCTGATTATCGTTAATTGGTTTTTATTCAGATGAGAAGTCTTTTCCATATGGTGTCATTTTATAAGAGATATTTATCAGAAGCAGTGCAGAGCTTGAACTCTGGAGGTGGGGTCTGGGTTTGATTATAGGTTCTGGCATTTAATAGCCTTGTGATCTTAGATACGTAATTTAACATTTCTAATCCTGGATTTCCTTTTCTGTAAAATGGAGATAATAATGGTACCATCTTCATAGGGCTGTTGTGAGGACTAAATGTGATAAAACATTTATTTGGCATCTAGTACTGTCTCATACACTGATGCTGTCATTTATAGACCCTGTGCCAGTTAAAGTCTTGTAGATATTTTTTTTTTTTAAGATTTTATTTATTTATTTGACAGAGAGAAACACAGCGAGAGAGGGAACACAAGCAGGGGAGTGGGAGAGGGAGAAGCAGGCCTCCAGTGGAGCAGGGAGCCTGATGCGAGGCTCCATCCCAGGACCCTGGAACCATGACCTAAGCCAAACGCAGACGCTTAACAACTGAGCCACCCAGGTGCCCCTGTAGATATTTTTCAAGTTCACTTGATAAACTTTAGGAAAATGAGACATATGTTAGCCTTTGAGGACACAGTGCTGTTGTTAAACTAGAAATACTCAGATGCTGTGATTACATGCATTTTGTAGTAACTCAAGAAAAGCACTTTGCACATAGGTGCTCAATTGCATGAAATGTGCTATCATTGAAGAACTAAAGATTTTGTGTAGAAACATGTTTTCTTAAAAAAAAAAAATCTCATTTATGCATCTGCCTTCAGCTCAGGTGATGATCTCGGGGTCCTGGGATCGAGCCCTGCATCAGGCTCCCTGCTCAGCAGGGAGTCTGCTTCTCCCTCTGCCTCTCCCTCTGTCCTTCCCTCCCACTCATGTCTCTCTCTCTCTCAAATAAAATCTTTAAAAAAAAAAAAAAATCACACATTCACAAGAATGAATCTGTCAGTGGAGGGATTCCTTCAGCAAAGAAGCAACTCTTCCTACACACAATATTTCCTACTTTAACCAATGCAATAATACTGATTTCTATTATGTGCCAATCAGGCACTTCTTGGATTCTTTACACACACACCATCTCAATACTACATCTTTTCCCCTACTTAAAAGGGTGGGGAGGACTAGGTTTAAATACATAAACTATACTTTGTTTTACACACTGTAGTAAAATGAAGTAAAAGATGATCCATGTACTTGAAAAAATTCATGCAATCCTCACTTTCACACATGGTACATTTAATAATCTCTCATAAGCAGAATTTGGTCTTTTGATACATCACTCAACAAATATGATTTTGAGGGATTTTATGGTGGTACTCCCAAACAGGGGAAAAGGCAGACTTCAAGAAGCAGACAGGAGTCTTTGCTAACTAGCAATCATGGGAGAACTTAGCACAGAGCCAGGAGAAGCACTATCTAGACCCTACTCCCCACAGACCTGGCCAGCCCATCCTCTCCTTTTTCTGACAAGCTGAAGATGCCACATGGAAACCCTTACGATCAGAAGCTGAGGACTGAATTATAGTTTCCTCGTGTATATGCAGCCACACTCTGTACCTGAGTGTCTCTTACCCACCCACCCGAAGCTCCTTTCTTTCATCTGGATGCCACATTTTCTCCATTCTTACCTTTCTTATCCACACTAACTCAACCCCCCATTTCCCAGCAGCAGGTCATTCTGTGTTTTGGCAGCAGAGGGGTCAGGTCAGCCAGCTAAGGCCTCCAGACTTGTGTGGTGTGACAGCAAAAACAAATGGAAACCTTTTCCCCACACTGGCATGTTTGAGCATAAAGTCTTAAAGCTTGAGGCAATCTGACTTCCACACAACTCCTTCAACAGAAGTCAGGGATCAGCAACACGCTTTTGGGAAGGGGACGACTACCACAGTCGACTACCCCTTGGAATGAGTTGCTGACCACTCACTATCACTGCAACATCTCCCCCTAGAAACTCATGCCACATGGAGGCCTGAGATGGTTCTTCCTGATCCTGTGAATTGACTAGGCCAGAGGGAAACAAGGTCTGCTAGACCATAATGGTTTTTGTTCTTCAGGAAAGGACCCCCTAATCCATACTACCCAATAAAATATAAAACTACCATTCAACATTCAGACATTCCACTATGCTAAAACTATGGTATCTTTTAAAAGGTATTAGAACATTAAACCACAAAATCAGGAAAAACTGTACTCAATTTAGTCTACTTTTAAATTATTTTCCAAGAGATTTTCTATAATTAAACCATATTAAAGCATATTTCTCTCATCATAAGCAACTGATGTGGCAAAAGAGAATCATTCAACTATCTACCTTCCAGATCTATTGTCTAGAGAAAAAAAAAAATCTGTATCAAGATGGATCCACTGCCTTATATAATGAAACCAAGATGTATCTGTTGAACTTCGGCATTTCTAACTTCACTAACAGGGAGTAGTAGAAAATACACATCATTCAACAACTATTTTAATAGAATCCTACTCACTGTCCTGTGTTACAGAAGAGAGTAAAATATTTATGGTCAAGTAAATCAAACTATCACACTTTTACACACATTTTCCTATATATGCTTAATTAATAATACATAAACACATACAAACACACTATGGATATATATCTTTATGAATCTGCCATACTGTTTAACTGACTTTAAATACTAAGAAGTTAGGGACGCTTGGGTGGCTCAGTTGGTTAAGTGACTGCCTTCGGCTCAGGTCATGATCCTGGAGTCCCGGGATCGAGTCCTGCATTGGGCTCCCTGCTCAGCAGGGAGTTTGCTTCTCCCTCTGACCCTCCCCCGCTCATGCTCTCTCTATCTCATTCTCTCACTCAAATAAATAAATAAAATCTTAAAAATAAATAAATACTAAAAAGTTCATATTGCCTACAATTAAAACAATGTAAAAGAAATAATCTTGAAGAAGAAAGAAAAATCCATGAATTTCATGGTCCACATCCCAGAAAAATGATTAAATACAACAGAAAGATAGAACTAAAGACAATAAATTGATACTAAAACTAAAAAGGGATAATAATTGAGGTACCTTTTAGCACTAGTCGACAATTTAGCAGCTGTTTTGCTGGATATTTTTCCCTCCTTTTTCTTGGGCTGAACTTGTTCTCTTTCTGGTTCTTGCTGAACACTTTCACGTTGGTCTCCATCAGAACTTCCTCCACTAGTGCTTGGACTGTCATCAACTCTTTGTGCCTCAGTGGACATTTTAGATCCTGGATTAAAAATCAAAGATCATTTATTTAGTTATGGGAGGACTACCTTTAGAATAGAGAGAAAGTGAGCCTCAAAGTAGAAGAAGTAAAACTAATACACAATGAATACAGTGGTCACTTACAAATCAGCTTTGCGAGTTGCCAAAACTTTTCTCTCAAAATGCCCTGAGAAAGAAAATGAAAACACACAGAATATATATACAAAATGTTCACAGTAACATTATTCATAAGGCCAAAAAGAGGAAACAACTCAAATGTCCACTAACTGATAAATGGATAAACCAAATGTGATACAGCCATACAATGGAATATTATTCAGCCATATAAAGGAATGAGGCACAATATGTACACACTACAACATGAATGAACTTTGAAAACATTATGCTAAGTGAAAGAAGCCAGTCACAAAAGACAACAAACTGTATGATTCCATTTACATGAACTGTCCAGAATAGGCAAATCCACAGAGACAGAGAAGTCGATAAGTGGTTGCCAGGGACTAGGAATGAGGGAAAAATGGGGAAGGACTGCTAATAGGTATGAAGTATCCTTTTGGGGTGATGCAAATGTTCTTAAATTAGGTAATGGTGATGTTGTACAACTCTAAAAATTCTGAAAACTACTAAATTAAAATCCTCCAAACTAGTCAATTGTTATCTTCTGATAACAGAAGAACACAAAAGAACGCAGAGGCCCACATGATTCTAAATAAAAACTGAACCACATGATGGTGTCAGCACTGATCGAGCAATATACCAAGCAACTGTGTTTCACAAGAAATGGAGACTGTCTTGAGAGGCTGAAGGGCTCTTTTTTTTTTTTTTTTTTTCCAGTCTTGGATAAGATATCGCTGAAGGCTTTCAAAATTCCCTTTGCTCTGAGTTCATGCTCCCCAAGCAGCTCTGATTATCAACTCAACTTCCTCAATACCTTGACACATAGTAGCTGCAATAACCTGGATAGCAGATACAAAAAAATTCTAGTAAGTGAAAAGGGACATCCCTTCTCAACTATCATCCCATCATAATCAATTTCTGAGTTTGATTTCTATGAATACACCCCTTATGACCAAACTAGCTTAGAGTGTACTGACAAATACAAAACAAAACTGACAAATCAATGCCCAGACTCTAACGGGCCTTGTGCTCACCATGTTACCGTCACCTAATAACCACTTTGTAAAAGAAAGATACCTCAAATAAAGCACTGTTTTTTATTACTATAATTAGTCTAAATATATAGCTACTTGACAATGATGAAAATTCATCATCATCGAAGATTTAACTTACAGCTTGCTCTAAATCTAAGTGATATCATAATACAAATCTTTAATGGATTTAAATTTTTATCGTAAGACAAACCAAAATGCAACGTAACAGAATGAAAGAATCAGGAAGCACAGAGAGGTTAAGAGTCAACAGAAAATACTGTATGCCTTCCATGAGACATCACACAAACACACCACCACCCCTCTCAACTCCATCAGCTCCCATCCCCCATGCCAAACAAAACAGATCTGCACAAGCCACTCTGAAAGACATTGACAGAGAAATCTGACTGCTCTTCTACCTATTCTGTAAATGGAGAGCATCAGTCTCCACAGCTGTGACACCTTTTATGAGCACTAAAGTCACTTAATAGAATACTGAAATTTTATATCAGTATGTTTCACGTCTAGCTCTAACAGTCTTAACATATTTCTTGCTTTTTTTTCATTTTTATTTCACTTTAATTCTTACCCTTGGATTTAACATTGATTTTTTTTCCAGCTTACTTCTTTCAGTTAAAATATATCAGAAGTTTAAAATCTAGTAAGTATGTATATATAAGAGCATGTTAGAGCAGATGTGCATGGAAGTAAGAAAGAGAACAATTCTCAGGGAAAGGTCCTTGGATATAGCAAAATGCTGTTGGCAATATTTTAAGAAATGTGAAATGAGTGAGAATTCATTTTAAACATCCTAAACCAGAAGAAATCCATTACATGACAAATATACGGAAACCTAAATGAAATGAAATTCTTTTTTACTGAACATGGAGCCTCAGCTTAATAAACTATGCCTACAGTTTCAGTTATATATTATACTAGTTATATATATTTTTATATATACATTTATATAGTTATAGGTATATATATATACACACACTTTTTAACGTTCTTATTTATGTACATTTGCATACTAATAATGCAATGAGCATATAATTACTTTAAAGATTACTCAATGATTCAATCTGAGCCATAATCTGAAGCCCAAATTTCAAAAATTGCTTCAGAATATCAGAAAACTGAAACTAGTCTCTCTAGAGAACTATTAAAAAATACTACAATGTGGAACCTGGCTGACTCAGAGCATGCCAACTCTTGATCTCGGGGTTGTGAGTTCAAGCCTAATGTTGGGTGTAGAGATTACTAACTAAATTAATTAATTAATTTTAAAAAACGATTAAAAATATCCAAATAGGGAGTGAGTGCTAATAGGGATGGTGTTTCTTTTTAAGGTGCTGAAAATGTTCTAAAATCAGATAGTTGTGATGGTTGCACAACCTTGTGAATATATACTAAGACCACTTAGTATACTATATATTTTGAAAGGGTGAGTTTTGCATTATGTGGATTATAGCTCCACAAAGCGGTTATTAACAAATGGGTTTGGGTCTCAGTGTGTTTGGCTGATGGAGTTTAGAAAACTGACAGATCAAGAAATGAATGGAGAAGTATTGAGTATGTGGATACTAAAAGAAGGCCAATAGAGGGTAAGTATTAAAAGAAATTCTTAACTGAAGAAAAATTCTTGAAGTGTAACATACATACAGAACAGTACACAGTGAGTGTTGGCCAATGAGTTGTCATGTACTGAACACACCTGTGTTACCAGTATCCAGGCCAAAAAACAGCATATCTGCCTCTCCTGTCACTACCCTAACCTCTAATACCACATCTTGCCCATCTTTGAACTTTACATAAATAAATTATATGATGATATACTCTTAAGTTTTGTTCCTTTCCATAAAAAGAGAAACCCAAATAGAGGTATAATTTCTATAATTTCACCATAGAGGAAAAAATTTTATTTCCACTTTTGACCTCAGATACTTTATTTCATCCAAATCTTAACCTATAGATGATAAATTCATCTGACACCACTAATAACCACTACAGAAACTGTTAGAAACAAAGTTTCCATATCTTTTTCAAATATCAAGAAAAAGGCAAATTTACCCTGATTTTGGTTTTTAAATGCCTAATTACAGAAAGAAGTATTGGAAAAAAATTATTGCACCACTCAGGTGGTAACTAATTTTTATGAAGAAAAAGTCCACAAGCATTTTAATTAGGTATAAATATAAAATTGGTGTTTTCTCTTTCCAAAGTATAAATGAATAAAAAGTATAAATGAATAAAAAGTATAAATGAATAAAACTTTAAAGTTATCTTCTAAATCAGCATTTTAAAATTATCTTTAATATCAATTCCTAATTAGCTAATTTGATCAAATCATCTAATCTAGAAGGAAGATAAACTTAAATTCCAAGGTTATAAACATAGAGCTCATCTTCAATTATCATTTTAAAGCTAATAAGACATTTAGGGCGCCTGGGTGGCTCAGTTGGTTAAGCAACTGCCTTCGGTTCAGGTCATGATCCTGGAGTCCCGGGATCGAGTCCCACATCGGGCTCCCTGCTCAGCGGGGAGTCTCCTCCCTCTGACCCTCCCCCTCTCATGCTGTCTCCCATTCTCTCTCTCAGATAAATAAATAAAATCTTTAAAAAAAAAACCTAATAAGATATTTAAATCTATATTTTTAAATATAGACTCAAAGTAAAACTTGGCTTCTAAACATAAAATAGAAAGACAGACTTTCCTCAAACATGTGTTAAATTTAGAGTTTAGATATTGTTCCTTCTTCAACACACAAATTAAGCCTGTACTACCTATGTACTCTATGTGGTAATTACAGTCCTAGAAATCAGCAATATAGTAAATGAAATTCACATGTTCCATAAAAATGAAATGATTCGGTTATAAACTGATAACGTAAAAGCAACTATAGTCACTTCATAAATTCGATTACTGCTCAGATAAGCCTTATAACTGTTTCTCATGTTATAAAACTGCAAAAGCAATGTTCATTTGAGCTTTTGCAACAGGAAAATGCTTAATTCTGTCATTTAATATCTTGTTATTTGTCTTCCTACTCACATTTCTAAACTTTTCTAAAATGTAAAATAAAACACAATTTTTGAGGAAAAGATGCTATGTTCCGGGGGAGATAAAATGGGGTATGACATTATATGAAAACACTCCATCATCAGCATCAACCCACATACAAAACGCTAAAGAGCCAGAGCATCCAAATCGCTGAGACAATTATTTAAATTCCAAGGTCCAGACTGAATTATTATCACATATTCAGAAACACACTTTTTAAAGAACAGGCGATAAAAAAAACTAAGAAGAGCTTAAAATCTTTCCAAAGCGCTAGATAATCTGAAGGTAAACCCTAGGACTTCCTTTTGTACTTTTAAATAAAAATATTTGAGTTGACTCTCAAGAATACACAATACAAAACGACGAATCTTGAAAACATGCAAATAGGTCTAACAGCCACCGAGCACAGGATGATGTCTTTCTAAAGCGGCCTTAATTTCCTTAAGGGAAGATGGATTGGACATTTCTGGTTGGTCGTGGGGAAAAAAAAAAAAAAAAAGCCACAAGAAGCTATGCTTCATCTTCATTAGAAATGGTAAAGGGCAAAAGGATCAAAACATTATGAGAGAAGAGAGGGGGAGAAGTGGAAGGAGGAGGGCAGAGGGAATCCAGTTTCAAACCAGGCCAGTGGGGGCTGCAGAGAAGAGACCAGAGAAAAATGGGCTTCGGCTCCAAACTGTGACAAGCGCTAGGCTTCACAAAAGACCAATACAACACACACTTCACACCAGGGTATACACAAACACACCCCACAAGGTCTTCCCCAGGAGGGCCACGGGGGTGCGGCGGCGGGGGAGCCAGACCCGGCACTCACCAGGAGAGACACCATGTGCAGCAATTATGCAATTAGGGAAAATAGCAAAAGATCAAGCCGGGCACTTTCCACCGTGACATTTATCCAGTACTTTTGCAAAGACTTAGTTCCAGGATGCGGCTCGGAGAGGAAAGGGGCTGGGAGGGTGGCGAAGGATGGGGAACTGAGAACGGAAGGGGGTAGAAGATGGGCAGGCAGGGACGAGGCGGGGGGAGATAGGAAGGGGGGAGGGGTGGAAAGGGCGAGAAACCGGGGCAAGGAGGCTCGCGGGAGGGGGCGCAGGGAATGGGGCACGCCGGGGAACAGGGGAGAGAACTAGGGCGCAAGCGGTGTAAGCAGAGACCTGCGACGTGGAGGCGAGGTTGGGGGGGACGCCCGCCTGAGGGAGGACGCCGGAGACAGGGAGGAATGGTGGGGGGGGGGGG